>NC_068285.1:9984020-10106520 GCF_025860055.1 Xyrauchen texanus
TGCTACATCTCTGTCTCTCTCCTTCTTATTGTGGGTGTGCTGTTTTGGGGGACACTCAGAAAGATTACTCGTCAGCAGGGCACGAAATCAGATGAAAACTGCACTCGCTTTTCTGATGGAGGAGAAAAAGAGAGAGATTTAGACATCACACATCACAGAAAGGAAGATGAAATGATGCCGTCCAATCTGCCAAAGCATTCTGGAAGCAGTTCCTCGCTAGTGTAGTGAAGTAGCTTTCATCAAACTACTGTATTTAAAGGAATAGTTCACACAAAATTATCATTCTGTCATCATTTACCCACCCTCATGTTCTAAACTCTTATGACTTTCTTCTAAGAAACACAAAAGGAAATGTTGGGTGGCATGTAAAGGAATGAAAAATGTCCAGGGGATCTTATTGGTCGTCGTGGGAGGGCCCCGTCCCCATGTTGAGTGACAGCCATTATATCGCCATGGCAGCAGAATCTTGTGGTGCTGATGCTGGGCTGCATGGTTGTCATGGTACCTGGAGGAACACTCAACTTTTCAAGCAGGAATTGTAAAATTGAAAGGTGCCTAAACTGTTATTATGTGCTATTTGCTGGTAGAACGTGTTCATCAAAGTGTGAAGAGAAAAAAAACATGGGGAAAAAGAAGCAGATGGGAAGTGACAGATCTCTCTTAAACCTTGACGCACACAGGGGAATTTCAGCCATGCTAAAACCATTTACAATAATGAGAGTATTATCCAAATGACACATTATCACAGTGTGAACACACATAAATGACATTTTGATGATATTTGTTTTATATTTGTATAATAATACATATTTAAAAATAGGCCATTATGCCATTTAAACATAATAAATGTCAATTTACATTTACATTTATGCATTTGGCAGACGCTTTTATCCAAAGTGAATTACAGTGCACTTATTACAGGGACAATCCCCCCGGAGCAACCTGGAGTTAAGTGCCTTGCTCAAGGACACAATGGTGGTGGCTGTGGGGATTAAACCAGCGACCGTCTGATTACCAGTTATGTGCTTTAGACCACTACGCCACCACCACTCCATAATTAAAAACAAACAAACCCAAATAAATAAATAAATAAACACTTATAGGAATATTTCAGGTTCAACACATGTTAAACTCCATTGACAGCATTTGTGGCATAATATTGATTGCCACAAAAATTCATTATGACTAGTCCCTCCTTATTTAAAAAAATAAATCAATAAAGCAAAATCTGTGTGACAGTGATGCACTTACAATGGAAGTGAATGGGGCCAATCCGGACACGTTAAAATAGGCTACTCACTTATTCAAAAGTATAGCCACAAGACATAAACAATATGTATGTTAACATGATTATAATGTGTTAAATCATGTAGTTGTTTATGTAAAGTTATATCCAATTTTACAAATTTGTTGCCTTGACAACATAATGCCACAAACTCTAAAACAACCATAAAAACATCTATTTAAATAACTTTAACATAAGAATGAATTTGAATGCTTTTGTAAAATTATGAGCTTCACAATTATGCTTTTAAACCCATTGACTTCCATTGTAAGAGCCTCACTGTAACCTCGATTTTTGCTTTTTAAATAGAAAAGGAGAAACATGTCACTTCTGTCCTGTGAGTTTCATTACGTTTCATCACATCTCTTAAAGATTTAAAAAAATATTTATATATTTGATCAATGGTGTCGAAAATGCTGTTACTTTATTCTCAGGGCCAGCAAAGCCTTCTGCAGGCCTAAAATGCCAAATAAATACATAGTTTTTCATCCTTTCATTCTCAATCACCTTTTTGCCTATGTATTTTTAATCACTTTCCACACTTAATTAATCTACAAAAAAATAGAGAAAAAAACGAAAAGTTTATCCAATCAGAATTTATTCCTTGGTGCTTACAAGCAAAGTGTGACAGCTGTTTCACAAATGCATGCCGGAAGCCATGCTGTACAGCCAAAGCAGCACGTGATTCTGAGCTCCACCCTATCAGGCCTTCAGAATTTCCACAGACTCCCTCAACAGTGCAAATGAATGAGCAACTAAGATTTATCAGATTATCAGATTTATCAGACAATCAGATTGATTTATTTGTTCTTGGTGCCTGGGGGTGGTCTTTAGGAAGGATATGTCTCAGTCGAGGCCATAGACATATAAGTACATGTATTTCTATGTCTAATGGTGCGTTCAACACACAACGCTAACACTAAAATATTGCCTCGCATTGCTCACGCGAATTTGACCGCTGTATTAAATTTGTGATTAAACTCCCCTTCTCTTCCGGAAAAAGACAGGAGGAGGGGCTTCCAGCACTGCTTCTACGTCAGTGACATCCGGACAATCTCAATGCTGATAGGCTTGCGGATATTTCGCGCGGTGTAATTTCACGCCATTCGCTTCATTCGCGCCGCCGCCGCGAATTCGCGTCTATTCGCATCTTTGCATTGACTTTGTATGTAATCGCGCTGCGCGAAACGCTCGATTCGCGTTGTATGTGAACGCACCACAAGGTCGAGGCCTTCTATCTAGCCGGCCTTGAGTGACGCAATCATGCTTTAGGTGACGTAATTTGAAAGCGAGCACCAGATCTGTCTAATGAGTCGACTGCAATTACTGCCTATTGCCATCATGGATTTAAAAACACAAATGTTCTTCGTGACAGTGTGATTGATTAATATATTAAACAGGAAAGGAGGACTGATACTCACGTAAAGTAAGTTTGTTGTTAAGTGAGTTTCAAGTAAATTGGTAAGTGCTTTTTGCATTGTTATAGCAACATCAGGAGTTTTCTAAGAGTAAATTATGCTGCTTGAGCATTCCGTGTCGGATCAAGTTTTGAAAAGTAGTGCTGCATTCCATTCAACTCGGACAGTCAGATTTTACAACTAGGAAAAGTGCAATGGACGCATCTTAAAGTCAGAATTACAACTTGTATACTCGTGAAGAAATTCTCAACTCCGAGATGCAGGGGCATGATGTCACACAAACACTGTGATAAACATTTACTTTATTAAGTAATATCGATAAATGAGTTTGTTTCCACATTAAATGATATTAAAGCTTGTTTAACAAACATTTGGAAAAACAGGTGTATACGACATTATAATCTCTTTTGTTAATCGTACACCTGAAGCACAAATGCTAGCGCTAGCATTGTTTATCAGTTGGGTTAATAGGAGACAGTGCTGCAGCATTGTTTATCGGTTGGGTTGCTAGGAGACATAGCGCTGCAGCATTGTTAACAGTTGGGTTGCTAGGAGACATAGCGCTGCAGCATTGTTTATCGGTTGGGTTGCTAGGAGACAGCGCTGCAGCATTGTTTATCGGTTGGGTTACTAGGAGACATAGCGCTGCAGCATTGTTTATCGGTTGGGTTGCTAGGAGACATAGCGCTGCAGCATTGTTTATCAGTTGGGTTGCTAGGAGACATAGCGCTGCTGCATTGTTTATCGGTTGGGTTGCTAGGAGACATAGCGCTGCAGCATTGTTTATCGGTTGGGTTGCTAGGAGACATAGCGCTGCAGCATTGTTAACAGTTGGGTTGCTAGGAGACATAGCGCTGCAGCATTGTTTATCGGTTGGGTTGCTAGGAGACATAGCGCTGCAGCATTGTTTATCGGTTGGGTTGCTAGGAGACATAGCGCTGCAGCATTGTTTATCGGTTGGGTTGCTAGGAGACATAGCGCTGCAGCATTGTTTATCGGTTGGGTTGCTAGGAGACATAGCGCTGCAGCATTGTTTATCAGTTGGGTTGGTAGGAGACATAGCGTTGCAGCATTGTTTATCGGTTGGGTTGCTAGGAGACATAGCGCTGCAGCATTGTTTATCAGTTGGTTTGCTAGGAGACATAGCGCTGCAGCATTGTTTATCGGTTGGGTTGCTAGGAGACATAGCGCTGCAGCATTGTTTATCAGTTGGGTTGCTAGGAGACATAACGCTGCAGCATTGTTTGTCAGTTAGGTTGCTAGGAGACATCTCTAATGATAGTCAAACCCATGCTAAGCTAAAGGGAGTGCTGCAGTTCCGAATATTGGGGAATGGGATGCATTTATGGTCAGAGATATCAAGTAGGAATATCCCACATCCAACTTGAATGGAGCGCATCATAACCGTGCACCCTGATGAAACGAAATTTTTTGCAAGCAACATTTAAATCGCAAATATTATTAGATAGATTTTTCCAGGTATTATAGACCTCCTTGGTAGATTCATATGAGAAAATATGATTTTTGAATGTCTGTTTGGGAGACGTTCATTTCACAAAACAGTCATGCTGCAGTTAAAATTAGGCTTGCTTGAGCATTAAGTGTCATCTCAAGTTCTGGCTTTCGTGTGTGGATGTGTTTTTAAAATGTCAGTTGGTGTTATTATTTATCTGCAACATAATGTATGATGCCCAAAGGCATAGGGTGTTTTATTCATTGTGAAACTGTGTTTTCTTAATGTCATAAATCACAATACAGGCCTAGACTTTTAATGCACGGCCCGCCACTGATATATACAGAAGTGTTGTGAAGGACAGCGAAAAGCACCTTGGCATATTCATGACAGATTCCACACAGCGATAACTGTATTAGAATCACATAATACGTCATTTTAAGAACATGCAGGAAAAATGTCAAGAGGGTGAAAGAGATGCTGAATGACAGTGTGTGTGTGTGTGTGTGTGTGTGTGTGTGTGTGTGTGTGTGTGTGTGTGTGTTTTGAGGAAAAACAGCTGTGTGAACCTTATGTAGTGTACTTATGTAGAGTTTTGTGACTATTCCAACAAACTTTATGTTGATTTAAGTGAAAATGTTTTTTGGGGGTATTTCTGTTGATCTGTTTAAATGATCTTTTATAAGAGAATGGGAAGAATATGCATAAGCAGTTGTTTAAAATAATATTTTTGTATTTAAAAGAAAAGACAAGTGACGTCATTCCACTTACGTGTTGGTTCACCAATCGGATCTCACTCAAGTTCAGAACAGCTTTGGACTTGAGTGAGGCAGGTATGTGTAAAACAGTTAAAGGATGGGCAAGGAGGAGGCGAGAACCGGCTTGTCAACATAAATAATAATTTAATAAGAAACTTAAAACACAACATAAACAAACACACATGCGGACATGCCCGTAATTCTCTCTCTCTCGAACCATCGTCACCGGCCGCCTTTATCCCTCGCGCGCCTCATCAGGCCGATTGGGGACCGGGCGCGCGATATTCCGCCCCGGCCCCGCCCCCCTCCGCTCCACAGTATGTTGTAACTGAGCTCTGTGATTAAATATTCAAATATAAGAGATTGGGTTCGTTTTCTTGTTAATACTTGTACATGAAGTGTTGTAAGAGTGGATTGAGTCACTGAAAGTATTTTATTGTCATTAGCTTTAGTTATATTCAAATTTTGCATTAATGAGCTCTTAATGAGTTTGGTTATATTCCCGCCCGCGCGCCATTTTATATGTCATGGTTTCTTTGTTAATGGGTTTCAAAAGATAACATAAAATTGTGGATAACGTTCATAAAACATCATGCAGTTGACTTTTGTATGAGTATTTGTTGTTTTGTGCCAAATGTATGTATTGTAACCGTATATTTGAGATGTCGAGTTAATGCAGTTAAAAGTGTTAATGTAGGCAGGGGTAAATTTTTCTCTTCTCACACTCCTCACAGAGATATTGCAGAACTGAGGGTGTGTGTGTGTAATTCCTGTCCTCTGTTAAATAAACTGCAGACGTGGTCCACCAAAGACAGTGGTGTCAGTGATTCCTGTGGAGTGAGAAGAAGTCCGCTACACTTCTAATGCGTTAAGTATTTCAGCCCTTTCAGATGGTGAAATTGGGTGTATAATCTCTCTGGCACACTTTTTTATTTTAACGGCGTGTGGATTGGGCTCATCACAAAACATCTAATCCGTCTTGATAAGCACTCATTCTCTTACAACTGGCTGAGCAAAAAAGATCTGCCAAAGGTTTGATGGACACAGAAAACTCACTCTATTTTACATAATTGTTTTATCATATTCTTTCCTGAGGTCCACTTATAAAGTTTTTTTCCCTTTCACACAAATCACAAAAAAAAACAGTGTAACATAAGAGGCAGGCAGGCTTTTTTTTTATTACTAAAACGGTGTTTATGCGTTTTGGCTGTTTGTTTACACGACAATGGCGTTTTGGGGCCTGAAAACAGAAAACTTTTGAAAACTGGTTTCAAAGTGCAAGTTTTTGAAAACGATGCCGTTATCGTCTCCGTGTAAACATACTAACACGCAAATTTGTGAATACGATGACGTCATGGGTAGGCGTATTACGTGTTCAGTCTATAAACATGAACTTCGAGAACTTCGTCCTTACGTCCAGGGCGAACAGACCAACATGGGATCACCAGTTGGAGTCCTTAAAAAGGTGGTGTGCTTTATAGTCCAGGGTCACTTGTAGTAATAAAGCAACCTCCTCGTCCGTCCAGACAAAATTGCTCAATGCTTTCGCCATCTTTGTTTGTATTCACCGCTCTGTGGAAGAATGCTTATGTGTGGAGTGGTGGTGGTCTAGTGGTCTAAGCACATAACTGGTAATCTAGGCACATAACTGGTAATCTGGTAATCAGAAGGATACTGGTTCGAGCCCCACAGCCACCACCATTGTGTCCTTGAGCAAGGCACTTAACTCCAGGTTGCTCGGGGGATTGTCCCTGTAATAAGTGCACTGTAAGTCGCTTTGGATAAAAGCGTCTGCCAAATACATAAATGTAGTATTTGGCAGAGCGTAGTGTTTCTTTACAAAGTGACATCACCAACTACTGGCCTGGCATGCATAATACAGAGTTTTTAGTCGTTTTCGCAGATCCGTGTGAATGAGGATCGATTTGATAATGTTGTCGTCTATATGTGAAACTTTTAAAAAATTTGCAGTTTTTAGTACATTGTTGTTGTATAACCAAATTTGCATTGAAGTGAGGAAAAAAATATGGATGTATATTCTTCTAAATGCGACTGTTATACTGTTGAACCAAGATGTTATAACTGTAGAATCATCCAACGCCACCCATGGAGGATAAAAAAAATATTGGGAAAAGTCAGCATTGTTTTTTGCCGGTAACCGATATTTCCAAAAAGCAACTATCGACACTGAGTAATCGGTATATACCTCTATTAACAATTTTAAGTGTGAAACACTCATTGCCAGGCCCAGACAGAATCATTTCTGCACTGATTTTGTCAAAGCAGAACTTGACGCACCAAATTTGAATACAGTATGTACAGGTGCAAACAATATTTAAGAGCTATTCAAGTAATTTATATCAGCAATAATGACTTAAATTTCAAACTTTTCTGAACACATAGCTTTCGTATGGCTTCAATTGACTTGAAATATTGCACACTAGTCACACTGACTACTTTTACGATACTTTCAAGGTGTTTTTTGTCCCTTTAGTAGCTTGACACACCCGGGTGACTCAATGTTTCATTGAATGGAAAAGAGGGGCTTCAACATTTTTCACAATTTCTTCTCTTGCGTTCCATGGAAAATAGAAAGATATATGTGTTTGGATCAACATGACGGTGAGTAAATGATGGGAATTTTGTGGGTGAATTAATAATTTAATATCTTTAATATCTGAATATAGCATTTTAGTGCACACATAAATACATATTGCATGTGTCAGTCATGAAAGTGTTAAAGTCGAACACAGAAAGTGAAAAGTTAAGTGTAGAAGATGGACAAAGACTAGAAAAAAACTCCTGATCATGGTCATTTCCTTCTTTTGAGTGACGTCAAAAATACAAACTCTGGAAAATGTCAGAGCAATTGCCATACATTCAGTCCAAAGGCATTCCGGGTAATTTCAGCATTTGTTCTTTGTCCATATCCATACATACAGTACATCCATTTGTGCAGATCAGGCATTTGCTTCTCTTCCTCTCTGTCTGTCTTCCACATCGGGCTGTTGAATGTTTCCCTTTGACATTTGAGGGTCATGTATGTCTTGCACGGGCTGATATTTTCAACTCTGTGTCATTTGGTTTGAACTGGACTCTACTCCAAGTGAGTCTGAAAGCAGACAAATTGCACACAAATTGCGTCAGATTGCCAACATGTTGAAAAGGTAAATTGCTTGCAAAGCTATTTAGAGTGCTGACCAGCTCCCCGGCATGGTGGAAGTTCTGGCTCCTCGGAACACTTTAATTGGTCACTGGCTCTCCGCGGTGGGCCGGTAATGAGAGCAAGAGAGCACTTACTGGACCGGTCATGCATTTGTCCAAAAGATTTAGTCTTTCATTTCTGGATGCTATGTCTATATTGTGATGTACTGAAAGGTGAGAAACACTTTACATGTTGAATCATGTTGCTTTACAATGCAGAACTACAGTGTTTACCATAAGTCTCATTTGTGTGAGCAAATGACCACAGATAAATACGATTACATATATAAAACATCTGAATGACATTGTTGGTCTATTTAAAGGTCAATTATGTAATATTTTTGGATGTTAAAACACCTTACAGGGTCAAACTGGGAGACAAAATGTTACGGGGAATTTCAGGATTTTTGCGGCCCACTGCGGCTATCAAAACATTGCTCTTTGTAGTTGAGCATCCTGACTAGTCCAGCCTGACACAGCAGCATAGGCTCAACCAATGGCATGGGTGGGAATTTAGTTATTTAGACCAATTTTGCAATTCCGCTAGTGGTGCAAAAGTTAGATTCTTCGCGTTTAAGAAATATAAGGGGTTGTTTTGCAACTTCCATTATATCCTTTACCTGTATATAATGAAGCTTGGCTAGAGCATTGCAAATGCACAGTCCAGTTGTACATACTTAAAGAATGCTCTTGTGTTATGGAGGAGGTAACATTATTCAGCTTGGTAGTTGACCCGGGGTGCATTTCCCGTACAATGATGTATCTCACTGCATAACCACCCTAGTACAATGCATCGTTGAAGAAATTAACTAGCTAGTCAGGACTGTTTCCCAAAACCGTTGTGACTATGTCGCACATCCATCGTTCGAACAATGTTGGTTAAGCTGTTGTTGCTGACGGTACTCGGGGGGTGGAGTAATAACTTCTGCAAATATTAAATTATAATAACTAATTTACACATACAACAGAAAGCCGTTTAATGCGAGAAAGCTGCATAAGACAAAAAAGCGTTGTGCAATTTGTAATGCGACAGATTCATTGCACTGCAATAGTGGGGTTTCCCTCTATTTTAGACTTCTGTGTTCCCCTGACGCACTTGAGCATATACACACATGCACATTTTTCAGAAACATATTAATGACACTTATGTATTAACATCAGGGCTGGACTGGGAAGAGAAATCGGCCCGGGATTTTACATCGCAACTGGCCCAAAAGTTGTTGAGCGCTGGGGGGGCAGTGGAAGATAGAGGAGAGAGAGAGAAAGAAAAACACTTACTCGCCGGTTCTCTGACATGCCGTAGCTTGGTCCTCATCCACTCCTCCACGCTCTAATGGATGACAGCTGCGCTTCCCCGGACGGATCGAAGGCAGACCTCCGGCCCCTGGTGGACGGAACGCCCCGTCACGTTTTTGGTGGACGGTAGCGGTAACCATTCCAGGTGGTTGGTTGGGAGGCCGTCCTACCCTCGTGGATGGCCGCAGCTGCTACTTTGGGGTGGATGGTAGTGGCGAGGACTCTACTACGGCGTATCCCTCCTCCTTCGCGGATTTTGGCACCAGTGTAAAGGGATTAAAGGGAAAGGAAGAGGTGAGAACCAGCTTGACAATATAAATAATACTTTAAAATAAAACTGAAACAAAAAGACAAACACACAAAGGTGTCGGACAGCTGTCCGTAAATCTCTCTCTGTTGCACTGCAGCTTCCAGTCAGCCTTTATCCCTCTCTGTGGCTTGATTAGCCTTATTAGGGGCAGGGTGTGCGGAATCATGACCCGGCTCCGCCCTCCGCCCTGCCACAGTGTTCTACGGAAAAAATAAAGTAGTACGGATTTGGAATGACATGAGGTTGAATAAAAGATGACTGGGAGAACTCTTCCTTTTACAAATGACAAGCAGAAGGTTTTGACAGCATCACCAGGAAGGAAGTGTGTTTATGGTTCTGTGTGTGTGTTTGAGCTGAATTGATGGTTTAAAGCAGCACAGAGTAATCAAACCTCAGAACTGGTCATTTTTATCTGTCAACATGTGATTTAATCACAGACACACAACTGTTTGAGGTGTGCTTCTGTGTCTGAATGTGGATCTGTGCTCCCGCTGTATCCAATTTAACCCCATTTAACATTCCTGTACTTGATTTTGCTTGAATCTGAGGTCGTCCTGCATCATTAGTGAGACATGCATATTGAATGAGAAGCGTGTCTCAGTCTCCTGTGGGTCTCACCTCCTGTAGATCGACCCCAGACCGATGAGATTACCGCTCTGCACAGGTCAAAAGGTAACAAAATCTGTGACATAAGTGTGTGTTTTTGGAGTTTAATACATTAATTAATTTCTCAACATGAAGTATGTGTCATCGTGATGAAATCGTCTTGCGGCACAAGATTTTTCACTATCAGTTTTTAGTCTGGCACACGTTGCAGCTCATTCTGTTTGATTGGCCTGTTTTGTTATATATTCAGGGTGGTTGAAATTTGAAATCCAATATAATGGTTTATCTACTAAGATAACTTAATTTGGTTGTTTTAATTTTTAATAGATGGGTCCTTATCTACTTATAATATCCAAGAATACTGAGTCTCTGTGTGTGTGTAGCCTAATTCACAAAAGTTTGATATACTCCTCCATTGACGTTATAAGCAAACCAAACTATCGAGCATCTACATCTGAGATGTTGTCCATCTGTAGTGCTCACATATTGAGCGCAACTCTGAGAGCTGAAAAAAGAAGTGCATCATCATGTTCCCAGCAGGTGCTATAAGTGTGTTTCAATAGAGCTGCGTGCATTCACTGAAACACGGAGGACATGCAGACTGTTTACTTAACGCAGCCATTTGTGATTCTAAAGGCTGTTGTGTGTCTTCAAGAGACTTTGAATTAAACGTACAAGTCATATGGACTACTTTACTGGTGCGTTTATTGTTCTTTGATGTCATTTTGGAGCTTGACAGTAACGACTAACACATAGCATCTGAATTACAGTATATCGGTATCATCGGACCAATACCCGATCCAATTAAAAACATCAGTATCAGAGGCAATACTGATCCAGGCATCCCTAATTGTAATGTATGATTCATCTGAAGCAAAGAAACAGTTACATGTTTTTTTTACAGAAATGCAAAAATGCAACACAATCAGTTGTACATAAAGCATGTTATTAAAATAAAAGTAACATTAGAACATGACTAGGCCAAACACCAAAAAAATATTATGTTAATTAAATAAACTCTGATGTAAAAAGTGTATTTTATTACAGCTATTAGAGTCGGATGTGACGACACAGGGGCGTCTGGAAAAGGTTTACTGAACTGGATAGTTTGGGCCCTGTTCTTAATTTTTAAATTAACATTTTTGAAACCAAGTTAGAAGGTCACCTGTATAGTTTACATTATTAGCTGAGAGAGTTTATTTAATGTGCAAGCAAACTTGGCATTATAACTATAGTATACCAGCCAAATGAAACAAAATTGGATTCAGTTGTTTCAAAATCTAACAAATTAAAAATCTATATCGATACACAGAAAAATAAAAGTGATGACAGTTGAGCTACTATATTTGAATGAGCATAAACGTATGGCCTGATTATCAATATATAATGCAATAATGTTAGCGATTGCTTTTAATGAATGTTATTAGAAATTGTTACCAAGAAATTCCATCTTTTTGTATTGGGTGCCACTGGATTTGCTCTGGGTGTCTGGGTTAGGGGTCCCTGGCTCTGTAAAGTTCAAGAACACATGTTATAAAATAGAAGTAGGAAATCTGAACTTGTTCAGGCCTTCTCTCGCCTGACGGTGGTCAGTGGTTGGGTTTCTGATGGGATGAAGACAACCCCGGGGTACAGAACAATTCAAAGGGCCGCTGAACTCCTGAATCAAACCAAAGACGAGAGACATTCGCCAAATTTCCTGATCTTCAGAGTCCACTCTCAGATCTGTCTCTCTCTCTCACTGGGAGGGCGTGCCGGCAGGTGGTTGTCAAGTCTCTAATTGGCCTCTGTGGTGTGAAATTGTGTTCATTATGTGCCAAAGGACTGCACCAGAGCCCCTGGGAGCACAGAGAGAAGAGAGAGAATGGGCACACGCATGAGAAAGTCTGTTTGAGAAACTGATTCAAAGGAAGTGCGAGTTAGATTGGGAGTCAGGTAGATGATGGAAAAGATATAAAACTAGCAGACATGAACTTGAAGAATATTGATTTGTCAAATTGTTTAGAAGATATAAGCCAATGAATTGTGTGACCATGGCCAAAATCAGACTATATCTTCTGAACGCATTTCTTTTTGTCATAAGTGTTTCTCTAGATCATGGCAAATTTCATGTGAATTGGACCAACGGTCTAGGGGGAGTTAAAAAGTTAGGTTTTTCAGATAAATCAAGGTGGCTGAAATTTTATAGACAGAACATTTTGGTTCTAACCTATATGGTTGCAAAATTAAAATGACAAATATAGCTGCAATCTACAATTTTCAGGGTCTTAGCTGTTTGGAAAAGTTTGAGAAAATTGTCGCCTTTTGAGTTTGCAAATAAGACAAATGCTCAATGGCGAAAAATGTTTTTTAGACTGAAAGTTATAGGCCATAATGTGGCCAAAATGATAAAGTGCTTATTATAGTGCCACCTAAGGACAGATAGGGGTGGTGTGTGTGCACCTGAGTATTGGAAGGGATTTGGGACCATCCTACCAAATTTGGTGTCCCTAGGACTGCTACGCATACACTCTTATGGTACAACGCGAAAATTTTCTTCGCGTTGTATTTGAACGCATCATTAGGTGACCTGGTCTCATAGTGAAAACGTGACTATACATTTTTCAAAACTTGTTATACAGTACGTGTCTCCAGGTACAATTCCCTGCAGTTTCCAGGTGAAATTAACTCTAGAGGCGCTTCAACAACTGTATTGAACTTTATTCACTTTCACTCAAATCATGACGTTAACGGCTGATTATGACTTTATAAATACTTATTTTTCTCTTCATTACTCAGACCCTGCTATTTTATGATATCTACAAACTTATACTCTAATGCATCTTTTGAAAAACTATACATTTTAACACTTGTATTTCAGGTCCACCTACATATATACTCTTATTCCAATATGAATAGAATGTGCAGTAGCTCACTTGATAGTGTATTGGAGTCAGAGGACAGCGGTTCAAGTCCAGCCATGAACTCAAGCTGACATGTAACATGACAGATTCATAGAAGCAGCACAGAATAATGTGGTAGTTTCAGAAAACGTGCTTTTTCATTTCGCTTCTGCATTTTCAAACACTGTTGGTAAGGTTTCGCCTTACCTGATAAAGAAAGGATGTCTATTTTAAAGTTTCATATATATATATTTTAAAACTATTGTTTCTGATCAGGCAAAAGGTTTAGGTTAGGAGTTATGTTTAAAAAAAAAAAAGCATCTGAATATGACACCTTTGTACTTGCTTTTGACACCCCCAGCTGGACATTTCACTAGAAAACTACAGCCAAACGTGTTATACAGCACGTGCATTTTGATTTGCAAAAATGTCGTCATGTTCAAGTAAATGTCAAGACAAGGGAAAGACACTGAACCCCAAGTTGCTCCCAATGGCAGGCTAGCGCCTTGCGTGGCAGCTCTGCCGTCATTGGTGTATGAGTGTGAGTATGAGTGTGTGTGTGTGTGTGTGTGTGTGTGTGTGTGTGTGTGTGTGTGTGTGTGTGTGTGTGTGTGTGTGTGTGATTGTGTGAATGGTACACAGTGTAAAGCACTTTGGTAACCGCTAAGATTAAAAAAGGCACTATATAAGTGCAGACCATTTACCATGTCATGAGATCAGGCTGCTTTTAGGGCATAATTAAGAAGATGAAGTTAGTTATATCTAGATAAATGTAAAAGGCATCCATAATCGCTGATCAGCTCCAGAGAGAAAGCTCTCAACCAGCTGGTCTTTGGGCTTCACAATCCAAAACATGTCCAGCAAATGCTAATAGAGCTTTTCTCAGAGCTAACTTTACTTTTCTGAGCCATTTTTGCTCAGTAACCTTTAAGCAACTGGTGATTTTATTGAATCATGAAGTCAGTTCAGTAACCACAGGTGTAGTTCAATGCATGAACCATTCACATGTTCCACTAACCATCATGTGACACCAAAATCATTTGTCCTCATTTTGAAGTATATACCCAGCAAACAGGAGACGTCCCCCGGACATTGCGAACATCCTCTTAGGTCCGCATTTGTTTCCGCTTTGTAACGTTCGCTGGCGGACGTTCCAAGGACATCCACATTGGTTTCCACATTGGTTTCCACCTTGTAACGTTCGCTGGAGGACGTTCCGAGGACATCCACGTTGGTTTCCACCTTGTAACGTTCGCTGGAGGACGTTCCGAGGACATCCACGTTGGTTTCCACCTTGTAACGTTCGCCGGAGGACGTTCCGAGGACATCCACATTGGTTTCCACCTTGTAACGTTCGCTGGAGGACGTTCCGAGGACATCCACATTGGTTTCCGCCTTGTAACGTTCGCTGGCGTACGTTCCGAGGACATCCACATTGGTTTCCGCCTTGTAACGTTCGCTGGCGGACGTTCCGAGGACATCCACATTGGTTTCCGCCTTGTAACGTTCGCTGGAGGACGTTCCGAGGGTGTCCTGTCCACATTTGGTCTGCTTTGTAACGTTCACTGGCGGATGTTCCGAGGACATTCCGAACATTCACTACATGTCCTAAACGTACTAAATGGACTTCCTGTGAACGTCCCCTAAACGTCCTGAATGGACATCCCGGTAACGTCCCCTAAACATCCTGAATGGATGTCCTATGTACGTCCCATTGAACGATGGCAAGGGGTCCCTACACATGGATGTTCGTGGGACATTCTGAGGACCTTTTTTGTTTTTTGTGTATATTGTTTTATCTTTTAAAACCTAACACATTTTTTGTGTCATGTTTTGCTTGTAAAGTGTGCTTTTGCTCTCTTTCTTTTAAAAAAACAAAATTTTATTACACACAAACACATTTATTTATGTGTGGCTTAAGAGTCTGAATACTTTTTGAAACCACTGTATAATGTTTATTAACGTGTAAACAGTGTTAAGCCAAAAAAGCTTCTTGAATCTTGAGCGAGAAACAGAGAGAATGCATGGAGTGGGAGGCATGACCGTTAAATATTCCACCTCACTGCAGTTGCCATGGTTTGGGGGTCAAGCCGCTGGGACACTTGGAGCCAATAACTCAAGAAACTTGTGTATTGAGTGAGTTTTGCTCTCTGGGCTTTAAGATCCTTGAGTTTGAAGGGTTGTTCCTCAATAACAGCTTAAAAATACCTCCTCTGTTGGTTGATTTCAAAGGGACGCAAGAAGTCACCTCCTCTCCTCTACTTGGTCTTTTATTCTGTCTTTTCCATCAAATGAGTCTGTACTGATATCAGAGGGTCTCTGTGATGTGTGCCAGGGTTGCAAAAAGTTTTTGTCGCCCCAGGCAGAGCTGGACAGGATGTGATGCAATGGATTAAGTTAAAAGCTAAACAGAAATACACAAAGACAGCTGGGTGGGACTGTTAAGGATTAGGAAGTTGTTTTGATGCTTCAGAAAGCCACTGATTGAGAGAGCGAGAGGATAGATGGAGAAATGGAGGCTGTCTGAGTAACGGCCGGTGCACTGGGCTCATAGGGTGCAGACTGAATGAACCTCAGCGCTCGTAATGGGCACAAATTGTCCCTGTGCTGTGTGACTAAACGGTGGAGTTTTGAGCCTTATGGAAGGCTTTTGTTTGGGGGCAGTAATGAGTCAAAAGCCCTCAGGGGGTCAATAAAAAGAAGGAGGGGGTTGTTGTAAAAGACGCCAGGGTGATAGAATTCATCAATCACTCTTCTGTCTTCTTCTCCTGTGTGGAATGAATGAAAATCTGTCGGTGAAGTCCTTAGAGTCAAGCATGTCCATTCATCACCTGCAACAGGGGTGAGGGGCTTGATATCCAAAGGGGTGGAACAGACATCCGCTAAATTCAGCTAATAATTAAAGACTTGCTTTACACCTTTTCTGCGAGCGATGCAACAAAGCTGTATACAAACTTATTGTGTGAACTTCCTTGCTGTCCGGCCCTGTTTACACCTGTTGTTCATATTTGTATCAGCTAATATGATTACAAGAGGTCAAACTGAGATGGATTTTTTTAACACCTGTTTTTTATGGTTGTCTTTTAAAACTCTGCCATGGCAGGTAAAGTTTAAAATGCTTGTTTTAATGCACATTTCCCCAGTATGTCTTGCAATGATTCACATTTATGCTGAAATACAATTATTACTCCAGTTATTGTTACTGCAGTAAAACTGGGGTAACTTGGGACTGACATCAAAAGACCGATAGGCCAACAGACAGATCGATAGACAGATGGACGGACCGACACACACAGACACATAGATAGACATAGATGGAAAGACAGACACATACACACACACACAGACAGATAGATAGAAAGACAGACACATAGATAGACATAGATAGAAAGACAGACACAGACACACACACTGACAGACAGAGACAGACACACACACACACACACACACACAACAGACAGACACACACCAGACATAGACAAACAGACACACGCGCACACACAATAGACAGACACACACACACAACAGACACAAAGACAGACAGACACACACAGACAGATAGATAGAAAGACAGACAGACAGAAACGCACAGAAACACACACCGACAGACAGACACACGCACACACATAACAGACACAGAAGACAGACAGACACACACTCACACAACAGACACAGACAGAGAGACACACAGACATACAACAGACAGACACACACAACAGACATAGACAGACACAACAGACAGACAGACACACACACACACAACAGACAGACACAACAGACACAGACAGACACTCACACAACATACACATAATGGTTTTTATACTGTACAAACTTTATATTCTATCCCCTAAACCTAACCCTACCCCTAAACCTAACCCTCACAGAAAACTTTCTGCATTTTTACATTTTCAAAAAACATAATTTAGTATGATTTATAAGCTGTTTTCCTCATGGGGACCGACAAAATGTCCCCACAAGGTCAAAAATTTTGGGTTTTACTATCCTTATGGGGACATTTGGTCCCCACAAAGTGATAAATACACGATCACAGAGACAGACACTCACAGACACACACACAGACAGACAGACACACACACACATATAGAAAGAGACACACACATATGCACACACACACACGATAAACACACACACACTCACACAAATACGCGCGCACACACACACACCCACACACACTGGCACACATAGATAGATAAACTATCTATAGATAGACAGACAGACAGACAGACTGATAAAAGATCTTCTGACACTTTTTATTATGACTGTACAGTTGAAACAATACACTGTATTGACTGTTTTTTTTCTTTGGCAGAAGCTGTTGGTAAATTGTTATTAAGGTCCTGCACCCACCCCAGCCCCCCCGTGTGTTAGTGAATGGAGTGTTTAATGTGAGGAATCACTGGAAGAGGGGCCATGAAGAGCTGCTGTTGTCCCTCACTGAAAGATTCCTCTGCCATTCTGCTGGAGCTCTTGTTAAGCACAGCTGTTTAGAGCCCAGCCCGACTGTTCATATGGATATATATGTTAATGAACCGCACTGGAAAAATACACAATCAATCTGGTTCACTGCTGCTCAACAAAGGGATGCAGTTAAGAGACCCGGTCGTGGTTAGGACGGTTCTGTGGAGTGTCCTGAAGGGGAGTTGCTAGCAAAACGTATTCACCTCTTATTAAGTTGATAAATAGGGCAGGTGGGTCACATGGAGTACATTTTCAAGTCCCAATCATACATGTTTTAATATACTAGATAAAATGATAATATCAACATATGTATAATATCATATAGAGTATATGTATAATGCCATTATATCATCATACACTGTATGGAAACATGGTGTGGATTTTAAAAGATTATATTTTGGTTTTAGCGTTCCTTGGGTGCTATATGCACTTTTTTTTTCATATTTCTGGTATACCCGTTTATAGCTTGAAAAGCTGTTAATACATGTATTTTGTCTTTAGAGATTTAGATGCTAATTGTGACTAATTTAAGCAGCAGATGGTGTTTGTTGTCAATATTTGTTACTGTAAGTAACCTGCGCTGGTGTTCAGTTTACTGTTTAGCATGTCTTTACAGCATCTCCTGCGATGGTAATAATCATGATCATTTTTCCCTTGAGGAATTCATTTCTCTCTTCCTCTAGAAACACTATAAATCAAACAGATTAGCTAAAACAAATTGAAAGTAAATGTCAGCTGCCTGAAATACACCACACAATGCTGATTTTGTTATTCTCGTTACAATCCAGGCTTGAGGTTTTCATCCGATTAAGCCCATTTTCGATTTGATTCAAGCTAACAGATGTGTCTCAATTTAACAAAATTGTTAAATTGACCAGAAAAATGCTACAGCAATTTTATGCTAATTGAAAGTTGGCTAATAGATTGTGAAAAGCCTGTTTTTGATTTTGGATGTGAAATGTATTTACGCTTCATTCTAAAAATGTGTTAGTCTTTCTTTGCCTAATCTGATCTCAGACAGTCTGAGACCACTATTCATTGCTTTAGTGTAAACCTATAAAACATTTATACCTTATAAGATACAGAAGAGAAAATATGTGTGTGGTAGCTGTGGTTCCTTGAGAAATTAGCTTCATGGTTCACGCATCTTAGTCAGGGATGCATTTGCCAGCGTGGGGTTTGGCACATCATTGCCTCTCTTCTTTCACCAGTACTCAACCATAATGGTGTAAATGTGTGTCGCTGTTGACCCCTACCCGGACTAAGACAACGGCCCCCCTGTGAGGCCAGCTGTGAGGGGTTAATGACAGCTGAACCGCCCCTCTGGGGGCCTGTAGGCTTTGTGTGTCAATCTACAGTTCACTCCCAGGAAGGAAGCCAAGCAGGAGAAATCCAGAGAGGAGAAATGTAAGACTGACCAAAAAGATGAGATTTTGGATTGGATTTGCCATGCAGCTCAAGCTCCCTTTATTATCAGTTCAGAAACACTCAAGCCTGTTCCTCACACAATGCTATCTTCTAAACACTTGCCAAAGCGCATGACATGTAATGTGATACATTTGAACATATGCGTTACATGACCAACTACATTTACAAGCTTGTTCGGAAACGATCAACTGACCTCGCGTTTGTCACAATCCCTTGTTATCTGCCCCATGTTTCTCTAGTCAGTTGTCACAAACTACAATTCCCGGCCCTCAACACTGCCTGCACTCAATCATTGTTCTCACCTGTGTCTCGTTTAGTCATTATTGTGTTTTTGTACTTAAGCCCGTTTGTTTGTTCAGTCTCTGTCGATCGTTGTTTTGCCGATGTTTGGATGTAGATGTCTTGCCTGTCTTGCCTGTCTTGCCTGTCTTGCCTGTCTTGCCTGTCTTGCCTGTCTTGCCTGTCTTGCCTGTCTTGCCTTGTTTGACCCAGCTCGTGTACCCCTGATGTTTTCATGTTTTAGTTTCAGTTTTCCCATCGTAGTTGTTTCCTTTGTTCCTGTTTGTCTTGTGTTCACCTTTGATCAATAAACCCGCGTGTAGATCCTCACTCCTCGTCTGCCTCCTCCAGCTAAACGTTACAGCGTTACACTTGCGATGCAAAGGACCAGGGTGCGAGACCGGAAGAGCACGCGAGTCGACACTTGAGCCAAAAGTGTCCTAGAAGCACCACAAAATGCTGTGGATGATTCGGTAACTTTATTATATTCTTTTGTAGCCTCTCTCTCTCACTCTCTCTCTCTTGCTCTCCCTCTCTCTCTCTCTCTCTCTCTCTCTCTCTCTGTCTCTCTCTCGCTCTCTCTGTCTCGCTCTCTCTTGCTCTCCCTCTCTCTCTCTCTGTCTCTCACTCTCTGTCTCGCTCTCTCTTGCTCTCCCTCTCTCTCTCTCTGTCTCTCTCTCTCTCTCTCTGTCTCTCACTCTCTGTCTCGCTCTCTCTTGCTCTGCCTCTCTCTCTCTCTGCTCTCTCTCTCTCTCTCTGTCTCGCTCTCTCTCGCTCTCTCTCTCTGCAGTAATTGTTCCCCTGGTGTCCTCAGTGTTGTTAAGTTATGTTTTTTTGTAGTGGTGAGTGTCAGAGAGTTTATTGATGGTTAAATGAATGGTAAAGTCGTTGGCGACCTGCATGTATAGATGTGGATTTATCGCTCCGGATACCTCAAACAATTTCATCAAAGGCCCATTGGCCTGTAGCGTCTGTGCTGTTGATAAATCAGCCTGGGGCGAGCAGTACGTGAGAAATCGATGAGAGAGCGGAGCAGAGGTCACTGTCCAACTTTCACCACAAGAACATGACAACTTTAACCGATTTTTTTTTTATAGATTTCTTTTTTGTTTTTGTATGAATCAAACGTGTTATAGGAAGTGTGTGTGTTTGGATCAAGTCAAAGTCTTTCTAGCAAGTCAGTCCACTGTCGGACATATTTGTTATGCTCTTGGGAGGCTATTTCCATTCGTGACAGTGCAGCTCCTGTATAACTGAATAGGGAAAGACCGAAATCTC
Source organism: Xyrauchen texanus (assembly GCF_025860055.1). Lineage (NCBI taxonomy): Eukaryota > Metazoa > Chordata > Actinopteri > Cypriniformes > Catostomidae > Xyrauchen > Xyrauchen texanus. The sequence goes on from NC_068285.1 coordinate 10,004,697, forward strand.
AAAAACGGTTGGTCAAGATTACAATGATGTTTCAAATCGGCAATAAAATCGGACAATACTGAAGAATAGTGCTGAACTGGACTGAGCCGATGTTGAGACGGAGACAAAAAGAGCGAGAGGGCATTGTGAATGCAGGACAGGCAGCGGGCAGACCGGGCATTTGATGAGAGAGTGTGAGCAGCCGATGATTTACTGTTTGTGTGTGTTTGAAGTGGAGTGCTGTAATTGCCCCCCTGGATTCTCCCTGTGATCAGAGCTCAGCTCAAGAGATGGTAAACACACACCTGGAGAAATCACACATCAAATATAAACACAACTACTCACTACACCAGCCATTCTCAGATGGAGAGAGGGACATTACCATCTGACCAACAACATGGACAGACTCTCACAAACACAAAATATTCTATAGAAGACAAAGATCACAATTGTTTCTACTAGATAGAAATGTGATTCTGTAGAGAGTGATTGCAGAACGAGGACTGCCGATAGATTAAAATACTAAAATAAAGTCAAGATTCATTTTGTGATTCCAGAAGTTTCAGGAACTACCAGTGTACATGTTGCAGGGACTAAAAAAGAAATGTTTTTCATTTCGGCTCGTTCTGATCTAAAACTAATGTTTCAGAAGTTCTGCAGCCTCTTTTACAAAATGTGACCGGTTAGAACAAAATAAAAGAACGGTTAATATATATATATATATATCTATAAGGGGTGTGTGAAATACCAATTGTAATGTTGCCAGATCTCGCAATAGAAAAAAGCAACATTGTCTGGAAGAATAAGCAACTTGCATCACCAAAATAAGCGAAAATAAGCAATTTAGGGGCAGCTGTGTCTCAGGTGGTAGAGCGGGTCGGCTGCTAATCGCAGAGTTGGTGGTTCGATTCCCGGCCCACATGACTCCACATGCCGAAGTGTCCTTGGGCAAGACACTGATCCCCAAGTTGCTCCCAATGGCGTGCTAGCGCCTTGCATGGCAGCTCTGCGGTCATTGGTGTATGAGTGTGAATGGGTGAATGAGACACAGTGTAAATGCTTTGGTAACCTCTAAGGTTATATAAGTGCAGACCATTTACTAATATTTTTTTTATTTTCCTTTGTGGTGGATTTATCGGCATATAAATCATAACAAGCAGTTAACTAACAGTCAAGTATTATTTTCTTTACAGATCTGCTTCAGAGTCAAAACCCGGCAGCATGAAATCAGTATTAAAGCATCAAATCTAACAATAATTCAGTGAAGACTTGGGAACAATTGAGAAATATCCTTTTTACCTCTAATAATGTTGTCCTTGCACCTGGATTAGCCGTGCATGTATATGTAGTAATTATACAGTTGTTAAAATGGTCTTCATTCACTGAATGCATCATCAACAACGGGCAATTAGTCAAAGAAATGTGTGATGCAGCCGTTTCCTTCAGGTCCAAAACACATGTTTCATTTTTACAGGCAACATGAAGTGGTGTAATTACAAAATGTCCTGTGATAAACCCGTCGGCCGTTGGTTTCATGAAAAACTTTTCAGAACAAAATTGAACTGGTTATAACCAGTTATCAGCATTTAAAAATATAAAAAATTTCACTCCGGAACAATTGAAAATCACTTTGTTCCGGTTTTCGATTACGCTCTGCTAAACATTTAGTTCGTTTTCGGTTTCTGTTTTCGGTTTTCGTTGCTTGAACCGTTTTTAGTCCCTGATATGTTGTATGCAGCTTGATCTCAGTAAAATTACACGATTGTGGCGACATTTTTGCTTAATTATATTTCATGGTTTTTACTGTCCTCCCTTCATGTATTATCTTTACGAAGTTTGACAGCAAGTTAAACTCCATCCATCATAATCATAAAAATGCAAGTTGAAGTTCTAGCATTTATTAAATCTTGATGTCACAACATTACGATGGATCAGAGTGAAACTAAAAGAAAGAAATACAACCTTCAATTAGACTCATGACTAAACATAGCTTCAAATAACACAAATAATAATGCACAGATTACCGTAATACTGTTGATATCAAACACATATGCATATCAATATAGATTACTTGTGTATTTCCTAGAATATTCACTATTTGCATTGAAACTTAAGATAGCATGTCACATGCTTAAATTACACTTTCTAATAACTTCACATGTTAATGTCAAAATATACTTTTGAAATACTCAAGCAATTACATAAAGAAAACTTACAGTTATAGCTCTTCAAACTTCCAAAGCAAGGATTGATGAGGATTATCCACGAAAAAATAAAACACTCAGACGGAGCAACGTGAATCAGCCATGTGCCTAGCTGCACTTCCTGCTATAAAACCTGTAGTTTCTTTAAGGTCCACTAGATGGCAGTTCCGGAACAAATTAACTTAGACACATACTGTGAAACGGGTACAGAACATGGTTCATTACACATATTGCTGCAGTTCCAGGGTTAAATGTCCACTGTGTGCCGCTAAACGCGAGTGTGGGAGGGCGGGGCCGGGTCGGAATATCGTGCGCCCGGTCCCCAATTGGCCTGATGAGGCGCACGAGGGATAAAGGCGGCCGGTGACGACGGTTCCAGAGAGAGAGAATTACGGGCATGTCCGTCATGTGTGTGTTTGTTTATGCTTTTATCAATATAAATAATAGTTTAATGATAAACTTAAAAGAAGACACAAACACACACATGATGGACATGTCCGTAAACGATCTCTCTCTCCCGCACGATCCTCTGCAATCAACCTTTATCCCTCACAGAGGCTTGATTAGCCTAATACAGGACCGGGTGTGTAGGATCACGACTCGGCCCCGCCCTCTGCCCTGCCACAGCGAGTTAAATGTTCTCCCAAACAGATTTTTAAGTTTAATCAAGTTTTAAATCGACAAAACCGATCTCCCTACCTTAAACCTAAACCTCACCAATCGTTTCATAAACGTAATTGTGACATTAAAAAGCAATTGCTAAAGCAAACACGTCCTTTTGTGGTGCTGCTATGACACTTTCGTCTCACGTGTCAACTTACGTGCTCTTCATGACTGAACATCGGAAGGGTTGAACTACTGCGCAATTTAACGATCGTTAATGTATTTAATTATGTAATGTAAACGTTAAAATGCATCACCTTACAAGTCATTCGCTATGCTAAAAGAGTTTATATGTCATAAGATAGCATTGTGTGAGAAACAGGACAAAAAGTTAGTGTTTATGAACTGATAATCTGCCGTTTTACTGGTAATTTGTTCGAAAGTGAATAAAAGAAGTTGCTGTAGCTCAACCAGGAAACTGTCACGATACGTACACGAGCCATGTATATGTAGGTATAGTAATGTTTTTCTACGAGACCAGGTTGGCTTTAGGCCTTAATCTTGATTTTCAGCATTTTAATTACGTTTTCCGTCTTTGATGTTTGCTTCCAAGTTCCATGAAAGAAATGAGTTCAGAGTAAATTATGAGAGATTTTTCAAATTTGGGTGAATGCACGTCCAGACGGCATTTGAACGCAATGGTCAAATTCTCACGTCTACGTTTGTGCACTTGCAAAGTACTTGTTTCTAGCCTAATTCACCAAGACAAGTGCATTATGGTGTTTGAATGTGTGTTTTAGACAGACAGCACAGGAAAGACATTTTACAGGAGATGTAAGTGGTAGGTGCAGTGCGTATAATAAAGATCACCTTGAGATAAAGGCAGCGTGTGAGAGAGCAAGAGAGGAAAACCCCTCCTTTCTGTGTTAAGTGCTGTACAGGAATTGGCTTGCCCGAAGGGGTTGAGTACAAACGTCCTGACGCCAGCTCCTCCACTGTCTGTCTGCTTGTCTGTCACGCAGTGGCCACAGGCACTAACCTGGCTCCCTGCAGCCCCGGCCGGACGCGTTTCATCTCTGACAAAACCAGCCGTGGCCCACATAAAACACACTTCAAACAGCTCCTCCGCCAATCAAAGAGTCATGTAGAGTCCAGCGCTGGTGGACTTTACGGGCTGTAGTTTACCTACAGTATGTAAATAACAAAGAGGTTTCGTCTGCGCCTTTGTGCTTCTTTTTGGTCTGAAAATGTCTGAAGTTTACGCAATGACAGCCTGAAAGCATTTAAGCAAACATAAATTAAAATGCAAGTCACGTAAGTGACATTTTAATGCAATATGCAGAGTGTCGAGTCATCTGAACAGTGTTTTGAATTCGCCATGAAAACAAAACATCCACCTATAAGAAAGAATCATTTTGAATGGGTGTTTCTTCAACTTCAGGCACTTTTAGCACTTTGGACAACCATGTTCAACAGTGCAAGTACATGCATCAAAGGAGATCTATGTCATTTATTTTAATTTTTTATGGAAAGTCATGAGAATTCCCACCACAGTGTCATTTCCGGCACATCTCAAATTCTGCACTGTGTTTAATAGAATTCTGTGCTGGAAATGACACTGATGGAAATCACCTTTTAACGTTTTTGTAAATAAAATGATCAACTACTTTGTCTTGCTAAGGCTAATTTCATAGCTAACATTATATGTATCCTAAACACATACGGTTAAATACAATTTTCACACTATTTGTATAATTTGGCAAAATTACAGCTTGATTGGAAATATTGTGCTCACAAGTGATTTTTGCCTTGATTTGTTGTAGTATTCTTCAAACATCACACATCTCTTATTTTATCTCAAGCATGCTCTTTACTGACACTTTCGTTCACTTTGCTTTTATGCATTGGCAGACGCTTTTATCCAAAGCGACTTACAGTGCACTTATTACAGGGACAATCCCCCCGGAGCAACCTGGAGTTAAGGGCCTTGCTCAAGGGCCCAACAGTGGCATCTTGGTGGTGCTGGGGCTTGAACCCCCAACCTTCTGGTCAGTAAACCTGAGCCTCAACCACTGAGCAACCACTGCCCCATGTGTTAGTGTACTTTGTTAACAAGTACACTAACGTTTGAAAAAACGTTATGAGGGGCAAAATTGTTGGTGTGGTGGAAATGACGCCAAAACTGTCGTAATTGCTTAAAAATTTATTTATTTTGCACAATAAATATTGAAATGGTTTATGTTTACATCAGTCTTTGTTTAGATTATCATTGTTTTAAACATAATAATTTGTACTTTTTTATGGATTTTTATAGTTTAATATTGAAAGTCTGTGTCTGGGACAGGATAAAGCAGTCACATCTATGCATAAAAGGCATTTGAAAAGTACCAAAAATTATTATTTTCTGGTAAACGTTTCCAATGGAGTGCGTAGGAAAGGAGGTTTTGGCCCAAGTGAAGGAGTTCAAGTACCTCGGGGTCTTGTTCACGAGTGAGGGGACAATGGAGCGGGAGGTTGGCCGGAGAATCGGGGCAGCGGGGGGCGGTATTGCACTCGCTCTATCGCACTGTTGTTACGAAAAGAGAGCTGAGCCAGAAAGCAAAGGTCTCGATCTACTGGTCAGTTTTCGTTCCTACACTCACCTATGGTCACGAAGGCTGGGTCATGACCGAAAGAACTAGGTCGTGAGTACAAGCACCCAAAATGGGTTTCCTCAGAAAGTTGGCGGGCTTCTCCCTTAGAGATAGGGTGAGGAGCTCAGTCATCCGTGAGGAGCTCGGAGTAGAGCCGCTGCTCCTTTGCGTCGAAAGGAGTCAGTTGAGGTGGTTTGGGCATCTGGTAAGGATGCCCCCTGGCTGCCTCCCTAGGGAGGTGTTTCAGGCACGTCTAGCTGGGAGGAGGCCTCGGGGAAGACCCAAGACTAGGTGGAGAGATTACATCACTACACTGGCCTGGGAACGCCTCGGGGTCCCCCAGTCAGAGCTGGTTAATGTGGCTCGGGATAGGGAAGTTTGGGGCCACCTGCTGGAGCAGCTGCCCCCGCGACCCGACTTCGGATAAGCGGTTGAAGATGGATGGATGAACGTTTCCAAATCTGTTTAATGTGACCTTCAAATAACAAAAATGTTGAAATCTGTCCAGTCTGATCTCACAGTTAAATCAGAAACAGTAGGTTGACATTTCTTTAGGTAAAATCGGTCAGTGCTTAATGATTTAAGTAACGCTACACACATTCATTTTAAAATCTTTATACACTTAAGTCAAAAAATAAATCGCTTGTGTTTGAGAACTCCATTAAATCTTTTGAGCTGCAAAAGAGCAACATTTGAGCAACAGCATTTTCCTCTGAGCAGTGTTGAACCTGATCACAGACGTGTTCATTCATGTGAACTTACATTAGAAGGATGAATCAATTAACCAATTAAGGGCTTCATTACCTCCCTTTAAGCTTATGTATTTCCCGTCTTGCCCAGAGGTGAAGCAGCTTTCTCGTCCAGTGAGAGTCACACTGACGCTCTGAACAGTTGCTCAATTATTGAGATCAAAGATGCACCAAATTTGTAATTTTCTGAGGAAATACTCACTTTTCTCATAAAGAGGTTGGATTTTCCCAAAGATGGGTCTGATTCTTTGGGGCACTGACCTCCGTTTGACCTATTTTCTTTGTTCTAATCTTTCAGTTTCATCTCAGGACAAAACGTGTGAGAGGTCAGACCACTTTTAGGCCTTCAGGGAAACAAATTACCTGTGATTCTCATCTCAAGTATTGTAGTCTCTACAGACATGGACGTGGGTTTTCTCCTGCCTTACCTTTCTGTACTGCATGTCAATACAAACATTGGCTAAAGTCTTTCATGTGGATAGTTGCTGGTTTTTCATAGTTAGGCACACGTTTGTATCTGAAGCATTTTATAATGCATTCAAGCTGTTGCATTAAGGGCTGTTCAGACCAAAAACGTTATTGCAGCTCATATAAAATAGCACAGGTGTCTAGAGATGTCCTTTTAAAAGTTGACGTTCTGTTTATCCTGACAAAAAGCCTAAAAACGCGCCGGTCTTGCACGAGATGCCGAAAAAACTGCCGGACGTGGCGCAAAAGTCATGGACATCTGTCTTGCACATGTTTACATGGATTATTTTTTTTTAAATAGAGCAGACGAACACAAAACATGTCCAGTGTGAACGAGGCTTAAGTTGGACTTTTTGAGCTAGTCCAAGCTGGTCATTTATGGTCTTTAGCTGGTCTAGATGTTTGATTACTTGTAATATCGGCTGGCCATTTTTCATCCCAAAATCTCATTAAAATTACTTTGTTTTATTATTATTAATTTTGTTTAAATACTTTTTTAAAGTACTTTTTTAAATAAAGGAAATACATTTTTGCATTGTTAAATACAGTTTTATTTTTGAGTTTTTTGTAATTCCTGCTGTTCACTATTACTATAACAAAGTAATTGTATGTGCTTAAGTACAATGATAAAATACAATTATTAGCATGTAGTGCAACACTTACAACTATGATGTACAAATATTACAATGATGTACAAATACTACAATGATGTATAAATATTACCATAATGTACAAATACAACCATGATGTATAAATACTAGCATGAAGTACAAATACAGCCATGATGTACAAATACAACCATGATGTACAAATACTACCATGATGTATAAATACTACCATGATGTACAAATACTACCATGATGTACAAATATTACCATGATGTACAAATATTACCATGATGTATAAATACAAACATGATGTAAAAATACAACCATGATGTATAAATATTACCATGATGTATAAATACAACCATGATGTATAAATACTACCATGATGTACAAATACAACCATGATGTATAAATACTACCATGATGTACAAATACAACCATGATGTACAAATACTACAATGATGTACAAATACAACCATGATGAATAAATACTACCATGATGTACAAATACTACCATGATGTACAAATATTACCATGATGTATAAATACTACCATGATGTACAAATATTACCATGATGTATAAATACAACCATGATGTATAAATACTGCCATGATGTATAAATAATACCATGATGTATAAATAATACCATGATGTATAAATACTACCATGATGTACAAATACAACCATGATGTATAAATACTACCATGATGTACAAATACAACCATGATATATAAATACTACCATGATGTACAAATATTACCATGATGTATAAATACTACCATGATGTACAAATATTACCATGATGTACAAATACTACCATGATGTATAAATATCACCATAATGTATAAATATTACCATGATGTACAAATACAACCATGATGTACAAATATTACCATGATGTACAAATACAACCATGAGGTATAAATACTACCATGATGTACAAATACTACCATGATGTACAAATATTACCATGATGTACAAATATTACCATGATGTATAAATACAAACATGATGTAAAAATACAACCATGATGAATAAATATTACCATGATGTATAAATATTACCATGATGTACAAATACAACCATGATGTACAAATACTACAATGATGTACAAATACAACCATGATGAATAAATACTACCATGATGTACAAATACTACCATGATGTACAAATATTACCATGATGTATAAATACTACCATGATGTACAAATATTACCATGATGTATAAATACAACCATGATGTATAAATACTGCCATGATGTATAAATAATACCATGATGTATAAATACTACCATGATGTACAAATACAACCATGATGTATAAATACTACCATGATGTATAAATAATACCATGATGTATAAATACTACCATGATGTACAAATACAACCATGATGTATAAATACTACCATGATGTACAAATACAACCATGATGTATAAATACTACCATGATGTACAAATACTACCATGATGTATAAATACTACCATGATGTACAAATATTACCATGATGTACAAATACTACCATGATGTACAAATACAACCATGATGTATAAATACTACCATGATGTACAAATACAACCATGATGTATAAATACTACCATGATGTACAAATACAACCATGATGTACAAATACTACCATGATGTACAAATACAACCATGATGTATAAATACTACCATGATGTACAAATACAACCATGATGTATAAATACTACCATGATGTACAAATATTACCATGATGTATAAATACTACCATGATGTACAAATATTACCATGATGTATAAATACTACCATGATGTACAAATATTACCATGATGTATAAATACTAGCATGATGTACAAATACAACCATGATGAATAAATATTACCATGATGTATAAATACTACAATGATGTACAAATACAACCATGATGTACAAATATTACCATGATGTACAAATACAACCATGATGTACAAATACTACAATGATGTACAAATACAACCATGATGAATAAATACTACCATGATGTACAAATACTACAATGATGTACAAATACTACAATGATGTATAAATATTACCATAATGTATAAATACAACCATGATATATAAATACAACCATTATGTACAAATACTACCATGATGTACAAATATTACCATGATGTATAAATACTACCATGATGTACAAATATTACCATGATGTATAAATACTACCATGATGTATAAATAATACCATGATGTATAAATACTACCATGATGTACAAATATTACCATGATGTATAAATACTAGCATGATGTACAAATACAACCATGATGAATAAATATTACCATGATGTATAAATATTACCATGATGTACAAATACAACCATGATGTACAAATACTACAATGATGTACAAATACAACCATGATGAATAAATACTACCATGATGTACAAATACTACAATGATGTACAAATATTACCATGATGTATAAATACTACCATGATGTACAAATATTACCATGATGTATAAATACTACCATGATGTACAAATATTACCATGATGTATAAATACTACCATGATGTATAAATAATACCATGATGTATAAATACAACCATGATGAATAAATACTACCATGATGTACAAATACTACAATGATGTACAAATATTACCATGATGTATAAATACTACCATGATGTACAAATATTACCATGATGTATAAATACTACCATGATGTACAAATATTACCATGATGTATAAATACTACCATGATGTATAAATAATACCATGATGTATAAATACAACCATGATGTATAAATACTACAATGATGTACAAATATTACCATGATGTATAAATACTACCATGATGTATAAATAATACCATGATGTACAAATACAACCATGATGTATAAATATTACCATAATGTATAAATACTACCATGATGTACAAATACAACCATGATGTATAAATAATACCATGATGTACAAATACAACCATGATGTATAAATATTACCATGATGTATAAATATTACCATGATGTATAAATACTACCATGATGTACAAATACAACCATAATGTACAAATATTACTATGATGTATAAATACTACCATGATGTACAAATACAACCATAATGTACAAATATTTCCATGATGTTTAAATACTACCATGATGTACAAATACAACCATAATGTACAAATATTTCCATGATGTATAAATACTACCATGATGTACAAATATTACCATGATGTTTAAATACTACCATAATGTACAAATATTTCCATGATGTATAAATAATACCATGATGTACAAATACAACCATAATGTACAAATATTTCCATGATGTTTAAATACTACCATGATGTACAAATATTACCATGATGTTTAAATACTACCATGATGTATAAATACTACCATGATGTACATATACAACCATAATGTACAAATATGTCCATGATGTATAAATAATACCATGATGTACAAATACAACCATAATGTACAAATATTACCATGATGTTTAAATACTACCATGATGTATAAATACTACCATGATGTACAAATACTACCATGATGTTTAAATACTACCATGATGTACAAATATTTCCATGATGTATAAATAATACCATGATGTATAAATATTACCATGATGTTTAAATACTACCATGATGTATAAATACTACCATGATGTACAAATACTACCATGATGTACAAATATTTCCATGATGTATAAATAATACCATGATGTATAAATACTACCATGATGTACAAATACTACCATGATGTACATATACAACCATAATGTACAAATATTTCCATGATGTATAAATAATACCATGATGTACAAATACAACCATAATGTACAAATATTACCATGATGTATAAATATTACCATGATGTATAAATACTACCATGATGTACAAATAAAACCATGATGTATAAATACTACCATGATGTACAAATACAACCATAATGTTATTCCTGGTCTTCATGAGAATCATGAGAATCTGACCTAGTTTTGCCAGCAGGGGTTTGATCAAGTTTTCTGTATCCTAAATTCTTCCTGGAAGGTCCGGATGAGTCCGGCAACAACCGTTTGACATTGCACAGGATGAAGGTTAAATGCCTGCAGGGTAAAAAACGAGCATAAGATTGATTGAATACGTAGCCGATGCTTCAAAACACGGTTCTCGTAGTAGATGATGACATGACGTATGACTGCTGGAATTCTGAGAGATTACTGGACAGTCATTTGTCAGAAGATGAAATGACAACAAGAGTTTGGAAAAAATACAGCCGTTTTAATACAGAGCCGAGAGTTATTCAGCACTTTTTGGAGTTGACATCAGGGATCAGGCTTCAATTGGTGGGTTGCAACCCAAAGAATGCAAAAGGAAAGTATCAAATGTTTTGGGGAGCTTTCTCTTTAATCCATTTCATCTCCACTTGATGTCCAATGTAAAATCCGGATCCTGAAGCAAAACCGGTTCAGAGCCACTGGCTTATGTGACCTCTAACCCCCTCACATTATAACATCAGAGAGAAGTCTGGCGGCGACCCAGGCTTGCACTCTGTTCCTCTGTGTCTCTTTTGAAGTGGGTCGGGTTCAGATTACTGCTGTAAAATAACAGTTTGACACCCCCACCGCACCCTGTCTGTCAGGCTAAAGACCAGAAGGTGTCTCATGAAGAGCATGTAATTAGTCAAAGCTTTACTACCCTTTAGCGTCACAATGGGCACTTAACTTGTGAAAAGAGCTCATTGTTTCGGGATCGCACACTTGTCCAGATCTCCACAGCACCAGATTGCCTCTTATTGTAAGCGGAAACCCAGAAGTGGAAATGTACTTTAAAGCATGAGTCCTCTTCACACCCTGGGTCTTCGAGTCCTGTATTTACAGGATACAGCACTCTGGTTTTGTGAAGCGCAGGTGGAATAAACTGAAGTCTTACTGATCATACTACATAGTTACTGATGGAAATGTTTTTGAAATAAAATGACAGACATACATCGTTAAAGTCTATCATAGAAAAACAGCATTTACAGCGCAATGTTTACATTAGAAGTCAACCAATATTGGATTTTGCCGATACCGATAACTATGGTGGTTGGGGCGGTTGATAACCGATAATCATTACTATTAGTTACTAGTGTGACTTCTGCACACAGCTGTAATGTTATTAGGATATTATTATATCTCGTCTACCCGATCGAACATGTTTCTAATCAATAGCAGATCTGTGCATCTTAATATGGCCACTTTATCCCAATCTCAGCTGTAACCGAAGTTCATCAGAACATTTCCACCTGGTTTCTTTCTTTATATCTGGTATCTGTTTGTCCTGCTGGGGAGAGAGGCTGTTAGGACTAGTTCAGGTGCGTTCCCAGAGCAATTGACCAATCATGCCTTCACCTGGGGCTAAAAGGTGTCCCGGGGTAAAGAGCCCCCTGTGAACTGTAATGGGTGAGGAAGGCTTTTACTTGCATGTTGGACTGCTCTACAGATTTTTGTTGTTTGATCTAAAAATACCTCCGCTGATGAGGTCGCAGCAGCATAATTTGCACGCTTAGATTGGCCTGGCGGGAGTAATGGTACAAGATTGAGCCAAGTTTTCGCGAGCAAGTGCTCGTTCACCCTTCACACGGCGAGAGAGTTCAGGGGTGTGATTTTAAACTCATTTGGCTGATAACATTGGAACTGGTTGGTTTGGAGCACAAAGGACTGAGCTGTGTGTTTTTGGTAGCTTGATTTTTTTTTAGTTTGACAGATGCAGATTGAGGTGGAAGATGCATTCACGTTTGTGCGTTTTATATTTTATATTTTCAGCATAATAACTTAAGTGAAATGTTTGATTTCAAAACATCTTAGTATTTAATGACAGCATGCACTCAAGCAAGCATGAACAAAACCTGATGATCATGATATCTAAAGAGTTGACAGTAGTCAACATGGTCAATGTCCCAAAAAATAGCTCACATTTGATTAGTGACATAGAAATCGATTTTTCTTCTTCCTTTGATGTCATCATCATCGTCGTCAACTTTTCTTTGTTCTCCATTTTTCAAAGCCTAAAACTTCCACAGTCATTTTTTGATTCCCAGTCTTGCATTGTGGTCTTTTTGGACCCAACTGTATATTCAATTCTTGCATGTTCTCATTTATATTTATGAAAATAAATATTGTAAACAAATAGTTTCAACTCTGAAATCTGAAATCAAAGATGTGGCTAAACATTATGCACTTAATTACATAATCATAACAACTCCAACAGAGTCTCGTGACAAATCGTAATAATTAATACAAATATTGGTGACAATGTAAGATATTGTACGACTTGTGTACTAACCTTTATTCCCATAGAGACCAACCAATCAAGACAGATTTGGTTACTCATTGCATCATTATTTAATGCAATACACATGACTGATGTGTGTTAATAACCTGTAATACGCTTCCCTCGTCTCATTCCAAACCATGATGTTTTCTTTCTTCCATAGTACAATAGTGATTTTCTATTAAAATCATGGTTGGGTTTATCGTTTATGTACACTCAAAAATATATATAATTTATTTATTTATTTATCGACTTTTCAGCATCATTACAGGTTCTTCGAGACGTTTGTCAATGAATAAGAATAAGTGTCATTAACACTTATAAATTTAAGTCTATGGATTGTTAGAAAAATTAGTTCAAGGAACCTAGAAATTTGAGTTATGAGCCTAAAGCTTGACATTTCAAGTAATTTTATTTAAAACAACTTGATTTTGCCAGAAATGACAACATTAGGGTTTACTATGTGTTTTGATAGTTTGTGGAGTGGGGGCCTGGGTAGCTCAGCCAATAAAGATGCCGACTACCACTCCTGGAGTCACAAGTTTGAATAAAGGGTGTGCTGAGTGACTCCAGCCAGGTCTGCTAAGCAACCAAATTGGCCCGGTTGCTAGGGTGGGTAGAGTCACATGGGGTAACCTCCTTGTGGTCGCTATAATGTGGTTCTCGCTCTCGGTGGGGCGTGTGGTGAGCTGTGCGTGGATGCTGCGGAGAATAGCGTGAAGCCTCCACACGCGCTACATCTCCACGGTAACGCGCTCAACAAGCCACGTGAATAAGATGTGCGGGTTGACGGTCTCAGACACGGAGGCAACTGAGATTCATCCTCCACCACCAGGAATGAGGCGAGTCACTATGCCACTATGAGGACTTACAGCACATTGGGAATTGAGCATTCTGAAAAGGGGAGAAAAGAAAAAACCAAACATGCTAAACATACATTATTCAATTTAAGGTAAAAAAAAAATGCATCAATTACTCTCTGACAAATGCACTTGTCAAATAAAATCATTCCAGGCAATCATTCTGAGACACACCTCTTGGCCTGAATTCACAGCGGAAAGACAGAAAGCACTAAACATTTATGTTCAGCTGATTTGACGTCATTCACACAAGAAACATTAGTCAGCTCAGACAGATTGGAGACAGTCCAGCACCCAGGATACCAGGACTTTGACAAGAACACACACATACTCACACACACACATACACGCACACGCACACACTCACACACACACACACACACACACACACACACACACACACACACACAGTAGTGTTTCCATGTTTTATGGGGACTTTCCATAGACATAATGGTTTTTATACTGTACAAACTTTATATTCTATCCCCTAAACCTAACCCTACCCCTAAACCTAACCCTCACAGAAAACTTTCAGCATTTTTACATTTTCAAAAAACATAATTTAGTATGATTTATAAGCTAATTTCCTCATGGGGACTGACAAAATGTCCCCACAAGGTCAAAAATTTTGGGTTTTACTATCCTTATGGGGACATTTGGTGCCCACAAAGTGATAAATACACACACACACACACACACACTCACACACACTCACACGCACACACACACACACACACTCACACGCACACACACACACACACACACACACACTCACACACACACACACTAACAAATACAAACACTCACACACTCTCACACACACACACTAGCAAACACACACACACACTCACACACACACACACACACAAACACACACACACACACACACACACACACACTCACACACACACACACACACGCACACTCTCTCACACACACACACACACAAACACACACACACACACACACACACACACTCACACACACACACACGCACACTCTCTCACACACACACACACACAAACACATACTTCTATTGTTGTATACAAAGCTAATTATAGTGACACAAGACAAGTTGTACTTTTAGCATTTTAAAATAAAAACATTACACTTAATTATTAAAAAACATTATTATATTAATTGTTTTTCCAATCAGGGATGTCCCCAAATTTGCCCAAAAGAAGGTTTGGTCAGATTTTGTCCCGAAATTATAGCTCAGTAAACTAACAAGTCGTAATAAAAGTAAGAAATCGAATGAGTAGGCTTGCACAACGTTGTATAACTTTTAATAAACAAACAATGTCATTATGATCTTCCACAAGTGCAGTACAACCCCTTGTACTGCACGCTAACCCTAAACTAGGATTTTAATAGAAATTAACTTTGTGTGTCACAGATGAAAGAAAACTCCATAAAGGTATGGTGGTGTAGTGGTCTAAAGCACATAACTGGTAATCTGGTAATCAGAAGGTTGCTGGTTCGATCCCCACAGTCACCACCATTGTGTCCTTGAGCAAGGCACTTAACTCCAGGTTGCTCCGGGGGGATTGTCCCTGTAATAAGGGCACTGTAAGTTGCTTTGGATAAAAGCGTCTGCCAAATGCATAAATGTAAATGTAAATGTAAATGTAAGTTGCTTTGGATAAAAGCATCTGCCAAATGCGTAAATGTAAATGTATAACCAAATTTGTTCACTGGCATTTTCTTTCTTAAAATAAAGAGTTCAACCTTGTCTCATGGAATGAATGTTACTATAACTACATTTTTGCAAACTTATATTGCAAACTGAAAATATGCTTTTTTATCTCGTGTTTGCTTTATGACACTATCAGTAAGGTTTAGGTGTTGGTTTAGGCAGGGTAAGGATGTCTGTTTACCTCTGATATGCCATTAGGACACTATTTGTTGGGATTAGGTTGATGTTTTAGGTGGGTTTTACTGATTAAAACCATCTAATATTCACCTTAAAAACCTCGTTTGAGTACTACAGCATTTCACTCGCTTTTGGCGCCCCCTGCTGGACTTTTCACTGGCACATCATTTGTTGCATGCAATGTTCATGAGATCAGCTGTTGTAAGTGTTGGATAGGAGGCGTATTACAAGATGTCATGCATTAGACTATGTTGTGTGTACGAGATAAACAGTAGACAGACATTTAACACGCATTCTTTATTTTCACTTTAGGATGACTTCTGTTCCATAATAAATCACAATATTAAATTCCTGTGGTTACTGTCCAAAAGATGTGTCTTTTAACACCTTGCAAGCTTCCGTGTGTTCTTTGTCTCTCTTGCCTCAGTTTCTATGTCAGATATGAGCTTTCTGCTTCCCTGAGGGGCATAACTGTCTTATTACATCATATGGACTCTTGCATTTACAGGTAAAGTATGTTGAAATAATAAAAAAGCTCTATTTTAACAACATGATCACACGCAAAGTCGGCATGATGTTTCCGATTGTTTCGGTACCCATCGGCGACTGTATGCCAATGCTACTTTTTATGCCAACATTACTTTTTTATGCCACTAATGGTTAAAGTAATGTTTGGGTTGGGGATAGAATCTATAAATTAATGCTTTTCTCTACATTGTATAATGTCCTGTAAAGCTTAAAACAACTTGCTTCACGACTAGCTTTTGGCGACCTCTCCTGGACATAAATGGAGCTCACACGTGCCCTTATGCCCTACAACATTTACCGCTTTGGCCACTGGGGGCAGTGTTTCGACATTTCGGTCAACGTATACCGTTTTGGACGAAAGAAAAGTCGGTCTACTCCAAGGCTGGACTGGTAATCTGGCATACCAGGCATTGTAGCGGTGGGCCGGTCTACGCCAGGGCGGACTGGCCATCGGGAGAACCGAGAGGGACGGTGGGTCAGCCGCGAAACGGGCCGAACGGGCCGTGAAAATCTCAAATGTGCCACCACGTTAAAATTATCCCAGGCCGATTTCTCTTCCCAGTCCAGCCCGGGTCTACTCTTTCCGATTTCACTATGAGATCAGGCTGGTTTTAAACAATTGTGTTGAGGGATTTGAGTGGAACATAAAATCTGTTTTAATCTGAATTAATCTGAATTAATTTGATCTCCACTGAACAGAAAAATCCACTCATGAACCTGTTGACAAGATCAACTACACAATGAAGGTGAGACTTCTGACAAGGGGGTTTTTGTAGTACATTAAGGTTTAAAGGGGCAATTTTGTTAGCCTGTCAACACCTTTATGAGTGAGTAAACGCTCACTTTAGTGTGGCATGCCAAAAATCTCATTCACTAGAGAGGCAGTAAATCTGTCGTAGCTACACCCGCAGGATATAGAGACACTGAGACGCCTGTCATACACACGCAACTACAGCACACACAAATTAAAACACAATTTACAGAGAAGTGCACAAGATAACTGAGACTTTAACTAGAAACCTGTAGTTCTGTACAGGAAAGAAAAGTCACAAATGAGATTCAACGGAGAGATCTCAACAATGTTTCATATTTGTGCTAAGACTTCCCAAGACAGCAATAACACATCAGAGATCTCCATATGAAATCAATCATTCCTCGTGAAACTCTTCCAAGAGGAAACAATCTGAGCTTTGGTATTCACATTGGTTTTATAGCTCTATGCTCTTACTGAATCCCGAAAATGGTTTCATTTGTGTTTATTTCGTTTTTTTCCCCCTACAGGAGGTTTGAATACCATCATTCTGAGAGACTCTTAATGTCAAAAAGTACCTGGGAAAAAAGTTTTTGGTGACTTGCAGACAGCGTTGTGTGCTATTACCAATTCATCTACTGGCTCCTAGTGGTCACGAGTGCAACGCAACTGCCAAAACAGGTCTGGAATATTATGTGGGCATCACTTTACATCATTGGAGTCATTAATGCTACAGGATTTAAAATAATGTGGGCTGTTTTTTACATTCATAAACAAGGCATTACAAGACTTACAAAGAAAGTATAGACCTTATTCACAGCGGCGCCATCTTTGATTTTGAATGGGAATGGCAACGAGGCTTTGAGGGATAGATGTACAGTCTCTTCAATGGATTCTACTGCAGTTTATAGCGTATTTGGATCATTCTGCAGACAAAACATTGGGGGGGGGGACTCTTTCTGGGAACAAACAGTGGGACATAAAAACTCCAGACAACATGAGTTGTGGAAAATCAGAATTGATCAAGGAGCTTTTTACAAGTTTATAACATTCGTGCCATTGGAGAGATCACAGCCTCGTTGTCGTTCCCATTAAACATCAAAGATGGCGCGTGAATAAGTTCGCCAACACTTGCATTTTTTAATCCAAACTTTGTAGGTTGAATGCACAATGTTTCACACCATGTTTATGAATAAGCTACTTATCAAAAGTAGATATTTACAGCATATTAGATTAAAGGTTAACTCACATTTTTCCTCATTAAAACATTTACTCCTATATTTTGAATCATATGTATATAATCATGATTACTCTCATAAAATGAAGACTCCAGTAATATCAGTGACCTTATAAAAGCTGTTTTATTCCACAAGGGGGTCCCCTTAAGCGGGCTGCCATGTTGAGATCTTCTGCAGAGGAAAGTCATGCACACCTGTATGTGAGTAAATAAGAATTTAATTTTCATTTATATGTGAACTATTCCTTTAACCTGTTGATACACGCCCCCTTTTTGAGCACAAACCATGAAAATGACACACCTGAACTGAAATGGTTGTATTTACGGGACCCTTTGGAGTACGGACACAGTTGTGGTATCTTTTGAAAGAAGACACTTTGGGCTTTATTTCCCAAGTTTCAGAATTAATAGATGTTGTTATTTTGTAAAGTTAGAGAAGCTGAAGTTTATAGTAATGGAAATATTTTGTGCTGAACATGTTTTTATAATCTAAAAAACAATAATAAATGTGCCAATGTAGTGGTGTTTAATCGGTGTTGTGTTGTTGTCATATGAAATAAACTTCAAACTCAGAAATTGTTGTCTTTTGTCTTCTTTTAATGCCTGTTCAAACACATGAACAATCTTTGAGCACCTCTGCAGTACTTACATCACTCTCTCTGCATAAAAAAATATATATAAAAAAATAACATACCAAAATACATGACCTTAAACTCATTGTCTTAAACACAAAGAGTTACCCAGAGAGTTATTAATAAGATTAAGTATATAACTAATTAATTGACCACCCTTCAAATGCGACCTACCTGGGAAGCAGAAGAGAGCGCAGACTCCCCTTAGTCTACGTAGTGGGTGGCAGTGGCTCATGTGGTAGATCGGGTTGGCTGCCAATCGCAGGGTTGGTGGTTCGAATTCCTGGCCCACACGACTCCACATGCCGAAGTGTCCTTGGGCAAGACACTGAACCCCAAGTTGCTCCCAATGGCGTGCTAGTGCCTTGCATGGCAGCTCTGTCCCCATTGGTGTATGAGTGTGAATGGGTGAATCCAACACAATGTAAACACTGTGGTAACCTCTAAGTTTAAAAAAAGCTCTATATAAGTGCAGACCATTTATGTAGAGTCCCCAGAAGAAGAGGAAGTCTAAATATGGTTATGACAAGTGGAATCACTAAATCATACTATTTAATTATACCTGTTACACCAATACAACCCAATGTTCAGAGCCACAAGTCTAAATAAGTTACATTTCAAATTTGAAGATGATCGAACACAAAATGAGGTTCCTGCAGCTTTTGTCTCTGTAAAATCGCTGGAAGCGTACAGAGTAAAATTAAGGCTCCGCCTCTCAAGACAACACTAAACCTGACGGCACTGATCAGCTATTCTGAATAAAACTACACCACATTTTTAAAAATAGACTTTGCAGACGGCTGGTTTTGTTTAAGAGACTCTAATATATCAGATCATACACAGTTTTACAACATGAATGCTGCTCAGATTGCAGTTTGATGAAGAACGATGACGAAGGGTGATTCTTTCAGGAGAGATCTCATGTAAACAATATATCAATATTTCTCAGATTTATCACTTTTATGGACAAAAAGTGCTATTGGATGTTTTACAATGAACGCTTGTCATGGACGATTGACCCAAGTGTGTTGAACTGGATTCATCTGGCGATCGTGTTTTCATAATAAAAGTCCTGTTTTGATGTTGCATGTTTTCATTTGTACTCCTGCACAAATAACTCAATCGCTGTTTCTGGAGGATTGCTATCGTGAAACAGAGATCGGATATCAATGTTGAACCCTTAGACCTTTGAAAAATCATTAAGTTAACATTAATGACATTTATAGATGGTATATTATATATTAAATGTAAGCAGAGTGACGTCACCACCGAATGTGGGCGATTGCGTATCAACAGGTTAAAGCTGTAAAAAGTGTTTAATATCTGCACCACTTGTAGCGCCATGAACGGAAATGCAAAAATAGACATTCAAACAGCCTTCCGCATATGCCCCTAGTCTCCTGTAAATCAAACCACCAGATAGTCCTGTTTTATTTCAGGAGTAAAACAGTTTTTACTCATTCCATTGGTCGTTAGTTGTTGTCGGCCTGGATGGTTCATTCAAAACAAACAGGAATTTTCATAGAGCCACAGAAACACAGTATTTACGGTTTTCCAGAAAATTAACCTTTGAATCTGATCTGCATATCAAGTAAGGATAGGAGGAATTATTTTAACACTGAAAAAGTTACACACTTCAGCTTTAACAAAACTTTGGACACTGTTGTTACTGCCCTTGTGAATTTTCACCTTATGCCCAAGGTGCAATTTTTTACACAACCACCAGAGAGCATCAGTGACACCAGTTTCAGCTATAAAACACCAACCACAGAATTCAATGCAAAATGCTTTTATGTAAATGTCTTCTAATTGCAATATATATATATATATATATATATATATATATATATATATATATATATATATATATATAATTATTATTTAGTGCACAGGTAAAAAAAAAAACAAAAAAAACAATAAAAATAGATTGAAACACTTAATAACAAAATTAAGAACAATTGGTGACAACAAGAACAGGATATGTTTTAAGAAAAAGCAGTTAAAAATAAGTGGGTCTTTAATTTATTTTTAAAAACCTCTATAGACTGTGAGCCCTCAGGTGATTAGGAGAGCATTCCACATTCGAGGCAGCTACCTGGAAGGCCCTATCTCCCACAGTACGGAGTTTGGACTTAGGAACCTGGAGTTTGTAGCTGTCAGAAGAGCGGAGATGTCGGTGTGGATTATGCAAAGTAATGAGTTCTTTAAGGTACACTGGTGCGCTACCGTAGACACACTGATAGGTCAGGAGATAATCAATCCTGAGTCTAACAGGGAGCCAGTGAAGTTTTTGGAGGATGGGTGTGATGTGCTCAATTTTACGAACCCCCATCAGGACCCTGGCAGCGCAGTTCTGAATGTACTGCAATCTTTGTATGCTCCTGCCAGGGATCCCAACAAGTAGTGAATTGCAGTAGTCAAGCCTGGAGGAGACAAAGGCATGCACCAGCATCTCTGCATCAGAAAAAGAGAGGGAGGGGCGGAGTTTGGAAATGTTCCGGAGATGAAAAATTGCAGTTTTACAGGTGCGTTGGATGTGAGTGTTAAATGATAGGTGGGCATCAAATCGAACCCCCAAGTTTATTATAGAGGACGTCAAGGAAATATCGTGGCCAGCAAATGAGTAGACTGTCAGGGGGGAAGATCGGAGTTGGTGTGGGGTCCCAATGAGGAGACCTTCAGTTTTGGTGCTGTTTAACTGGAGGAAGTTATCCATGCCCTTGTCTCCTCCAGGCAGGCATTTAAAGTGGAGAATGAAGTTGTAAATGATATGGGGTCCAGCTTGACATAGAGCTGAGTATCATCAGCATAGCAATGGAAGGCAACGCCATGCTTGCTGATGATGTGGCCCAGTGGGAGCATATAAATGGAAAAGAGAATAGGGCCGAGAACAGAGCCCTGGGGCACTCCACAAGTAACTGTGTAGGGCCTCGACCTGGCTCCCCCCAGGGCCACATACTCAACTCTATCAGTCAGGTAGGATCGAAACCATTGAAGTGCTGTATGTGAAATGCCAATGAAGTGTTGCAGACGATGGAGTAAAATGGTGTGGTCAACAGTGTCGAAGGCGGCTGTGAGGTCCAAGAGAATAAGGAGAGATGGAGAGCCCTGGTCAGCAGCCACAAGAAGATCATTTGTGACTCTGACCAGGGCTGACTCTACGCTGTGGCCGGAGGGGAAACCAGACTGAAATTTTTCATAGAGACTATATGAATGAAGATGATTATGAATTTGAGTTGAAACAACTTTTTCAATGACTTTAGAGAGAAATGGAAGGTTGGAAATGGGCCGATAATTTGAGAAGATATCCGGATCGAGGGATGATTTCTTAAGCCGAGGGTTGATAAGCACAGTTTTAAGCGAGATTGGAAAATGACCCGATTGCAGGGAAGAGTTAATGATAGTAGTGATGCGAGGACTTAAAGAATTAGTATTTGATTTGATCATGGCAGTGGGAAAAGGGTCCAATGAGCACGTTGAGGGTTTCATACTGTGTATGAGAGTCTCAACCTGTCTATGTGTGGGAAGAGTGAAATGAGAGAGTATTGGTACAGAGGTTGGGGTGATGGATGGAATGACATTGCGTTGTATTAGGTTAGCGCGGATGGTAGTTATTTTTGTGGTGAAAAAATCAAGGAATTTGTTACACTGGTCGTCAGTATTGTTTTTATGCGTCAGGGCAGGTGGACTGAGAAGATCATTTATTGTTTTAAAGAGCTGTTTTGGATTTCTTGGATTATTGTTAATGATATTGGAATAGTATTGTGACCGTGCCTGACTGAGTAATTTGGAATATGATCTTTGGTGCTCTCTATAAGCGATTTTATGGACAGTGAGCCCAGTGGCAACATAAGCCTCTCAAGGACCCTCCCAGCCGCCTTCTGTCTACGAAGCGCATCAGTGTACCACGGAGCAGGGCGTGTAAATGTTACAGTCCGTGTCTTGAGGGGCTATGGGCATCAAGTATCCCTTTTAATCCACTATTATAATGATCAACAAGAGCGTCAGTAGTAGAGTGATCGGCTGATATGATTAGTTTTCAGTAGATCATGTGACAGATGTTCAAGGTTAATTTCTTTTGTTCTCGCGAAAGCAGATTTTGTGATTAGGTTTATTGAGTGAGGTCAGCAATGAAAAGTCAAATGATATGGCATTGTGATCAGATATGCCAAAATCATGTACATGAACATTGTTAACTGGAAAATTTGTTACAATGAGATCCAATGTATGCCCTTTGGTATGTGTAGGGACTGTCACGAGTTGCCTGAGGTTGAGTGAATCAAAAAGTTGTAGTAGTTCTGTAGTATGTAGACTTGTTGGAGAGTTAACATGAATGTTAAAATCTCCAAGAATTTCCACATTGTTTGATGTGGTGCAAACTGGCAAAAGTAACTCAGTTAATTCTGCAATAAAACACGGGTGTGATTTTGGTGGTCGGTATATGAGGATGGTTGTAAATGGAATGGGTAACTCACATCTAAAAGCCAGACATTCAAATGACGACAGCTTTGGCAAGGTCACCAAAGATAGGTGAAAATCAGAGCGATGAATGACCGCCAAACCCCCTCCACGACCATTACCCCTAGCTTTTTCCAGATAAGTATAGCCAGGTGGGCAAGCTTCATTAAGTGCAGAATACACTTCTGATTTATGCCAGGTCTCAGTGAGGCACATAAAATCAAGCTTCTGATCAAATATATAATTGTAAATGAAAGATGCCTTGTTGGTAAGTGACTGACAGTTTAACAGTTCCATTTTAATATTTGAAGATGGAGTCCCCTTTATCAGAGAGCGCAGCACGGTAGAATCCACTCTGCGTTTCTCAGGACGCACAGTGCATAGTTCCTCCGGCAGGGGGCGTGGGTGTGGTCGGTTACAGTTTTTGAAACGTGAACCATAGGCGCTCTGATGACGCTGGTTGTGCAACCAAATACTTCTGATAACGTGAGATCAGTCTTTCACAACGCTGTGGGGGAATTTTGTCCCACTCTTCTGTGCAGAACTGCTTTAGTTCAGCCACATTGGAGGGTTTTCGAGCATGAACTGCCCATTTAAGGTCCTGTCACAGCATCTCAATTGGGTTCAAGTCAGGACTTTGACTAGGCCACTCCAAATTTTTACCACCACCATCATGCTTGACCGTCCAGTGTGTTTCTGATAGTGGAGTCATGAACAGTGACCTTTATTGATGCGAGAGAGGCCTGCAGTTCCTTGGCATTTTTGTGACTTCCTGGATGAGTCGTCGCTGAGCTCTTGGAGGAATTTTGGAAGGTCGGCCACTTCTGGGAAGGTTCACTACTGTGCCAAGTTTTCTCCATTGTGATTTAATGACTCTCACTGTGATTCTTTGGAGTCCCAGAGACTTTGATACAGCTTTGTAACCCTTCCCAGACTGATGCATTTCACTCACCTTTTTCCTCATCATTTCTGGAATTTCTTTCGATCTTGGCATATTGTGCTACAGTGTGAGACCGTTTAGCCGACAACATGCTGCTGAAAAACAGAAGAAATCAGGGGGCAAATACTTTTTCACAGCACTGTATTTTGCTAATTGTTATTGTATGTACACACATCCCCATTCTAGACCACCACACCTCCCAAGAGCAGATTGTGTGCACACACACACACACACACACACACATACAGACAGACACACACACACACACACACACACACACACACACACACAGACACACAAATGAACAGAAATCTATTATCTTTCTGTGATGTGCGACAGACATGAGCCTAATCGGCAGATAAGGTCTTTATTTTTTGTGCAAATGTGGATGTGTGTTCTGAATATTACAAGAGACAACAGTTTTAAAATATGTATTTGGAAGAATAAGAAATGATCTTGTCAGATAGCTTTCCATTGAAAATGTTGGTTTTACCTGGTAAAGCTCATTTCAAGGGAACGTAAGAACCAGATACATTTTCTTATATTTGTGTTCTGAACACTTTTTTATAAGATATTTTCATGTTAAGTGTAGGCCTACTAGTGCTGCTTTTTTTAGTTTTGCACATTTTTAAGTGTCCTAATGCATTTTGTGGGCATCTGAGGTGCAGCCATGAAACCTATGTATAGCAGTCCTAATTATATTCGACAGTTATTTGCAGTGTTTGTTTATTTCCGTTATTTAACAATTGTGTTGGGCTGTGTGTTGTTAAGGGCGTGTATTTTGAGTGGGTTGTGTGTTTATTCGACCGAACTGGGCCGGTGGTTCGTGTTTCTCCACCCGTTTCCACTCGCCCAACCCCCACATGCCACAAGAGCCCGCCCTTCTTCATTCCAAGCAACCGAACGTGATAACACCCCCTTACGGAACGTCAAGCACGTCAGCGTAGAGCGTCATTGGAGTTGTAGTCCTCTTGCAGCTGTAGCAAACGGGCTTCGCGTTCTATTAAACTACAAGCCCCATAAGTCACCGCGCCGGCAGTCGGTTCGCATCCAATCTGAATATGTGGGCGGGGAGCATCCGCCCACAAAAGCCATAGCAATTTTTAGTGAGGCTCCAAAGGCAATAGTGCACTAAAAAGTGAAATTTCGTGAGAGAATTCCGCGGAATAATCCCCTTCAAACTACTCCTGGGCCGATAGAAAAGACAGAAATAGACCGGACGTGATGGTTTGGCATTCGTAGATATTTAAATGAAAGTGGGTGGGCCTTCGCGCGCACGGAGCTCTCTGACAGACCTGCAAATATATATGCGGAGGAATATCATTTAATTCCGAGACGCGCAGCACAAGTAGGGCGGATTATAACGCGCACAGGACCGGTTCTGTTGGACCCGACCGCTTGGACTCCATTGGCATTTTGTGCTCCGTTATTGAAGGGTGTTTTTGCATTGGCACCGCCCTTCCTGGCGGGGTGGGTCCGTGCGTCAGAGCTGCGCCACAGTCTGCGGCCGCTGGAGAAAATAGGCCGTCCTTCTTCTGGGCCGCTGCCTGCCTTCCTTCCACTGCGTCCGGCCTTTTTTCTCTTAAACAACTCCTCTCCGGGTTTTATTAATGCGGAATGAGTGGTACGTACCCTCCCCTCCTTATGCGTCTCCACCCCTTATTTCTCCAAGCGTGCATCTGTGCCATCTATCCATCTGTGTCCCACCTTAGGTTCATATGGGATCTGCTGTTTATTTGTGCCCATTGATCAGTTTGGGGGCTTGTGCAATGCTTGTTAAGGAGATGCATGTATGTTTAGATATCTAGGAAGGTTTTGCATTGTAAAACTTTATATTTTTATCAAGTTGTTTGGTGCTTTCTAAGTGTAATGTGTTAATTGCATTTATTTAATGTACAGTTCCCCCCACACACATTTCTTTGAGTCTGACATAAAACTCTTTTTACAGAGCCCAAGAAGGAAGCAATGGCCACAGATGGGGGGGAAACCAGTGGGGAAGGGGGTACGAAAGGGAAAAGTTCTGGATCACAGGTATTAGAAATGCAAAGTTTTGATTGAAGGGTTGTTGCTTCTGTGCCAGCTCAGATTTTGCACTGAAAGCACTTCCTGATTATAGCTTAGGCACAGTTACATGCTGTTCCTGTCTTGACTTGTTATGCCTTGCATGTGCAATTATTATTTAGTCTTAGATGAAACATTTGTGAACTGTTAGTTACACTTTTAAGCATTTTAGAATTGGTGCACAAACATTGAATTGTGATGCATTTGTACAAAATGTGGAGGCGCTTTTTAAAATATAATCCTGGAAATAAAGAAAGTTTTAGGATTTTGAAATATTTAAAACAAAGGTTGAAATGTAAAATGAATTAGAAGCAGTATGCACTGATTCTAGATCACTCATCTAAGCAAACTTGTGACATGTTAGCTAGTGGTGCACCGATCAGGAAATTTGGGGCCGATACCGATCTGCATTATTTAATAACAGTTCTGTAGTTAACATAAACTAATGAATTAAAGTCAAAAGTTGTATTAGTTAATGCACATGAATGCACTATAAGCTAACGATGAACAATTGTATTTTTATTAACTAACATTATAATGAATAAATGCTGTAAAAATATGTTGTTCATCGTTTGTTCATAATAACTAATGTTAACGAATGGAACCTTTTTAATAACTGTCAACCAAATTACATTAAAATTACATACATTTTAAATTGCTAACATTTATTTGTATTAAAAACAGTTATGCACTGTTCTGTTGTCAATATCAAAAGGTCATCGTGACATACTGGCAACCAGTAAAAACCATGAGAGCATCACACACAGCAGAGATACATTCAAAAATACGAAAATATATCCATTACAAGCTCTAATCTTCAGTGAGAAATCATTAATATCTATGATATGGTTACTGTCATTGGCGTTTTGTAACACAAGTCGCTAATTATTAAGCAAATGCGTGAAGCCGCGGTGCCGTTATTGAAGGTGAAACAGTGCGTGCATGTTTGATTGATACCGCAAGTGAGCATATTAATTAGTGATTGGTTGTTCATGAACGATTCGTTCATTTTGAACAAATCTTTTATGTGACTCAGACGAACGTGTACTCTCAGAGAGTGATTCGTTCATTTTGTGTTAGCCGTGCATGCACATTGCGCAACCTCTGTTTCTTTGATACATGAAAACTGCATTGGCGCTGTACATGAAACAGTCACGTGACCGCCGTATACGCTATGCATTGCTCTCACAGGAAACAGAAATGATTAGTTCACTTCTCGAGTCATCTGGTACGATTCGTTCGTTCTTTTGTCACGTGACCGCCGTATACGCTATGCATTGCTCTCACAGGAAACAGAAAGGATTAGTTCACTTCTCGAGTCATCTGGTACGATTCGTTCGTTCTTTTGTCACGTGACCGCCGTATACGCTATGCATTGCTCACACAGGAAACAGAAAGGATTAGTTCACTTCTCGAGTCATCTGGTACGATTCGTTCGTTCTTTTGTCACTTGACCGCCGTATACGCTATGCATTGCTCTCACAGGAAACAGAAATGATTAGTTCACTTCTCCAGTCATCTGGTACGATTCGTTCGTTCTTTTGTCACGTGACCGCCATATACGCTTTGGTCCTTAAACAGCTGTCACATGACAAAAGAACGAACGACTCGGACAAGAAGATTCCAGAGGTGAACTAATCTTTCTGTTTCTCATAATTTGTTCTTGATTGCATTATAATTTTTTCCTTATTGGGACAATAACCAAAGCTTGCGTAAGTAGACGTGTTGGGGGGATTTGGCTATTGAAAATGTTACATTTTAATTTAATTCTGCTCAAATGAACGAAATGACTTGAATAAAGATTCATTAATTTTGCTGAACAAGACTCAAAGATCCAAGTCAGCAAAATTATCCGATGTTCCCATCACTAATATTGAAGCTGAAAGTGCTCATGATCGCACAAACAGTCTCTTATCGCTTCACACGCCTGATTGTCACGACATCACGAGTCACATGTTTATATGTTGTTTAATTCGTTTCTATACCCGTTAAAAACGGGTTTTTACTACCGTAATGATTCTAGAAAACACGCAACTTAATGTTCATACACGTGTAATTCTTACACATTTTTAAAACCGAAATGGCATATTCATGTGAATTACATTATATCTGAAAGTTTAATTTCGTGAATGCTTAGAATTGCCAACAGCTCACCAACCAAAGGCCACTCTGTCATGCTTCAAGGGCTGAGCAAGCGCTCATTCATTAGAGTAGCGGTGTATGTGTGATTAACTGCATGCTGCAAATAAGATCAGCTCTGTTTCTAGGCACGATCGCCAATCACGGATTTAAGACAAATATCGGCTGATTTCGATCAGTGGCCGATCGATCGGTGCACCCCTAATGTTAGCTTATTTGTACAGATGGTCGTATTTCTATGCATTTTTTAATCATACAGCATAACTTGATTTTTTATCCATACCAGCTCAAGTGCATATTGAAATGTTTGTTAACCTTACAATTCAACTTTGCACAAATTGTTATGCTGACAGTATATTTTGTAATGAGAAAAAACTGTATTAAATTCGAAAAATGCTAAAAAGAAGCATTTTCACTTGTAGCCCCAAACTTTTAGGCCGCACTGTACTTAGATTGTTGGATATTGTTATTTATAATAACTTGGTTTTATCTGAAACGTCTTAGAATTAATTTTGCAATGAAGAGATTCATTTCTAATGATTGTCTATCGAACCTGTGAAAGAGAAATGGAGAGATTGTGGTTCATACGCCCACCAACTCTTCCTGTAAACCCGCCCACAACTGCTGAAACTGTCATCACACTTATTTTGTGTGTTTATTTGTGTGTGTGTGTGTGTGTGTGTGTGTGTGTGTGTAGGATGCACAGCCGTCCCCCCTCGCATTGCTTGCAGCAACATGCAGTAAAATAGGAGGTGTTGGTGGCGACAGTCAGAGTGCCACACCACAGCAGATAATTATCGACCCGAATCAGGGTCTGCTGCAACTCCAGAACCCTACGCAACAACTCGAGCTAGTTCCTGCGCAGTTAACAGGAAATGGCTGGCAGATTATTGCAACTTCCCCTGATGCTGCGACCACAACCAAGGACAACGTTCAGCAGTCAGGGGTTGCAATCAGTGAAGGCACAGCTGGACGAAAGATCAAGGCGGTCACTTCGAATAATGCATCTTCCGGACAGCAGCAGCAACAATTTCAAATCATCCAGGTGCAGAATTTGCCTAACTCAACGGGCGGAATTCAGTATCAGGTGATTCCTCATTTGCAGACCGCCGATGGACAGCAGATCCAAATAAATCCAAATAACCCAGCGACCTTAAGCGTTCAGCCGGAACAGATCCAGCTCATCTCTACTGGAAACAATCAAGCCATTTTGGCCACGCCCCAGAGGGCGGGGTCGGCCAGCATCGTCACGCAGAATCCAGCCAATCAGACGATTCCGCTTCAGATCAGGCCATCATTCCCTCTCCAGTTGCAAACCATTCAGGGTACGCAAGCGCCCATGGTGACTACGTTGCCCATCAATATTGGTGGCGTAACTTTGGCTTTACCGGTTATCAACAATGTTGCTGGAAGTGGTGGGTCTGTTCAACTAGTCCAATCAAGTGACGGAAGTATTTCGAATGGCAGCCAGTTGATAACGTCAACCGTCGCTAGTACTGCCGAATCTTGCACAACGACTTCGTCGGGATCCGATTCAATTGTTGCATCCTCTACGGACGGTATGACGTTAACAACTGCTGCCGTGGTGTCCACTGGATCTACAGAGGCCCAGAAGGACAATCAAGGCCAGTTGAGCGAGACGGACGCCCAGAACATTGCTCAATCCAACGGGCTTCAACTTGCAACAGAACAAGCTGGCCAAATCCAGCAATTCCAAATCGTGGGCCACCCCGTTTTCCAACAGTTTCAGATCCAATCGCCCCAGCAGCAGGTGGTCCAGGGATCCATACAGATCCAACCGGGCCAGACTTTACAACCAGTTCAGCAGAACCTCCAGCTTCAGGCCTTCCAGAACCCAACGCAGGTTCTGATCCGAACGCCAACTCTTACGCCCTCAGGGCAGATCAGCTGGCAGACCGTTCAGGTGCAGAATGCGGGTGTACCCCAGCAGCTGACTCTCGCCCCAGTGGCATCAAACACGAGCGGGGGCACTTTCGCGAAAATTGCCCCACTGACGCTCGGGGGGTCGCCCATCACACTGAGCGCAGCACAGCTGTCCTCCGGGACGGGGGTGCAGATGTTGAATATTGCGGGTTTGGGTACAGCTGGAGTCCAGTTGCAGAGTGTACCGCTCACCATCACCGGTGTGCAAGGTAAGAGCACGTCTTAGCATATGGCCTGTTCGAAAGTACCGATACTTTGGTACCAAGTCAATACTTAAATAAAGATTTAACAATGCCAGTGTTTCTCCAGTACTGGTAGCACAGAGCACCAAATAGTAGATGACAGAAGAGAGCGCACATTTACTGTAAAGCATGCAGACTATATATTTAAAGAACTAAATCGCAGCATTCTGCACTTTATTAATCACACTTATACGCCAATAACCAACGTCTTATCCGGAGGTGTGAAACTACCGTCAAAAACACAGAATGGAAAAGCCTTCTTATCAAAATAAAAGTTTGATTCAAAATAAAAATGTAATTGAAAATATAAGCTTGATGGGAGAGTTGAAGAAATGTATAAATATATTACTACTGCATAGTACATTGTAGTATTTACTGTAATAATAATAATTATTTTTATATTTAAGGAATCTCTCACAAGCTATTGTATGCATATATATACGTTGCAATACATATTGCATGCATGCATAGAAGTTTAGGTCCTAATTAAACGTGAAGCAATGTTCGCCTAATTGAAGCTCTTCAAGGACGCAAGCAGTTGTTTGAATTTATACATAAGCTATTTACATATTATTTACATTAGCTTTACATTAAGCACAATCAACAGCATTTGTGGCATAGTGTTAATCACTGCAAAAAAACTACATTTCTAATTGTCCCTTGTTTATTAAAAAAAGAAAGAAGCAAAAATCGCTGTTACACTTACGATAGAAGTGAATAGGACCAGACAATAAATGTTATAAAACACATTGTTCTAGCTCAAAACGTAAACATTATTCATGTTCATTTGAGTTTAGTGTGACAAAATCACTTACCAGCTTTATCTGTGTGAAGTAATATCAAGCACCTGGATTACAGGGGTTCATTGTCATGACAACGAAGTTGTAGTTTTTACTATAACTTTACACAGATAAAGTTAATAAGCGATGCTATCATAATAAAACCATGTAAACGTGTGTTATTTGTGTTGTTTTGCATTTATGGACTGGCCCCCATTCACTTCCATTGTAAGTGTCCCACTGTAACAGCAATTTGTGCTTTTTTTTATTATTAAAATGATTATTATTTGTTTCGTAATCAACATTAACCCCACATATGCCGTTAACTGAGTGTAACTTTTACTGAACGCAGATCCTTCCTTTAATGTGCTTTGATAAATAAATGTTTATTTAATGGTTTAATTGGTATTATGAGTCACTTTGAGTCAGCATGAAAATAAAATGTGTGTCTATATATATATATATGTATGTATGTATGTATTAAAAGTTTAATATAAGTTCCTATTTTTATTGTGAATGAATCATCGGAGCATGTTATCCCAAATGAAACATTTTATATTTTCATATTATTTCATATTACATCCAAATTCCTCTGGAATGACTTTTAGGATGACTTTTTCACTTTACCCCGTCCCTTTTACAACCTGTCATTTATAGACCATCAATTCCAGATGGAAATAACAAAGTCCGGCCCTACATTATGAACTCTGTTTCATGTTGACTTCATGAAACATGGTTGTGAAATTCTCAAATAATATTAATGCATTTTGCAAGAATGATCACATCACAAACGTATTCTTATTGGTGTTATTTCCTTTTCTTTTCCTGTAAATCAGCTGTATATTAAAATGCAGTTATGTCTTTTTCCATGGTCTCTTTTGAACTTGTGCAGCAAATTAAGACATTTATATTTTATGAGTTGGAGTCTGAATGTTGTTTCCGAATCCTTCGTTTGGTGTCAGATTTCAGACTCTTTGTTCAAGTTCGTTCCTACCCTTCTCTGGTTTTAACAGATTCCTGAGATGTACTTTACCTAGGTAGAGGTCTTTTTGAGGTCTGAATAAAATCTCTTTTTTTTTTTCCCTAAACTTGCCATTTATTGTTTTCATCCATTTGACATTTGAACCAGTTCTTTCATTCAACCACTCAGAGCATGATTGAATCACCTGCACTGTTTCATCATTCCCACAGGTCAGCAGCAGGGTCAAGAGGGGGTCAAAGTTCAGTCGGCCCCAATGACGGTCACCGTTGGCAACATCAGCAGCACGACCCTGAGTGCAGCGAGTCCGGATCAGATGGGCCAGGTCCAGAGCCCGTCTGACCAGGAAGGTCAACCCAGCAAGAGACTGCGCAGGGTGGCCTGCTCCTGCCCGAACTGCAGAGATGGAGAGGGGAGGTACGGCCGAGAAGAAAAGAAGAGGGAAAGTGGGAGTAAATGAGTGTAATATGAGAGTTTTCAAGAGGAGGAGTGGTACAGAAATAGATTAATAGAACGGAAGTTAATGTAGTTTTTGGTTTACACTCAAATATTTGGCTTTTTATACAGTTTTATGTAAAAGAAAGTATAAAAATGCCAAGATGTACTTACACTGTAAAATAGTGGTGTTTGCAAACTAGGGCTGCAACTAGCGATTATTTTTGATAATCGATTAATCTAACAATCGAACGGTTATTTGATTATTCAGGCGATTATTGCAACGATTAATCATTAGCTCTTAACCAATTATTCAGCTTGTGCCCCGACTTAAAAGGTTGTATTAAACGTGCTTGCTAACAATAAAGAGGACAAAATCATCTTTTAGAAATGCCCCTAAGGGGGTGTTCACACTTGGCAGGTTTGGTTCGATAAAAACTAACTCTGGTGCGATTGCTCTGTTAGTGCGGTTCATTGAACATGTCACCTGAACCTTGGTGCGCACCAATCAAGCGGGCCGAGACCACCTGAATAATGGGTCTCGGTCCACTTCAAAATGAACTCTGGTGCGGTTCGACTGATATATGAACGCAACATGGACCAAAGACGTCTAAACGGACCAAAAACAGGAAGTAATTTGCCTAATACTGACCTCAAGCATACCTGGGTCTTCTCATCATAGGAGCTATGTTGCCCATTACAGTTCGGGACAGGCGTCTGGACCACCATCTCCTTGCAGCATATCTTCGTTTGTGTGTACAACGGAGGAATTCCTGGCACTGTTTTGACTCCTTTACACATTTTATTAACTCTTCGTTTGTTCTCAGCTGGTAAAGATGATACATCCAACGAGCGCATTTCGCCCAGCAGCAGCATTGTTTTGGATGATCGGTAAGTTACGTCACAAAATATACATCATCATA
Source organism: Xyrauchen texanus (assembly GCF_025860055.1). NCBI lineage: Eukaryota > Metazoa > Chordata > Actinopteri > Cypriniformes > Catostomidae > Xyrauchen > Xyrauchen texanus. Next base: position 10,039,004 of record NC_068285.1, read on the forward strand.
GAAGCTGTCCAATCAGGTCGTGACTTTTCCCTGATGCCTTTGGTTTTGTATCATGAGGTTTGGTGTTAAAAATGCCAGTGTGGACGCTAAACGAACCAGGACTAAATGTATCATTTTCTTTTTTGGTCCGTACCAAGAGAACCGAAATACAAGTGTGAACACACCCTTAATGACATTCACGGAAATATAGGGGGGAAAATACTTTTGATTGTATAATAAATTCACTGAAAAAATTATATTGTTATCAAGTGTTTTTGTCTACAAATCCTTAAAACAAGCTACATTTGCTTGAGAAGCAACACAAGATATTTAGACTTAGAATATATGTGTATTTTATATATAAGTGTATTTTTCCACTTGTTTATATATGCAGTAAAGCTCAAATATACTTATATTCAAGATCTATTCTCTAAACGCATGTCTAAATATCTGATATGCTGCTTCTCCGGTGAATGCATCTTTTTTAAAGGATTTTTAGATATTTAAATATATTGAATATAATGTTCAACATTGTCAGATTACATTCTTTTCATCTGCAGTATAGCGGCTAAAGTAAATGCACGTTGTTTTAAAGGAGTTCTAGATATTTAGATTGGAAAACAAGCCAAAACAACAACAAATCAAAAACTCATCCATCTTTAACTTTCTGTTCTCTTATGGAGCTGCGTATCGCCGATTTCTTCACGAGAAGATTCACACCTTGACAAGTATATTATCATTCAATACGGCGTGAGCCATCACTTTATATTCTAGCCTGCAGCAAGAGTATTCATCAGCCGGGTGAAGTCTCAATCCCCCCCCCTTTAGATCGGGTCACTTCACGCGACTTATAGAAGAGGCGCTAACCTCAGAGAGAAATGCCAGAGTTTTGTCGGAGTTTGTCCGTATTTACATTACATGCGTCCTAATCATTTTAAATTTAATAAAGGATGCATTAAAGATATAATGCCGGGGTGTTGCCTTTAAAGACACTTTGTATTGTAAGTTTTGCCTAAGCTCTGGCTCCACTACGAGAGTATTTACTATATCGTACTTTGCGATCTACATCACCTGAAGCGGTTCGGAAAGTTTGGAGTCATCTGGACCGAGCTGTGTTTTCTTCCTCTCCTCGATCAGGTGTGAGCTGCAGTGCTGCTCTCACGTGTCATCATTACATTTACATTTACATTTATGCATTTGGCAGACGCTTTTATCCAAAGTGACTTACAGAGCCCTTATTACAGGGACAATCCCCCCAGAGCAACCTGGAGTTAAGTGTCTTGCTCAAGGACACAATGGTGGTGACTGTGGGGATCAAACCAGAGACCTTCTGATTACCAGTTATGTGCTTTGACCATTACACCACCACCACTCCATTAGAGTCTAGTGTGATCTCACCTGAAGTTAAATGAGATTAAACGACTATTCGACAACAAAAAAATGTGTTGTCAATTTTTTATTGTTGATGTTGTCGATAACGTAGATGAATCATTTCGGCCCTATAGCGAAGGCGTCACTACAAAAGCCCTAACCCCAAGGATTAAACTTCCCATAACTTGTGCAGACATGTGTGTTAAGGTCAAATCAACTGGACTAGCAGATGATAAAACAAAAATTCAGAGACCTAGCAACCACCCAGAACACCCCAACAACCATCTAGCAACTGCCCAGAATACCCTAGCAACCACATTGCAACGTGCATGCATCCAGTCAACGTACAGTACATGCAAACTCTTAACAACACCCTGGCATCGTGGAGCACCACTCAACTTTGCAAAATAGTCAAATGCAAAAGACCCGTTTTTACATACACGTTTCGAGTCATTTTAAAGATTTATTGCGGGTTAAATGTGTGTTTGAAAGGGTTCTGTAAGTCCATTTTCTGTATTGTGCTCTTATAACAGAAACAACAGCGACCCCTCAAAGAAGAAACAGCACGTGTGTCATATGGAGGGTTGTGGGAAGGTTTATGGTAAAACATCTCACCTGAGAGCTCACCTCCGCTGGCACACAGGAGAGAGACCTTTCGTCTGCAACTGGATCTTCTGCGGAAAACGCTTTACAAGGAGCGACGAGCTACAGCGACATCGCAGGACACACACAGGTACACACACCTGAACAGATCAATAAGCATTTAGGAGTGTTAGCATGCTTAACAACTGCTAAAAGATCAGTAACTCGCACTAGTGATGGACTGTTGTAGCGTTAATTTTGAGATGATCTGCTTCATATTTACCTCATATCTACAATCTATATCCTAGTGTGGATAATGCACGTTTTTGTTTTCATATATTTTAAACAATTTTAAATAAATGCTAGCGCTCTTCCATAACCTAGTGAGAGGCCTTGTTGTCTACTGCATATCTTCTTAGGGGCCGTTCAGTCCGAATGCATCCTTGTGTAACAAATATAACAGTGTCTCCAAAACTCGCTTTTAAAAGTTTACATTATTTTTACCTGACATGGTGTTAAAATCCATGGCACTCCTGCACAAGATGATGAAAAGTCGATCAAAGGTGTCCATCTAGCCCGTTTAGACAGACAAACCGTTGGAAAGCGGCCCCTAAAGCCTCAACATAAATGAAGTGTGTCCTCATGAGTGAAGTGAAACGCACAGGACACTCGATTCACTATTGATTCCAATAAGATGACAAAACTCTAATATGCATACACATAGTACACACAAGCATTTATAAAAATAGACCATTTTTAATTAGAATAAACTACCTGTTGTTAGTTTTCAGTATTTAATAAAATTGAAGTATAATTATAATCGAATTTCAAGCTTTTCTGCATAGGAATAATGCAACTTTTCTTTATAGTTTGACCAGAAATGGTATTATAATTGTATTATAGCTTTATATAATTTTACAAAACTCAGTTTTAATAAGATTGAACTATTTATGGATGGACTTTAGGATTGAATAAAACTGGTGTAATTATAAGTGAATCTCAAACTTATCTGCAACTGTTCCTTACAATTTAGCCAGAAATCTTATTATTATTTATCATACTGTAATATATTTATATAGATATAATATAATACTAATTAAATATAGATTATTATATACAGTATTTTGTGTTATAATTTAGAAATACATTTTTATTTTTATATAAGTTGATTATTCTAAACAGTATATAAGAAATTGTATATATATATGTATATACAACGATCAGCCACAACATTAAAACCACCCAGAAATACTCAAATTAGCCCGTCTGGCACCAACAATCATGCCACGGTCCAAATCACTGAGATCACATTGTTCCCCATTCTGATGGTTGATGTGAGCATTAACTGAATCTCCTGACCCGTATCTGCATGATTTTATGCACTGCACTGCTGCCACACGATTGGCTGATTAGATAACCGCATGGATAGTTGTTGGTGCCAGACGGGCTGGTTTGAGTATTTCTGGGGGAGCATTTACAATATTGGTGAGAAGAATAGCATCCGGGTTGGTGCTGTTTTGGCGGCACAAGTGGGACCTACACAATATTATATCGGTGTGTGTGTGTGTGTGTGTGTGTGTGTGTGTATCAGAATTAAAGTGGCCACCCTGCTCTCTAGGTGTCAGCAATGGGCATTTAAATAACAGTATCTGTCAATCACTAACAGACACAACTATTGTCTTTTCTTGCTTCAGTCTACATAACTAACCATTTTCCCCGTCCTGCTCAGGTGAAAAGAGGTTTGAGTGTCCAGAATGTTCCAAGAGGTTCATGCGGAGCGACCACCTTTCAAAGCACATCAAAACCCACCAGAACAAGAAAGGTGGGGCGGCGCTTACCATCATCACCACAGAGGACATGGAGGAAGAGGTGGACGAGGTCCTGGGCTCGCCGCAGATCGTGACCGTGGCGTCACTGTCGCAGGATTCAAACCCGGCCACGCCCACGACGTCAAATAATTTAGAGGAGGAGTTTGAGTAGTTTTCCCTGCAAATATTATTAGAAAAAAGCACCACGATATTGTTTGTTTGTTTATATATGTTAATTTGTTTGTTCTTTTTCTATTGAGCGTAATCAATTGTTGTTGTTTTTCTCAAATGGAAATTTATTACTATCAAATATTATGACAAAGAATAATCTAAAGAAAGTATGGAAATAACAGCTGTTAGAAGACATTACGCATCGAATGATGGAGTCTGTTTTTATTTCGAGTAGCACAAGAAGTTCCCAGATGACTGAAAATGTGTGGCTATGCACAAAAAGATGTTTTCAAAATCGCTATGAATTTAATATACACTTCGTTCCAGTCTTGGAGCCTCGCATTTCACAGCTGCAATCGTGCATTGATCTGCCGTTTTGCATGCGATCTGGCTAGGAAGTTGCACACGACCTGTGTTGGTAGCGACCAGACACGTTAAAGGGATAGATCACCCCCAAAAATGTAATTTGTCATCATTTACTCACCCTGATGTTGTTCCAAACTTCTCAATTCAACTTTCTTGCACCTATATGTTCCATTCAATGAAAGTGAATGGTGACTGAGGTTGTCGTTCTGGCTAAAATGTCCTAAAAACAACATGAGGCTGAGTACATGATTTCAGAATTACATTTTTGGTTGAACTATCCCTTTAAGAACCTTAGCACAAGCTTTTTGAGTGACCTGGTCTGTGATTGAGCCAATCATAACCTCACATGCAGAATGGTTTAGGGACGCCGTGCGTGTTGGATGCTCGACTGTTCTGCATTGAACCTGACTTACAGTATTTAATTATAATATTTTGCACTGCACAAGAGGAACGTGGCCCGACAGATTCACCTTGTGCAGATTTGCAGCAGTTAAAGCTAATATATGTATGAGAAACTAGAGTATATAAAAGGATTTATGGGATTTAAAAGAACAACAAAAATAAGCACATTAGATTTACAATCGATGCATTCCATTTAAAGGGATAGATCACCTAAAAATGACAGGTCTTTCATTATTTACTCAGATTTACCTTAAATTGTTCCAAACCTGTATTACTTTCTTGCTTCTGTGGATAAAAAGATGCAACGAACGTAAATGGTGAATGAGGCGCTCGGTCCAAAACCTTCTGCTCCTTTTGTGTCCCGCGGAAGAAAGTAAGTGACATGGTTTGGGTGAACTATCCCTTTAAGAATAGATTATGATTTGAAAGACGTTTATGTTTAAAAAACAATAGAAAGAAAAAGCTTTCTAAGACATGCTCAATGTTCAACGAAAGCAATACTATAAAGACAATCTTCGTAAAACCATGTTTACATTACAGAGGGGTAGAATAGGTGTCTTTACGGAAAAACATCTAGAGACGTATGAACCCTAGTCGTATGAACTGTACTCTGATGCCTTAACAAAGACTGCAGTATCACTACGTTACGGCTGGGTGGCGACGTCGGCTTCGTTTTGAAATATGTTTATGTGCAGTATTGCCCAGCGGACCACATCATCTTTTTATACAGCTGAATACTGTGGTCAGTGAAGACGAGGTTATCAGAGTCTCGATTATCCGCTTGAGATGTAGATAAACAACCCTCGACCCACGTCAGTGCTCGGCTCTTCAAATGTGTGTTCACCTGTTACCCATTGACATTCCTGATCACTTCAAAGAGATTCAACCCTGTTACACGCAGAAATATCCACGGTACCGAATGTCTTTATTCACTTTTCCACCATCAGGTCGAACTGTTTCGTTGCCGAGCGGATTTATACGGATAAATCCAGGCTTGACTGGGACTGACTGGGCAAGTGACAAATCGTCGCTATGTACTAAAGAGGAACCGGAAACCGGAACGGTTTTGTATCGTACCGAACCGTGCTCAAGTGCAAACGCAACTCAAACCGTTCGGCCCGATAACGGAAAAGCTTTGAGGCGGAGCACACCCCCTAAAGCCACTCATTTCAGTTCGATGTTCAGAAATATGTGTGGTGGCGTTCTTATTCGTGAGTTCTTTATTGTTATCTTCATTTTTTTAGCTTTTAATTTCAGGCCCCGCGTTTTGGTTACCACACAGCACAAGAAGACGCCGCTGTGTGTGTGTAATTTATTATTTATCCTAAATATTAGTATTTGCTAATGTGTGTTGTGCCCTGTTAATGCAGATGACGTGCTGCATGGTTCATTTTCGCTAACAATCTATTTAGTAGCGATCTGTTATTTCTAAACGTGGTCCTTTTAGGAAGTAAAACCATGGCTTTTAATTTATATGACTTTTTCACACCATAACATGTTTCAAAGAGAGAAAAAAAATGTTTAAAAAGTGGTTGATACCAAACAATTATAAATAGATGTTTTGTTTTTTGGTAATGTTTTCTGTGGCGACCGATTTATTATTATTATTTTTTTTCTTTAATATTTTCTAGTGACACCTCATTTGTAAATCATTTTTCTAAGATGTTTCTTTGTCCTCATGGCATTTGATAATGGGTTTTTAGCCAGGTTAGCCTGAAAGGCTGCAGTTTATTGATATTTTTAAAATACCTTTGTACAAACGTGTTATGGTAATGGGTGAATAAAACGAGGAAAAAGAATACAAATATTTGCCTGCATAACACTTGAAATTAAAGTGAGTAATTCTGTCTTAAATATTCCATGTCTAGTCTAATTCTTGATTATTTATTTTAATCTGCACAGGGGACATTTATGCACCTAAACTATCCCATGTACGGGTATATCAGTATTTCAGGTTTCTGAAAGAGAGGTAGCCAAATTAGATAAATATTTGTTTATATATATTGGCGGCCAAATGTTTGGAGTAATGGACAGATTTTGCTCTTATGGAAAGAAATTGGTACTTTTATTCACTAAAGTGGCATTCAACTGATCTCAATGTATCAGGACATTAATAACATGAAAAATCACCATTACAATTTTAAAATAAATGTTCAAAACTTCTTAAACTACTTCAACGTGTTCATCAGAAAATCCTCCATGTGCAGCAATGACAGCTTTGCAGATCCTTGTTATTCTAGTGGTCAGTTTGTCCAGATACTCCGGTGACCTTTCACCCCACACTTCCTGTAGCACTTGACCTTTCACCCCTCACTTCATGTAGCACTTGACCTTTCACCCCTCACTTCCTGTAGCACTTGACCTTTCAACCCACACTTCCTGTAGCACTTGACCTTTCACCCCACACTTCCTGTAGCACTTGACCTTTCACCCCACACTTCCTGTAGCACTTGCCATAGATGTGTCTGTCTTGTCGGGCACTTCTCACACACCTTACAGTCGAGCTGATCCCACAAAAGCTCAATGGGGTTAAGATCCATAACACTCTTTTCCAATTATCTGTTGTCCAATGTCTGTGTTTCTTTGCCCACTCGAACCTTTCTTTTTGTTTTTCTGTTTCAAAAGTGTCTTTTTCTTTTTAATTCTTCCCATAAGTCCTCCTGAGTCTTCTCTTTACTGTTGTACATGAAACTGGTGTTTAGCGGGTAGAATTCAATGAAGCTGTCAGCGGAGGACATGTGAGGTGTCTATTTCTCAAACTAGAGACTCTGATGTACTTATCCTCTTGTTTAGTTGTACATCTGGGACATCCACATCTCTTTGATGGGCCTGTCTAGATTTGATCAAAGATTACTTCTTTTTTTTCTAATAGTGATGGTGCTGTTATTTACATCAGTAATGTCCTGACTATACTTTATGGTCAGTTGAATGCCACTTTTGTGAATTAAATTACCAATATCCTTCTGAAACAGCAAAATCTGTCCATTATTCCAAACCTTTGGCTGCCAGTGTGTGTGTATGTATATGTGCATGTATGTATATATATATATATATGATAATGATGCATTCATGCTGACACCAGAAACAAACGCAAAAAAAATTATATTCAAAATGTTTCTCTAAAGTGCTGTGAGTGAAAGCTGCTGAAATGTATTGACAGGAGCACAGAAGTGAGGGGTGTGTGGAGGCAGAGATGAGCTCAGGTGGGGAGGTGGGCAGTGCTCTTTTGTCTTTCTCTCAGTTTGATTGACAGCTCTGCAGTGCTTCACCAAAGGGAAGCTTTTATCCCGCTTAACAGCTGCTGAGCCTGTCTGACAATTTAGCAGAGACGGGCCACTTCTATTAAAATTAATGGGAGAAACTGGAACGCCCAATGGGTGTAAAAGTCCCGCCTTACAGTTAAGAGTCAATTACCTTAGATACAGACATCGCCTGTCAATCAACACTAGCGCATTAGCTATACAAACCGGGAAAATGTTGAGTAATATGAGGTAAAGAATCACAATTTGTGATTCAAGTATTGTCAGATTTTATTGCTGATTTGAAAAATGTTCTTTGATTGTAATCATGACCAACCATAGTTGGGATTTCGGTATTTCCCCATTCAAGTAGACAGGAGCTGCACTGGCATGACAGGAAATAGCCTCCCGAGAGCGTTCCAAAGATGGCAGACAGTGGACTGACTTGCAAGAAATACTTCCTAGTCGAGACTTCCTCTGCTGCAGCGCACCTGCCTCTCTTTGATAAATGTTAATTTGACAGGTCTTACCCAGATTTAATGTTAATATTTCTCATTATAGGAGAACCAGGTGAAGGTGGCTTAAAGGTGCTGAAAGCAAAAAAAAAATGGTCCTACTCCCTTAAAGATATCAATAAAACAAGTGTCCTGAGATATCTCACAGGTCTCGGTGACAGCTGTAGACTTTGTAAACAGCAAACACAAATGTGACAGCGGACATTGAGGCTTTTCACTCGTCAATCATTTTGCTAGTTCTCATAGTGTTGTATTTGAAGCGGATCATTGAGGCTGTGATTCATAATGTTTGTCAGTTGAGGGCGCTATTGTGCCACTGTTGAATTTGACAGTCACAGGAACAAACAATGCTGCTCTTTTGCTTAGTTTTGGTCTCAAAATTATGTTTGGAGGGCGGGGTTTTGGAATAAGGGGGCGTGGCTAATTCAATGGCTCAGTCACGTATATGGGGGGTGGGGGTTGTCTACCCCCTTGCAAGTGGCTAATTTTGGGCTCTTTTTTTTCCAGACCATGTAGCTGGTTTAACTTGCAAGATCTGGCAACACCGCAATTGGTATTAAACCCACCCCTTATTGCGTAGAGTACTGTCATTTTACATATAACGTAATTAACTGTTCTTTTATTTTGTTTTAATGGTTATCTTTTGGAAAAGAGGCTGAAGAACTTCAGAACCAGATGAAAAATGACAGTTTTAGCTCAGTTGCAAATCATTTCAACTCATTATTTACAGCTAGACCTCCTTTGGATTGCTCTCTGCAAGTTAACGTAACTTTGCAATACTTAGTGTTTCAACCGGTGGTGTAGTGGGCTAAAGCACATAACTGTTAATCAGAAGGTTGCTGGTTCGATCCCCACAGCCACCACCATTGTGTCCTTGAGCAATGACACTTAACTCCAGGTTGCTCCTGGGGGGTTGTCCCTGTAATAAGTGCACTGTAAGTCACTTTGGATAGAAGCATCTGACAAATGCATATATAATGTCTAATATTACGTTTTGCCAAAGCATTTTGGAAATGTAATTGGAAAGATTGCAAAATGTGGCAAATTTGATGACTGAATCTGAAATGAGAGGACCTTTATTAAAACTTAATTTCCAAAGCAACAGTTTACAGAGAGAAAAACTCAAACAGTGCAAATGAGAGAAGAATATACAATCTTAAACATGTTTTACCTGCTTTACTCATTTAAAAACGTCAGTAGAAAAGTAGAAAATCAAGAAGTATAATAAAACTACTGATTTGCATATCTGTGCTGAACACTTAGTCAGTGTCGCTGAACTTTAAAAGTGTCGATAGTAAAACATCAGATGTGGGGCAGTATCAATCCTAATCGGTTTGCTTCCAAACAAGTGCGTCTCTTTCACAAGACGGCCAGACGATCCGCTTTTACTCCAAGTTCTTCTGTAGACTATAAACCAAGAACATTGAGACATTAAAACACTATACGGACTCAATCATTAACACTTAACTCAATTAAACTGAAGTGCATTATTACCTCTCCAAGTACTCCTTCACGTTGTCATGGCCGTAATATTTGGCTAATCTCGTGAGAGCGCCCGTAGCACAGCGTCCGTCACGCTTTCTGCACAGACTGCAGTTACACACGCCTCGACAGATGGGGCATTCCCACGACTGCAACGAAACACAACAAACACACAATTATCAGCGGAGTGGCTGACAAACGGCATTAATGAAATGATTCAATTCAGACATTTGGACTCACAGGATCGAGTAGGGCCGCGCGGACGTCTTCTCCGTAGCGGTTACGCAAACAGGGGCCGCAGAACTGACCTTTGACCCCCTGGCAGTACAGGCCCCTGCATTCGGTCTTCGTGTCGAGAGTCTTCTGACGACACTGATGACACGTGCTGCCCTGAGGGAGATTAATATCTCATATTTAGCGTGCAAATATGAATTAAAAATAAAACACTTAATATTGAATAACTCCAATTTACATTCTCTTTATCAAGGATTTTGTCTTTGGCGCGATCTGCCACGTTCTCCAGTTCTTCTTCGGTGATGTCATCGGGCATACGGATGGACTGACGAGCACGTCGTTTCCTCTGTTTGGGTCTGACGTCTCTGAGACCGTCCTCAACCTAGAGCGAAATCAAACCAATTAATAAGTAATCATGAATAAGAAAAACTCAATCTTAAAGAGCTGGAATATATTGAATATTCAATATCGTTATTTTACACGATTTCTAGTTGGCCATTTAAGGGATCACATGGCATGAGGAATTTAAATTTGCTTAATCTTTTCACATGCAAAAGTTCACTATAAAAGCATACTTTAAGTTTGAAGTCATTTGTGTCTGAAGACGTGATCCACGCGACTCATCCGACATTAAATAATGTCTCGTTTAATATCTGTTCTGTTCTTTACAGTCTGTTGTTGATCAAAAATAAACATTTAATTGTACTCACACATAGCACAATACATAAAGCCATTTGAGTCCTCTCTCATTAATATGCGCTCATTTACAGACGCTCTTTACAGAACTGCCAGTTCTCTTAAAGAGACAGTACCGGTTTTAGCACATGTTCAACAAATCAATGTAAATACTTGAAAATGGAACCAATTATGCAATTAAACAAACATGTCACAAACAAAATAACATATACAACATAATATCATATTAATTGATTGAATACATGGATTTGTTCATTTTTCAAAAGCTAAAATGTGACCAAAATGATGAAATACTAATCAAGTAAAATTAGTCAAATTAATATTTTCATAAATGTACCTAGTGAGATTATCTCCTGTTTAATTAACAGCTTTAGCTGGGAGAGAATTTCTTTCATATGTCAACAAAAGGGGCATTATAACTGAAATAAACCCATATGTATCGAAATCGAATCGAGAGCTTGTGAATCAGAATCGGATCGAATAATCTGCATCAATACTCAGCCCTAAACAACACATCAACGCCTACTTTTCCTTATTACTTCCGTAACCCCGCCCAGTAATAGCGAGTAGTGAGAAGGCAGGCCGAAGAGCAGAGAGCCAATCAGAACAGTGGGCGTTTATTGGTAAGTCTTAAAGGGGAAGTAGCCCCAAGTAGTCTGTCAGAAACTTCCCCTTTAAGACTGTCAGAAACACTTGGTTTTGGAGCTACTTCCCCTTTAAGAGTCTGTCAGAAACGCTTGGTTTTGGGGCTACTTCCCCTTTAAGACTCTGTCAGAAACACTTGGTTTTGGGGCTACTTCCCCTTTAAGACTCTGTCAGAAACACTTGGTTTTGGGGCTACTTCCCCTTTAAGACTCTGTCAGAAATGCCTGGTTTTGGGGCTACTTCCCCTTTAAGACTTGCCAGTAAAAGAGGATGGAAAATGATCATGCTTTACAAATACGTGACTGTTTTTTTTTGTGCAATGTTTTTTTACTAATATTATAACTTTACTAATATTTCTTTGAGCCTCAAGGAACAGTTTAAAATAATAAAAAAGGCATGTCATGACCCTTTTAAAATTCCTTAATATCGTACCAGTAGACTCGTTGTGCACCAGCTTCTTGTATCTCAAAGAGCTTTGATTTATTTCTGCATTTTAATCAGTCAGTTGTTCACAGAGGCGCTTGCATATTGACATAAAACATGTCGTTATTAATATGTATTGTTATATTTGTGCATATCAATACAATTTTATAAATAATTTAGCATGCAATAAAATTGCATTCATTTAGTGGAAAAAAAAAAACCATGATGATACTGTATTTTATCTCTTGCTTTAAAAATGTGAAATCTGTTTGGTTATATTAAATATGTGTTTGATTAAAATGATGAATTCTCTGAATGAGATATAATAGCTACACACACATACATTAGCCACAAGCCGTTCCAGAACAAGTATAATTCATCTATTGTGTTTATAGATTTGTTTCTCACCTCCATCAAGCGCTTGATGTCGATTTTGCCGATCTCTCTTTTTTGAGGGGCTGGTTTCTCCTCCACCTCCAACCCGAAATGTTCCGGAGGTCTCGCCTTGCGGCTTGGGTTACGTCTCTCGTTTTGAACCTCCGATAAACGGCGTTTTGGAGTGGATGGCTTCTTTTTCTTCTGTTTAAGGCACACACAACAAACATCAGATCACATGTTTTAAGTTATTTGTTGTAATGCATTAATTGGTGTATTCTGTGTGGTTTGAGCTCTTTGTTTGGTGCAGGTGATTGTGGCTTCTTACCGTTGGCGTTGTTTTAGAAGGAAGTGAAGGTAAAGCACTCAAATCTGCAAAAAGTTTTGCAAGCTGCAAGATGTAAAGATTTTTAAAAAAATGAATCAAAAAGCAAAAGTTATATATTCCCAACAATGAATTAAAACAATTGGATTTTATTTTAAATATTATACTAACATTTATTCTAGCATTTGTGGGATAATTTGTGGGTTGATTACCACCTAAATTAATTTTGGCTCACCCCCTTTTAAAAATAAAAGCAAAAATCGAGGTTACAGTGAAGCACTTACAATGGAAGTGAATGGGGCCCATTTTTGGAGACTTTAAAAGGCAGAAATGTGAAGCTTATAATTGCATAAATGCACACATTAATTCTTCTGTTAAAACTCGTGTATTATTTGAGCTGTTTAAATCTGTGTTTTTACTGTTGGTTTAGCGTTTACGGCGTTATGTTGTCATGGCAACCAAGTTGTAAAATTGGCTAGTAATTCTATCACACTAAAATCATGTTTACACTCACGTTTTTGTCTTGTGGCTATACGTTTACTGATTGGCCCCATTCACTTCCATTGTAAGCGCCTCACTTTAACCCAGATATATATAAGAAGCACAAGTCTAAATTAATTTTTTGGGTAATCAACATTATGCCACAAATACTAAGCTGAACTTGTATTAAACCCGGTATATTCCTTTAAGACAATAAAGTGGCTTGAAAATACCATTGCTTTATTTTCTTCAATGTTTTTGGCTCTTTTGCTCAGTATTTGCATTTCTTCATCCGTCAGTAGACTCTCAACATTGTCCGTTTGATCAGAGGGTTTGGACTGGATCTCGGTGCGTTGCCTGTCATGTAAATCTAGCTCTTTTGCTTGTCCTGGCTCGTGCTTTCTGTTTCTCCCTGCAGGTTTGCTGCTGATGGGCGGGGCTTGTTTGGCCACTTTCCGTTTAGGGGTGGGGCTTCTTTTGGTAGGAAACTTGAACATGACACACAGTCCAGAACTGCGCTGCTTTTTCGACACTGGCTCCTCACCATCGGAATAAAATCCGATGTCGTCACTGTCTTTGTCAGACCCTGCAGTCTGCCAGCATGAGAAATAAAGAGTTATTTCATTATATTAGAGACGACTTTGTTTTTTTTAGATTATGGAAGACAGATATTTGTACCACAGATTTCCTCCTTTCAGAGTCGTCGTCGGAGAAACCCTCAAATTCCCCCTCGCTGTCCGTGTCCATAAAGATCTGAGCCAACTCATCTGTGATGTCTCCGGACCTGAAGCAAAGATCCTGCACGAGAGAGAGAGAGAGAGAGAGAGAGAGAGAGAGAGTGCAACACAACACATAATTATTCCTGGTTTGTGCGAAAACCAACTAAATTATGGATAGCACTGTGTTACTGCTACTGGCAAACCCCAAGAGATAAACAGCATTAAGGAGACCTGTCAGCGTTCTGTAGTGTGAATATTACACATAAATCTTGAGATTAAGGCTGTTTTAAAGAGTTCTGCTTGAGTGAATCATGCCATGCTTATTCGTGGACACTAAAGAAAACTAATTAAATTCCCTCGATCAACCTTCAAATTAAATGTTGGAAAAACATAACATGATCGGGTGAGAAAATAAGGCAAAAATGCCACCGTAACTTGATGATACTTACAGGTTTCCAGGATCTCTTGGACTGGATACTGTCTCTGCTGTCCTCGGAGAGATCGGTCATGTCCAGATGCTTTGCCTGAAAACAAGAGGTGCATAGGAACAAATATAGTGGTCATTAGTAACATTATAAGTATATTGTAACAATTGATTCATTACAAGGGCGTAGATTTGTCTTGAACATTGTCATAAGCTCAATTGACAGCATTTGTGGCATAAATTTAATTTAGGGAACACTCAAGCAACCACCTAGCACTGCCCTAGTGACAACCAGAACACCCTAGCAACCACCCAGAACACTCTACCCCATCCATCCGTCCATCTAAATACATAAACAATTCCTCTGACTTACGGTTAGGGCATTTACAATGGAAGTGAATGGGGCCAATACAAAAACTTAAAAAGTAACGATTTTAATGTGAGAGGTTTTTCTTTTTTGTGAAAGGTTATATCCAATTTGACAATTTCGTTGACATGACGACATATGGCTGTAAACCCCAGAGATTATTTAGCAGAGACAGGCCAATCCTATTAAAAATGAATGGGAGAAAATGGAGCGCCCAAAGGTCAACAACGGCTGTAGAAATGAAGTCCCGCCTTACAGTTAAAAGAGCCAATCACCTTTTAGATACAGACATCACCTGTCAATCAATTCTAGAACGTGCATGCACATAAGCTATAGAAGCCAGGGAAATTGAGTTTTTAGGCACAGAACCATTATTTATGATACCAGTATTGTCAGATTTTATTGCTGATTTTGAAATATGTTCTTTGATCGTAATCTTGACCAACTCTTTTGGAGATTTTGGTGTTGCCCCATTCAAGTAGATATGAGCTCCATGGGCATGACTGGAAATAAGTCTCCCAAGAGCGTTCCAAAGATGGCCGACGGTGGACTGACTTGTTAGAAAGACTTTGGTAAACACTAAAACGACGGCAAATATAATGATATAACTTTACACTTAAAATGATACACAAGTGTTAGCAGAAGAATTAATGTAAGTGGTTTTATCAAATTATAAACTCCAAATTTCTGCATTTAAACCTTCCAAAAATGGCCTCATTTACTTCCACTGTAAGTGTCTAACTGTAACCTCGATCTTTGCCTTTTTAAAGAAGAGGAGGAATGAGTCTAAATAATTTTTGTGGTCAAATATGCCATAAAGGCTGTGGAGTTATGTATGTACCACAATTTTGAGCACACAATAATGTTCTGCACGTGCAAGATAAAATTGAGCACACAAAACGTTATTTTGCACATGCAAGATGATATTTTGATTGCACAAAAAAATTGTGCATGTGCAAAATTATATTTCGAGTGCTCAAAAAGTTATTTTGCATGCGCTTGAACTCTGTTTTGTAAAGCAGTGCATCTTCTTGCAAAAATAAATTAATTTTGAGCAAATTAAAATCAATTTTGCACTTGCATAAAGTTTATTTGAATGTGAATTTGATCAGAATTCTTACATTTTGCTTTCTCCTACCCACTCAAAATACCTTTTTACATGCTCAAAATATCATCTTGAGCACGCAGAAAATTTGTGTGTGCTCAAAATAGATTTGTGTAGAATTGTGGCACAAGTATAACTCCATATCGATTGAGCTTAACTTGCATTGAACACGAAATATTAATTTAATAGCATTTTCAAGTATTAGTTTGACGATCGGTATATGCATCTCAATAGATAAATACACATTTGATTTAGATCGGTCTTTATCTGCCTTATTAAATACTGTTTGCATGTTTGGAAAGTTTAAACTTTCTGCATGTAAATGTCTGCATGCGGTTTCTCAACTCTCGCTCAAAACTATCATCGTTGTTTGTCTTTAAATATTCTTATGAAATTAACAGGCGCTTCCTGTCGCTCTTACCTCCATGGACGTTTTGCGGGTTTCGATCATTTATGAGAAAATAAATAATATTGTTGGTATATATCAGTGTGTGCGATTAAAAGTCTTCAATGAATGACTGGTTTAAAAAACAACACGAGCGGTCTGAATGCTGTGGTAGGACGGAGGGGTGACTGAGCCCGATCCTGAAGATTTCACCAGTTTGGATAGGATTGGTAATTATTGAGAAATTGTACATGAGATAAAGGTCCATAATATAACGTCATTTCCAAGTAATATAGAACATAAGAAAAAAATATGGACTTGAATTTGAGAGTTGGTTTCACCGCATCCCCCCTTCACTCTAAATGGAACAGTCCAAAGAGTTTCGCGGGAAATGTGGCACGCCCATTACATTCCCAACCCTCCCTCCCTGGCTGAGTAGCACAACGTGGCTAAAGGCACATTCGATTTTATTGTCTCCCAAAATATTAAATGGAAACTAAAATTACCTCAGTACTTTACCAACATGTTTAGTCTCCACTCACTGCAACATTTTCTTGATCGATGACATCACCGCGTGCAATGCCTAAAGGTTGAATTTGAGGCAATTTAATAATTTCTATAATGTTACAAATGTATTGAGCTAATGAAAATCCCTGAAATTATCTAATTTCTGCGATAACTCCAGAAATTGAAAGGTTAGTATTTGGTGTAAAAAGCGCTCCCTGTTATGAAATCCCTAATGTGATTGAAATTAACAGAAATGCACTCATTTCTGAAGAGATTATTTTGAATATGCATTATCTTAATTTGTTACTTAAAAAAGCATCTTTCCATCTCAAAATTACACCAGATTATGATGCCAAAAAAAAGCTAGTAGACAGTTTACTAGGTGTTTGTGCTGCCCAAAATGCTGTGCCGGTCCTCCCTATAAGCAAGTTAAGCAAGTTTCTTAGGGCCCCTGATCCGCCAGGGGCCCCCAGATTTTCAAAGACATTACAAGTAGTGTTACGAACATACTGACAGAGGGCCCCCAAAATAGTGTTACAAACATACTGACGGGGGCCCCTACAATAGTGTTACGAACATACTGATGGAGGGCCCCTACAATAGTGTTACGAACATACTGACGGAGGGCCCCTACAATAGTGTTACGAACATACTGACGGAGGGCCCCTACAAATAGTGTTACGAACATACTGACGGGGGGCCCCCACAAGTAGCGTTACGAACATACTGACGGAGGGCCCCTACAAACAGTGTTACGAACATACTGACGGAGGGCCCCCACAAATAGTGTTACGAACATACAGATGGGAGGCCCCCACAAATAGTCTTACGAACATACTGACGGGGGCCCCTACAATAGTGTTACGAACATACTGACGGGGGGCCCCCACAAGTAGTGTTACGAACATACTGACGGGGGCCCCCACAAGTAGTGTTACGAACATACTGACGGGGGCCCCTACAAATAGTGTTACGAACATACTGACGGGGGCCCCTACAAATAGTGTTACGAACATACTGACGGAGGGCCCCCACAAGTAGTGTTACGAACATACTGACGGGGGACCCCCACAAGTAGTGTTACGAACATACTGACGGGGGACCCCCACTAATAGTGTTACGAACATACTGACGGGGGGCCCCTACAATAGTGTTACGAACATACTTACAGGGGACCCCCACTAATAGTGTTACGAACATACTGACGGGGGCCCCTACAATAGTGTTACGAACATACTTACAGGGGGCCCCTACAATAGTGTTACGAACATACTTACGGGGGACCCCCACTAATAGTGTTACGAACATACTGACGGGGGCCCCTACAATAGTGTTACGAACATACTTACAGGGGGCCCCTACAATAGTGTTACGAACATACTTACGGGGGACCCCCACTAATAGTGTTACGAACATACTGACGGGGGCCCGTACAATAGTGTTACGAACATACTGACGGGGGGCCCCTACAATAGTGTTACGAACATACTGACGGGGGACCCCACTAATAGTGTTACTAACATACTGACGGGGGACCCCCCACTAATAGTGTTACGAACATACTTACGGGGGACCCCCACTAATAGTGTTACGAACATACTGACGGGGGCCCCCACTAATAGTGTTACGAACATACTGACGGGGGGCCCCCACTAATAGTGTTACGAACATACTGACGGGGGACCCCACTAATAGTGTTACGAACATACTGACGGGGGACCCCACTAATAGTGTTACGAACATACGGGGGACCCCCACTAATAGTGTTACAAACATACTGACGGGGGGCCCCCACTAATAGTGTTACGAACATACTGATGGGGGGCCCCCACTAATAGTGTTACGAACATACTTACGGGGGACCCCCACTAATAGTGTTATGAACATACTGACTGGTGGCCCCCTGCACAAATGTTTTGCTTTTGGCCCCCAAAAGGCTAGGACCGGCATTGTCTAGGTAGGTAGCTCACTACCTATGTTGCTCAAAGTTTCTATAGGTAGACATCTTATGGGGTATGTGCTAATGATGCACAAAAATGCTGTGGAGTCTGTTTGTTTTTTGAGACATATGTCTTGAAATGTCAAACATTTTACTAGCTCAGAAATGCTGTCTAGATAGGCATCTCATTGGGTGCCTATAATGCTCAGAACTATTGTTAGACAGACAGCACACTAGTTCCTTTTAATGCCCAGAAATGGTGTCTTAGTAGATAGCTTGCTAGGTTTTGAGTTTCATGCCTAAAATAGTTTTCTAGATAGGCAGAGGTAGCACATACAAGACGTCTGTTTTAGATCATTTAATCTGGAATGCATTACAATCTAATTAAGATCTGCTAGATCAGATATACAAATATTTACAAACATCTGCGGAATGTCTTGTTGACATCTGTCTGAGACTAGATGTATTGTAGATGAGCAAACAACCTTAAAAATGCATCTTCCAGTTGTAAACACACACGTCAAATACACGTTTGGGAGATGTAAGTGTGCTATCAGGGAAATGTTTACTAGGTGCCTATGACCCAGGTAGCATCAATGCTCATCTTTGCTGATTAGGTAACTAGATTATGATGTCCCAAAATATCTTACAAACCAGAAAAACTAGCTTGATATACTACAGCAGTATAATATTGCAATTTATGCATTATGCAAATTATATGTAGCCAATAATATGTATGATTTTCTGTTTACATCTATTTTATAGTCACTACATGGAAGCATGTTTCTCTTGTAAATGAATTGGATGATTTATAAAGTCATTGGAAGGTAAAAACCAATCCAGTCTAAGCTAAAAGTTCATCAGCTGTTGAGTTGCGTATATTTGACATGTGATTGCTGTCGTTGGATTGAAAGAGAATCTATTCGCCCAAAAATAATGGCTGCCTCACGCTTCTTGTTCATTTTATCTGCTCAATTAGTACCTAGCGGTGCGCTTTTTCTTGTTTGTCAGCTCAAACACCTGCATCCGGAGACATCCCCCATCAATACTTCTTTATTCCACAAACCTTCACTTATGCGCTCAGCAAACGGGCGCGTGGATGACAACGAAATGATATGGTACAGGCGCAATCTGCGCGGGAAATCACAGGGCACGCGGGCCACCCGCGCAGCGCGCCAGTTTCACAGCAGGTAGCGGCTGTTTGTGAGCAGCACATAAAGAAGGCAAATTACAAACAGCTGGTTAAGCTTTGTTTAGCTCACTTTCCTTTGTGTTTTCAAGCACTTGGCAGAAGTTGGCACTCAAAGTTAAGACTCCAGGGGCTCTGTCTGCTGCTTAACATTTGTGGGCGTGGTAGTAGGCACCTAGTGAGCTCCCTACATAGACAGTATTTTAGAAATCATCATGGGCACATACTGAGCTGCTTTCCTAGACAGCAGTTTGGGCGTGTGTGTGTATCATGGCCGGGTCAAAGGGTGGACAATTGGGTGGCCAATGCTCCCCCACCCACCTTGCCCACTTAGAAAAGTCACTAGAAACAGCCTTCTTGATGATCTGCCTACTTAGACATCACATTTGGACATAATAGACTCATAATGAGCTGTCTGTATAGCAAATATGTTGGACATATGTTGGGCACCTACTTGATCTGCCTACCTAGTCCTTTTAGGTAATTTTGCATAGTGAGCGGCCTACCTAGACAGCATTGTGGGCATCATTGGCACCTAGTGAGCTGCTTACCTTGGCAGCATTTTAGGGCATGTGTGCCAATCGTAGTGAACTGCCTGCATAGAACAGCATATTTGGGCATCGTAGACACAATGAGCTGTCTATCTACTGTAGCAAGTATTATGGGAACCATAGGCACCTAAATGATCAGCCTACCTAGGAAACATTTTGGTTTCCTTGCGTATTTGGCTGCCTACCTAGATAGCATTGTGGGCATAGGCATCTAGTGAGCTCCCTATGGGCTATCATAGGCATCATACTGAACTTCTTACCTTGACAGCAGTTTGGGCATGTGTATCAATATCTAGTGAGCATTTTGGGCATCACAGGCACATAGTGAGCTGCCAACCTAGACGGCATTTATAGGGATCATAACCTAAAGATCTGACTACTGAGACAACATATTTAGTCATCATGGACAGCTAATGAGCTGCCTATCTCGCAAGGTTTTTGTCATCGTAGGCACCTTATTGATTTGCCTTCTAGACAACATTTTGGATGTCCTTGCAAATTGAGCAGCCTACTTAGACAGCATTGTGGGCATCATTGACACCCTGTGAGCTCCCTATGGGCAATCAAAGGCACCAGCTGAGCTGCTTACCTAGACAGCAGTTTGGGCATGTGTATTAATATTTATTGAGCATTTTGGGCATCATAGACACGTAATGAACTGCCTATCTAGGAAGTATTTTGGGCATCACAGGCAACTAACTGACCTGCTTACCTAGACAACATTTTGAGTATGCTTACATTTTGAGATGCCTGCCTACTGTAGACAGCATTGTGGGCAAAATATTAGGTCCTAGTAAACTCCCTACCAAGACAGAATTTGGGACATCAAAGGCACCTACTGAGCTGCTTACCAAGGCAGTAGTTTGGGCATGTGTATCAGTATCTAGTGAGCATAGCCACATAGTGAGCTGCCTAACTAGACAGCATTTACTGCCATTATAACCTAACGACCTGCCTACTTAAACATCATATAAGGCATCATAGACACCTAATGAGCTGTCTATTTAGCAAGTGTTGTGGACATTTTGCACTTACTGAGCTGCGTACCTAGACAGCAGTTTGGGTATGTGTATATCTAGTGAGCATGTTTGGGCATCTTTGGCACCTTGTAAGCTGTCTGCCCAGACAGCATTTTTGGGCATCACACCCAGAGAGCTGCTCACCTAGAAAAAGCATTTTTGGGTATCTTAGGAGCCTAGTAAGTAGACTATGTCACCCAGACAAAAAATGTGGTCATCAACATCTAACAAGCTCCCATACCTAGACAGCACTTTGGGCACATGGATCAAAATCTACTGAATCTTTTTGGGCATCGTAGGCACCTAGTAAGCTAGACAGCATATTTCAACATAACCCAATGAGTCACCCACTTAGCATCTTTGGGTATCCTTACCTGGTGAGCTGCCTACCTAAACAGCTTTTTAGGGAATCGTAAACTGGTGAACTGCAGAATTTTGGACATCTATGGCACATAGTAAACTGTCTACCCAGACATCATTTTGAGCATCACAGGCACCTATAGTGATAATTTCTGGGCACCTTAGGAACCTTGTAAGCTGTCTCCACAGACAGCAGTCTACCCATTCTGAAATATGAACTTTGCTTGGGGCCACAGAAATTATAATGCAGCATAGGCACATAGTCAGCTGCCTACCTAGACAGCATTTTTGGACAAGTGGCTTAAGTGCAGATTCTGCAGTGATATTTGTGTGGATGTTACCTTTGAGCCCTGAAATCATCACAGCATTCATTCTTGATAGTTCACTGAGACATAGAGATACGGTTTCATACTACTCATTTCGATTTTCATGATGATAATTCATCATAGATTGGCCAAAGACATTTAGAAAAAAGATTTTACTTTTCGTGGCAAGCAAAGAATTCCCGTTCAGTGCAGAATAAACTTAGAAAGTAAACACTACATTTAGCAAAATTCCTAAATTAACAATAAATGTTTTTTAAAGGATAAATTAAGGATGGACAGTGTATATAATATACCACCATGAGCAGCAGAGCTCAATAAAAGTTCAATGGCGCCCTCTAGACATCAAAATAAGGAATAGTTATTTTCTTGATGCCATGCATAACATGTGGGGAAACGACAAAATACCGAAATCATTTATTCGGACACGAATGTAGACAGAAATATAAGTCCAAACAATTTATTTTATGCATTTCAATTGTGCAATTAAATTAAGAAACTTTCTCTACATCTCAAACTGTTGCATAAACAGAAAATGAAAATAGCACGTGACAGGTGTATGGCAAGCCGAATTGACTTTTATTGATCCTCAGGATCAATATTACTATTGATGACTATTGACATCAACAATTCAATTTTCTAATATTTTTCTTGATATCAAGAATGTCATTTTCACTAGTTGAAATGGTATTACATTTTCACTAGTAAAAACGTGAATTCTTGATATAAAAAATGATTTAATCATATTCTTGATATCCATCCATCCATCCATCGTCAACCGCTTATCCTGTGTACAGGGTCGCGGGGGGCTGGAGCCTATCCCAGCTAACATTGGGCGAAAGGCGGGGGACACCCTGGACAGGTCGCCAGTCCATCGCATGGCCACACATAGACAGACATACACTCACACTCACCTCCACATCCACATCCACATCCACGCCTAGGGCAATTTTTTTTGGAGACACCAATTAACCTAGCCTGCATGTCTTTTGGATGGTGGGAGGAAGCCAGAGTACCTGGAGAGAACCCACGCAGACACGGGGAGAACATGCAAACTCCACACAGAACGGCCGGGGCAACCAGGGTTTGAACCCACAACCTTCTTGCTGTGAGGCGACAGTGCTAACCGCTGCACCACCGTGCCGCCCTCATTTATTCCTATTCAAAACACAATTATTTATATAAAAATGTGTATTTAAGTCCAAAGTCCAATTTCACATATTAACAATTATTTTTTTCACTAGTAAAAATATAATTTTTCATATCAAGAATGTAATTTCTACAAGTGGAAATGCCCATTTCTGATATCAACAATTGAATTGAATCTGCAATGTAAATGTTACTATTAAGAAAGTCTTTTTGGATATCATTAATTACACACCAAATTATTGATATCTGAAATCCACTTACAGATATCAGAAATTCACTGATATTAAAAATGACTGTTTTCACTAGTTGTAATTCAGTTGTTGATATCAAGAATGAACATTTGAACGAACATAAAGGGAGCTCGACTAGTAACATTGCCTTCATATCTAAAATAGCCTTTGCAACTAGTGAAAATAGAATTACTGATAATTTAAATGTGATTTTAACAAATAAAAGTACTATTGTCGATATTATCGATAGGTATGGTAATGAGTTTATGAATATTAATAGGACCTGGTTTTCCATGAATCCACTTTTGGCACCAGTAGGAAATGCAGGAAGACATGTGGTTAAAAACAGCTTTTTTTGTTGTTTGTTTGTTTAAGAAATGTATAATGAGAATTCATTTGAATGTTTCTTTTTTGTTTATTGTTAAAAATAAAATACAAACCGTATTAGATGCACATATTTGAACTGCACTGCAATGTCTCTTTCATCGGACTGGCTAACACGCACCGTTTTTTGCACTGCCTTCCAGTGTTGCCAACTTAGCGACTTTGTCGCTAGATTTAGTGATTTTTTTACCCCCTTAGCGAGTAAATGAGACATCTAGTCACTAGCGACAATTTATGCGACTTTTGTAGTCTGCTTTAGCAACATTCTTACACGTCTGGTGACTCAAAATCATCAGCTCTGTTGTGAATGATGCCTCATTTGTAGAACAAACCAGAGCATTTCACTTACTGTAAAAGTAGGTCATCTGTAAAGCAGGATTGACCAACAGAGGAAAGTAAACATTAAGCAACAAAAATTATTATAGTACACTCAAAGTATGTGGACTGCAAAGTTAAATTGATTTGTTAAATCATGTTTTGTAATCTGAGCATGTGTAATAGTCTTAATGCATTAGTAACAATGACTATTATGGCCAAAACAATTCAAAACTGTTACCTTATACCAAGCCACCAGGGGGCCCTGCAAAGCATTTTTTCCCTCAAATATACTAAAAGCTAAGGGTGAAGGCCCCTGCACACTTCCTGTGAAATTGAAGAATGAACAAGTGTGATGTCAACAAAATCTGGCCAGAGAGAATGTGCTTTTAAGGTCTGGTAGCCCATCAACTTTGAAAACAAATGTTTATATATGCTTAAATATGTGGCCCCAACAGCTGTCAGCTTATATAAGGCCCCCTCAATAGCAGGGCCGGACTGGGAAGAGACATCACAGGATTTTACATAGCAACTGGCCCAAATGTTAAGCGGCGTCCATTTCTGCTTATCGCAGCTCTGTTTTGTGGTCCGGTCTGCATAGCGCGGCGGTTCATTTTATCTTATCGCAGCCCATTCGCCCCGTTTCGTGACTGACACACCAGCCTGCTCGTTTCTCCCAATGGCCAGTCCACCCCTGATCGGCCCCAAAGTGTGTCGGCCCACCTGGAAAATGCCCGGTATGCCAGATTACCAGTCCAGCCCTGGGGCCCTGTGACTATGAGGGCTCCAGCCAGGACCCATTTTCCTTCATATTACTAATTGATTTTTTTTTTTGAGCCACTCTTTAAAAATGTGAAATGTGACTATTATTTCATACTTTAGGTTTTATAATGTTTGCAGTAGAATCGGTGTCATCATAAATTGTAATAACAGAGTGCAATCGGCAGATATTATGGCCGTATATTATGGTGTATTGCGTGTTAGTACATTAGCTCCATGAATTCAGAATGTATACAAGACAAATGACACATTATATACTGTATTACCTTAAATCATCATCGAGTATTTGACTAAATGATCTCGTGTGAATTCTACTCATAGAATGAGGCATGAAAGCATTAATGACACACTTTAATGTCATATTAGTTGATGTTTTAAAGTCAAGATGTTTAAAGTTTGCAAGCAGCAGGTTGATGCTCAGCTGTTTCAAACTTCTGAAGAAGAATGAAGAAAAACTCTGTAAGTGTGCTGGGACCTTCTTATGCTCAGAATCTGTCTGTCTGTCTGTCTGTCTAGCTAGCTGTCTGTCTGTCTGTCTGTTTATCTGCCTGTCTGTCTAGCTATCTGTCTGTCTGTCTGTGTAGCTATGTGTCTGTCTGTCTATCTGCCTGTCTGTCTGTCTGTCTGTCTGGCTGTCTAGCTATCTGTCTGTCTAGCTATCTGTCTGTCTGCCTGCCTGTCTGTCTGTCTAGCTATCTATTTGTCTGTATAGCTATCTATCTGTCTGTCTGTCTGTCTGTCTAGCTATCTGTCTGTCTATCTGCCTGTCTGTCTGTTTGCCTGTCTGTCTAGCTATCTGTCTGTCTGCCTGCCTGTCTATATAGCTATCTGTCTGCCTGTCTATCTGTGTGTCTGTCTGTCTGTCTAGCTATCTGTCTGTCTATCTATCTATCTATCTATCTATCTGTCTGTCTGTCTGTCTGTCTGTCTGTCTGTCTATCTGTCTGGCTGTCTAGATATCTGTCTGTATGTCTGTCTATCTGCCTAGCTATCTGTCTGTCTGTCTAGCTATCAGTCTGTCTATCTATCTATCTGTCTGTCTGTCTAACTGTCTGTCTGGCTGTCTAGCTATCTGTCTGTCTGTCTGTCTAGCTATCTGTCTGTCTAGCTATCTGTCTGGCTGTCTAGCTATCTGTCTGTCTAGCTATTTGTCTGTCTAGCTATCTGTCTGTCTAGCTATCTGTCTGTCTATCTATCTATCTGTCCGTCTGTCTGTCTATCTATCTATCTGTCTGTCTATCTGTCTGTCTGGCTGTTATCTATCTATCTGTCTGTCTGTCTGTCTGTCTATCTATCTATCTGTCTGTCTGGCTGTCTAGCTATCTGTCTGTCTGGCTGTCTAGCTATCTGTCTGTCTATCTGTCTAGCTATCTGTCTTTCTGTATATCTTTCTGTCTGTCTGTCTAACTATCTATCTGTCTGTCTGGCTGGCTGTTTAGCTATCTGTCTGTCTGTCTATCTATCTATCTGTCTGTCTAGCTATCTGTCTGTCTGTCTTTCTGTATATCTGTCTGTCTGTCTGGCTGTCTATCTGTCTGTCTGTATGTCAATTTTTTGAAGTATTAATTAGTTTAGATTACTCAGTTAATTTGTATCAGTTACATTCATATATATACAGTACAGTTCATAAATGTATTAATAACCAAAGCTCAATATAGTGTCTCTAGCACACAGAGCTCAGAGGACAGGCAGATTTACTGCCCAGAATATTGACGTTTCTGACCTCAACCAGCGTTTCAAGGATGTTGCGGAAACGTTCAGTAAACAGCAAGAGCACTATAACATCATGAAGGAAAAACCTCAGAGCATCGCAAAATGCTACAACTGCCATACAAATGACAGTCTGTCACAATGCTTGAAGAAAAAACCCCAAAGTAGAACATGGTGAGACCCTCATACATGAGTCATCGCCTGCAGGGGGCACAATCTGCCCAGAGGACAAGCACACATCAGAATATGATGAGAGAATATGAGCATTTTACCCAACAGATATACATAAATCAGGTGTTTCTGGATATATATCAAAGCACCATGCCAACATCATCTGATAACATGACTGTACCTCCACAGTACTATTTGTTTGGGAATGCAATTGCTTTTTTTGTATATTGTCTTTCAGTTTTATTTCAGGTATTTTTAGTACAGTTATGCATTTAATTAGTTACTTGTTTTTGGGTAGCATGATAATACCATGTTTATTTGAAAACATACCATGTTATCACCAAGTAATGTGGAGTACCATGTAAATATCATATTAAACGAATATGGTAATCATTCAGTACCATGAATACATATTAAAGTACCACAGCACCAATCATCTTTTTTATGATTTTTGTATTATTATTATTTGTGTGCATTTAATTAAATACATTGATAATAATCTTTTTATTTTAGCCATTTTTTGCATTTAATTAGTTGCATGTCATTCAAAAACTAATTTTATAGTCAAAGTAAATAAATGCACAATGGTTTTAGTGCAATGGTGAGACGGGTGCTCTAAAATGTGTATACATAAAATGTTGTACTTTACAATGTATTATAACTTGGGCTGTCAATTTATGTAATTTTCTTTATCAAATTAATTAAATGAGATGCTGAATAATTTATCAAATATATATATATATTTGCTGAGAAATGCCCCCAAATAAAGATAATTCAATATATAAAAATCTAAATATTTTTGGGGTCTGTGTAGTTCAGTGAGTATTGATGCAGACTATCACCACTGGAGTCACGAGTTTGAATCCAGGGAGTGCTGAGTGACTCCAGCCGGGTCTCCTAACAACCAAATTGGCCCGGTTGCTAGGGCGGGTAGAGTCACATGGGGTAACCTCCTCGTGGTGGTGATTAGTGGTTTTCGCTCTCAATGGGGCGTGTGGTTAGTTGTGTGTGGATAGTGGAGAGTAGCATGAGCCTCCACATGCAGTGAGTCCGCACCACCACGAGGACCTACTAGTGGGAAATGGGCATTGCAAATTGGGAGAAAAGGGGATAAAAACACTAATGGTGAGGTCAGAGGCTGAAATTCCAGACAAACTAAATTGAACGCAGGAGAACATCAGGGAGTTTAGTAAAGCAGCCAAGGCGGTCATGTCCGTGGTCACGAGATCATTGACTCTCTTCTGAAGAACATGGTCAAATAGGCTGAAGTTGCTGCTAAATCCCAACATCAGGAGTGGAAAAGGCTGGAAGACAACCTGAAGGAAAACCTCAGAGAGACCAAAAGAGCCAAAGAAAAGTGCAGGAAGGAGGCTGGAGAACTTCTGAAGGAGGCCGCTCTGCTGTCTGGAATCACTCCATGAAATGGGCTATACTGTTTCCCTCAGTATGATATGAAGTATTATATATTGTGGTCTTATTAAAACCGGGTAAATCAGTTTGGACGACCAATGGAAGGAAAGGGAATTATTGGAAACCTGTTTGAAAACAT
This sequence comes from Xyrauchen texanus, assembly GCF_025860055.1. Classification (NCBI taxonomy): domain Eukaryota; kingdom Metazoa; phylum Chordata; class Actinopteri; order Cypriniformes; family Catostomidae; genus Xyrauchen; species Xyrauchen texanus. The sequence continues at coordinate 10,067,273 of NC_068285.1, forward strand.
AATTTTTACAATCAAACCACATACTTCATTGTGAAACAATGCATCAGCAAAAATGTGCAATATACAGAAAATAATAATATTACCATAGAAAATAAAATCTAAACAGTTTAATACATTTATTTTATTTTAAATATTATTGCATTTTAATTTCATAAAATTCCATCAAATTAAATTGAGCAATCTTTAACAAAGGTGTTATTAATTGAATATTTTTATTTATATTAATATTATATATATATAATAAAATTAATATTATGTATATATCATTTTAATTTAATATAAAATTACATAGTTTAATTAGATGTAATTTTGTTATGAAATTAAAATACATAAATCTTAAAAATAGGACATATATCTGATGATATATATATATATATATATATATATATATATATATATATACACTCACCTAAAGGATTATTAGGAACACCTGTTCAATTTCTCATTAATGCAATTATCTAATCAACCAATCACATGGCAGTTGCTTCAATGCATTTAGGGGTGTGGTCCTGGTCAAGACAATCTCCTGAACTCCAAACTGAATGTCAGAATGGGAAAGAAAGGTGATTTAAGCAATTTTGAGCGTGGCATGGTTGTTGGTGCCAGGCGGGCCGGTCTGAGTATTTCACAATCTGCTCAGTTACTGGGATTTTCACGCACAACCATTTCTAGGGTTTACAAAGAATGGTGTGAAAAGGGAAAAACATCCAGTATGCGGCAGTCCTGTGGGCTGAAAATGCCTTGTTGATGCTAGAGGTCAGAGGAGAATGGGCCGACTGATTCAAGCTGATAGAAGAGCAACTTTGCCTGAAATAACCACTCGTTACAACAGAGGTATGCAGCAAAGCATTTGTGAAGCCACAACACGCACAACCTTGAGGTGGATGGGCTACAACAGCAGAAGACCCCACCGGGTACCACTCATCTCCACTACAAATAGGAAAAAGAGGCTACAATCGGCAAAAGCTCACCAAAATTGGACAGTTGAAGACTGGAAAAATGTTGCCTGGTCTGATGAGTCTCGATTTCTGTTGAGACATTCAGATGGTAGAGTCAGAATTTGGCGTAAACAGAATGAGAACATGGATCCATCATGCCTTGTTACCACTGTGCAGGCTGGTGGTGGTGTAATGGTGTGGGGGATGTTTTCTTGGCACACTTTAGGCCCCTTAGTGCCAATTGGGCATCGTTTAAATGCCACAGCCTACCTGAGCATTGTTTCTGACCATGTCCATCCCTTTATGGCCACCATGTACCCATCCTCTGATGGCTACTTCCAGCAGGATAATGCACCATGTCACAAAGCTCGAATCATTTCAAATTGGTTTCTTGAACATGACAATGAGTTCACTGTACTAAAATGGCCCCCATAGTCACCAGATCTCAACCCAATAGAGCATCTTTGGGATGTGGTGGAACGGGAGCTTCGTGCCCTGGATGTGCATCCCACAAATCTTCATCAACTGCAAGATGCTATCCTATCAATATGGGCCAACATTTCTAAAGAATGCTTTCAGCACCTTGTTGAATCAATGCCACGTAGAATTAAGGCAGTTCTGAAGGCGAAAGGGGGTCAAACACAGTATTAGTCTGGTCCTTTAGGTGAGTGTATATATATACATATAGTGGCCGGATATTTCTGATGACCTGAACACTTAGACGTTTTATTGATGCAAACAGAGGCATTCAAAGGGTATTAATTGTTGTTTTGTTTTGAAAAGCAATTACATTGGTCAAAATTGGTCCTCAGTGGCTCTTTCTGGTGTGAATGTGAATATTTAAATATTGATGTATGACAGATTAAAGCAAAAACAGTAGTATTTTATAGTCAAATTATTGTTTTTGTTAAAATCATACCAGTGCACCTGATAAATAAACATTTTTTTATTTTTTATTATTGTCTTATATAAATATATATGCGTTTACATTCCATATTCCAGGTTTGGGATTTATTTTAATGCATCTTATTAAATACTTCTAGTTTTACAATTGAATAGATACACTTATCATAATGTTATTTTGGTAATGAAACATGTTTATTCCTTCAAGAATTACACACAAAACATTACTGCACACATTTCACGTTACTTACAACAGACACAACTTTCCTCGCTATTGGAAACTAACAGGCCCCGCCTTCAGGATCATTTGATTGGCTGAAATTTGCGGATGCGAGGTTTGTTTTTATAGCTCCTCCGCTATTGGCCCGTATCGCTGTCAATCAGAAATCCGAACTCGCGCCATGTTAGACTGAGGTGTGTGAAAGTACAGTCGAAGGACTCGCGTGTGTTCAGTCATTTAGCGCGTTTATGGTGACGTAACTGAGACATAAACACGACGAGCAGGTGGATATAGCATGATAAGTAAGTAAATATAATAAAGCAATCTTTATATGACCTTTAGTTTGTATTTTGCGCATTCGCTGATGGCGTGGCGGCATCTCATGCGTCTGTTTATTCAAACGGAGGTTTTAAAGGCATCTCTGATCGTAAAACTCGTGCATGTGAGTGCGTTTGCAAACTTTGTATGTGCATTTACATACATGGGAAGGTTAGATGAGAAGGTCACCTGAAGGATAGTTATTGCATTTTGGTGTTTAAACTACAAAAGTTGACAACGCATCTTGTAGTGCACGAGCTGTCAGACTGAAGAGTGTGTAGTGTGTGCGCGCGCGCGTGTGTGTGTTTTAACTCCTTGTTTGTTTGGGAATTCAAGTGTTTGTTTATTTTGACAAAGTGTGTGTGTGTGTGTGTGTGTGTGTGTGTGTGTGTGTGTGTGTGTGTGCATGCGCGTACGTGCGTTTGACTGTTTATGTATGTATGTATGTATGTATGTATGTATGCAGTGGGGTTGTTTGAGTGCTTGTTCATATGTGAATATGTATGTATGTATGTATGCATGCATGCAAGTGTGTGTTTAAGTTCTTGTTGGTTTATGTGTGTGAATGCATGTATATGTTTTGGTGTGTATGCACATTTAAGTGCTTGTATGCACATTTAAGTGCTTGTATGCATGCAATATGTCTGTGAGTGTTTTAATGTGACTTGGACACACACACACACACACACACACACACACACACACACCAGTCACACGGTTTGCTTTCCTTTCCCAGTAACTGAAAGACATCTGATCAGCCTGTTTTCAAGGTGACGAGATTATAAAAAGAAATGAGCCCTATCATTTGAGAGAAAGCACTCATAAAGCGCTATGACTCCTGTACAACGAGTCTGGTCTGTTTGCATAACTGCAGAAAATCACAGTCGTGTCTGCTCATTATCTGACTCTAATATGCATGCTCAGATGTGGCTGATGCTTTGTGTACTTCTGACTGAAAGTGCACCTAATCGTGTTACAAACATGTGTTTTCTTTTACAAAGAAAGTTTGTGATCTCCTGGAGAGGATCTGACAATATTGCACAGAAAAAAGGCAGTTTTGCATTATGCAATATGATTGGCCGGCTTTACGCAACTGTAAGCAGTCAGAGTGCACGAGCTTTGGAGGAGGGAAGTCATTGAGTTTGTCAAAGTTTACCAGGTGTCAAATACCTGAAATATATATATATATATATATATATATGAGTTTTGTTTGGGGGATTTGGTAGCAATTAAGTGAAATATCCACAATCAATTGCATAGTTACGGTGATGTAATGTTGCCACATACCTATTTTTTTCACTCCGTTATGTTGTAAAAATGTCATTTTTTCTCATAATAACGAGATATTTCAGAAAAACAAGAAATATCTCACCTGTGCTTACATTTCAGTTTAGGCTATTCAGTGGTAAATTAATCCTACATGTACCTTTTTGTTTATTTTTTAATGTTTTGTCAAGTCAGCATAGATTTGAGGATTTTTTTTCTCCAGAATCGACAGGTTTTAGAGGAACATATACCAAAAAGTCATTCGTAAAATGGACGAGAATATAATATTTGCTTTATGAAAAAGACATGATGGTGTAAAATCGTAAAAGTAGCTATTTTAATGACAATTAGAAAGTAATGCAAGAAATTCATCAACCACATATCAAACAGATCATGTAACAAATGATTGCATATGATAAATATATTGAACATGTTTATGATTGGTTATTCATCGTTAGTGACTTTCACATCTTTTATTCTTTAAACAATTAATTTATAAATATAAATGCAGTCCAATGTTTTGCCAGGCATTAAACGAATACAACTACAGAGGCATTGTAATGACAATAATAAAATAAAATATTGTTTTTTGTCGACATTTTATTCGCCCCTTAATACATTGTTTTTTAATTCGAAATTTTTAAAGTTTGATATATTGATATTTTGATGCATTTTTGAGTCTAAATGAACTTACACTCCCATCATCATTAAGATCTCGGCCAAAAATAAATGCAACTCTGGATGGAAACACTGTTGTGACGTTGCATAAAGTTGTCGAAACAATGCCATGACAAATGCACGCCATAATCAAAGGTGGTATTGACGACGGGAGAGTCGAACCACTCCGTGACGTCTTCTCCAGCACATCCCAAAGACTTTCAATGGGGTTGTGGTGGTCAATTCATGTGTGAAATTGATTCCTCTTCCTGAGCCACTCTTTCACAATTTGAGCCCCATGAATCTTGGCATTGTTGTGCTGGAATATACCCGTGCCATCAGGGAAGAAATAATACATTGATGGGATAACCTGGTACTTTCAGGTAGTCCGCTGACTTCATTTATTTCCACGTAAGGTTGCGGAGCCTTGACCTGAACAATTGAAGCAACCCCAGATATTGTATAGTGTATAGACCTGTTAACATCTCAAAAAATGTGTTGTAGTGTTTCATGACCCTTTAAGGCATTGTGAATGATGTTACCGAAATACAAACGATGGAAAACTATTGATTGATTGATTGATTGTTGGTGACTGTAAGTATAGAAACAATACATTCAGATATATAAAACAATAGAAGTAGTTTGAGAGTAGGGAGACTGAACAGGAGTGTACATTTACGCATTTGGCAGACGCTTTTATCCAAAGTGACTTGCAGTGCACTTATTACAGGGACAATCCCCCCGGAGCAACCTGGAGTTAAGTGTCTTACTCAAGGACACAATGGTGGTGGAAGTGGGGATCAAACCAGCAACCTTCTGATTACTCCAGTTGCTGCTGAGCTGTTTTGCCTCTTCTCTGATTGGTAAAATTTTCCCTTAGAATCGTGGGTACTGTAGTTCGTCAATAGAAATTCTGCTATTAAACATGATTTTTCTAAAATAAACACAAACTGATGGCGTCAACAGAAGCATACACCATTGAATAACAACTTCAGAGTTTACAGTAGGTCTGTCTTTAAAGGTCTATAAGTTATCACCAGTAATCAGTTCCCCTATGGACATTATTTTATTGGATTAGTACTTCCGAAACCAGAGTGTTGTGCTCTACTTTTGTGGTAGGAATGATTTTAGATAAACCCGCCCTTAAACTGTACGATTTTGATGACCCGGCATCATTTGAATGCCCCGTTGAGAACCCCTGCTTTAGATGTTGCTCAGACATCCTTTCCTTGTCAAATGCCACTTTTCCACTACTCGTTACGGTTCGACTCGGCTCAACTGTACTCGCTTTACTTTTCTGAGCTTGCATTTCCACTGCAGTTTAGTGCTGCCTCAACGTGGGTGGGATTATAGGCTGATCGTCATAGTTACGCCGCCTCTACTGCCGTGACATCATCTTAAACACAACACAAACTGACCAAAACAATAACACGAGCGCTAGCTGTTAGCTGCTAGCTCATTGTGCTGCATAAAGCAGTTGTTCATGGTGATTTTACACAAGTGTAACAGTTAAATTGGCCTGGTTGTTTTAGAAGCTTCCAGTAGCTGCTCAACTAAATAAAGTGAAGCTTTCAAGCAGAGTATCGAGTTAACGTAACAAAACATACCATCCTCCATCATGGATCAACACCAGTCCAGGGCACTCTCCCTCCCATTGCTCGCCGGTTTAGATAGCGTCCATTTGGTCGAACCACTTCCACTTTTCCTAGATGGTTCTGTAGTCACTTATGTTGTTTTATCTTCTCCCTACACTGTTGGTCGGTCCGGTGGTAGCCGTGTGCGGCCAACAGCTGAGACACTTCCTGAGAGACTTTATTGTTTCGCTCATCGCTAACGAGTGGACCGTCTGCGCCTCGTTTATTGACCACGGCGTGGTTTTGGGCACAGCCATTTCTTTTTTCACGATTCGAAAGTGGCGTGAACAAATGATACTGTTATCGCTGTTGCTAACTTTAAAACTAGCGGGTTGATGTCACGTGTCGGAAATCCAGTGACGCTGGTAGTGACGATTCTTCCTGACCAATCAGTGATCTGGAGGATTTTGACGTCACATTTAGTATCGGCTCGGCTCGCTTGGAGGTGGTACTAAAAAAAGGGTATCAGGTACCAGGTACTATCCACAGTCTAAAACCCTCAAAAAAGCGAGCAGAGTCGAACCATGCAGCGGAAAAGCGCCATAAGTGCGAGTTCTTGGCAGAATAAGCTGCAAAGTGACCAGACTTCATGCCGAGAGTCAAATATCACTGTTATCATTCCAAGCTATGTGGTTTCGATTTTCCTCCCCTGAGTGGTGAGGTCTGCTTAATGTCTGACCTTTGTGGCACGTTTTATTTAGAGTGTGTGCACTGGATGTTAATGTGTAAATGAAATTTAGTTTGTGCAGGGATCCGTTTCATTACTGTCAGCACTGCTGTCCACTCTCTGATCTACATGCACAACACACAGTTCATTAATCTGTGATTTAAATCGATACGATACAGTGTGAAAAGAACAGGAAGTGCAAAAATGCAAGTAGGATTAGTTGTAACATATTAGAATCTCTGTGGTGTAATTGCCTCTGACAGCATCTCTAACATCCTGGGGCTCCAGCGCTTTATAGCACAAATGCAGGGCTGTCATACAGGATAACAGCTTCATAACTCATCGCAGATATGACAGCACGCTCTAGGCTTGGAGAACAAATAAGAAATTTGCTGCTGCCTTATCTGCAGCCTTGTTGAAAGGATTTTCTTACTCGTACAGAAGCTGAGATAACGGTGAAACGGGCACTGATCAAAGTTAAAGCTTTCTCTTGTAACTACAAGGTTTCAAATAATATTTCACTACTTGAAGGAATAGTTCTGTCATCATTATATATTGTGAAAATTTGCAGTGAAAGTGTACTCGCCCTGATATCGTTTCTAACTCTTTGTTCGATGGAACACAAAAGCAGATGTTTTGAAGATTTGCCAGGTTGCTCTTTTCTGTACAGTGAAAGTGGATTGTGATTTATACTGTCAAGCTCCAAATAGAATTCCCACTACTTGGTAGGTCCTCGTGGTGGTGCGGTTACTTACCTCCGTCCGGGTGGCAGAGGACTCATTTGCCTCCGCTTCTGAGACAGTCAATCCGTGCATCTTATCACCTGGCTCATTGTGCATGATGCCGCGGAGACTCGCAGCATGTGGAAGCTCATGCTACTCTCTGCGATCTATGCACAACTTGAAAGCGAGGACTAGGAGGTGACCCCATGTGACTCTACCCTCCCTAGCAACCGAGCCAATTTGTTTGCTTAAGAGACCTGGCTGGAGTCACTCAGCACACCCTGGATTCAAACTCGTGACTGTAAGGGTGGTAGTCAGCGTCAATACTCGCTGAGCTACCCATGCCCTAAAGTACTTTCTTAATAGACACATCATATAAAAAAACAGCACTCCTACACGAGATGCTGAATTAACAAAAACTAAATGAAACCAAGTCGTTCGTCTAGCGTGCGTTTACATAGAAATACAAATAGATGGTTGCAAAAGCGTTCGGTGTGAACAGCCCCTTACAGATGGTGGAAGTCTTTGGCCATTACGTCTTGATCGATTATAAGCGTTTCTCAGATTAATCAATGAGTTGTTTAAATGCTTTGTCAGGAAAGATGTTCAACTTGGAAATGTGTGTCTTGAGATCCTCTTGTTCAGTTCCAGTCTGTTGTGTTCTGTCTGATTGAACAGCCCCTGAGCAGGACTGGACTGGGAAGAGAAATCGGCCCGGGATAACAACTGGCCCAAAATTTGAGCGGGGGGGTGGGTAGTGTTCGCTGTCCTTTTCTGCATATCGTGGCACCATTTTGTGGTCCGTTCTGCATAACGCGGCGGCTCATTTTAGCTTATTGCGGCCCGTTTCGTGCCCGACCCACCTGCCTGCTCTGTTCTCCTGATGGCCAGTCCGCCCCTGATCTGCCCCAAAGTTTGTCGTCCCACCGGGAAAATGCACGGTATGCCATATTACCAGTCCAGCCCTGCCCCTGGCCTGTGCTCATAGTCTGAGCCGCTTCACCACCGAGTTCAGCCGGATACCACTGATATCTGTGAATATTGCTACTCTACATACAACTGTACTGAATACAAAACAATGTGGTGTTTCGATGTTATTATGAAGCTTGAGACTGGAGTAGGAATCAGTGCAAGTGTAACACCATGTGAACTGTCTATTGAAGCGTCTATTGAAGACTTAACATTTGAGAATATGGACCGCCTAAAACCTTTTTTTAAAATGCATTTATTTTATGCACGTTCGTTGAAAATGAAATTATCTTTTTTAACTGCCAGGATGGGAATGTTCTATGCAGTAAAATAACGGTGCTGAATGGTTGTGTGTTATGCAGTATAATGCATTTTAGAGAACTGTTTAACCGGGGTTTTTAAATAAAATGTAACCATTCAGCATAAGAAACGGAACGACATATGAGTAATTAAATGATGACAGAATTTTCTTTTTGGGGCGATCTATGTCTTTAAGTGAAATGACTCACTGTGGGAATTGAAATACTTGCTCATGGCCCGTTTGATGGTGTTGCCCAGTTTTAGGGGATGTTGCGTTTAATGAGTTTCTGCTTTTATGCTGCATACGGGAAAACTGGTAGTGAAACATTGTTCATGTTTTCAAAGTGACTCAAGTAATAATATAATGAGGGCTGCATTAGGTGTGTTGTCGGTGTGTGTTATGGTATTTATTTATAATTGTCATGCTTTACTCATAATGTTACTGATAGAAAATAAAACTTCTCTGGTAGAATCAAGCAGAATCTGAACCGTTTAGTCGACTAAACAGATCTGATGCTGCTAGTCGACACTTGTATTACTAATCGGTTAATATTTTTCCCCATTATGCATTTGGCTTTTTATTGTTACAGAGGCTGTGCTTTTTATATGTAGAATAAAAGCGTTTCAAAACAGCATTGAAAATACTCAACAGTGATGTTTTATTCTGCTTTCTGATGTTCACCTGAACAACCATCACAATACCTCAGTCCCATTTTCACCCTTGGACGGATTGTCCATGGACCGTCTAATGCATATTGCACACAAAAAGGGGTAGTGCATTCTCAAAATGACAAGCTTCACTCTGTTTTACACAATTTCCATGAGCCAAGTTGCATGTTTATCTCAAAATAATATATTAGATTCAAGACCTATCTAGTAATGGGTTTACAACACACTGTAGTAGGGCTGAAACGATTAGTCGACGTTATTGACAACGTCATAAATAAAACATTTGTTGACGAACATTTTCATTGTCGAATAGCCGTTTGACCTCATTTAACTTAACATGAGATCACATTAAACTCCTGCTTGAGGAGAAGAAGAAAACACATCCCGCTGTCCAGATTTTCCAAACACCTCCAGGCAACGTAGTTCGCAAAGTATTAGTAAAGTATACAAAAATACAAAATAAGTAAATACAGAAACACTCTTGTTGTGATATAAAGCGGAGCAGGAGGTGCCGTTCCGCTTAAGCAAAACTTGTATGACAGAGCGTCTTCAAAGCAAACGCCCCAGTGAGTCTGCGTTATATCTTTAATTCATCCTTTAATAAAGTTCAAATAATACGGAAGCAGATCATGTAAATAAGTACAAACTCCAAAACCGGCATGTCTTTGTGCGGTCAGCGCCTCTTCTATGAGTTGCGTGAAATTACTCGATCTAAGGGGGAGAGATTGAGACTGCATCCCGCTGATGTACACTTTTGCGTGGGGACGCTTGTCCTTGGAGCGCAAGCATTCACATGAGAAGCAGCATATCAGATATTTAGACTTGCTTTTAGAGAATAGATCTGGGATATAGGTATATATAGTCTTTACTTCAATCGCAGAATTAAAAGTGAAATAAATTATACGTATATACAAAACACACTTATATTTAAGATCTCTTAAAGCAAGTCTAAATATCTTATATGTTGCTTCTCAAGTAAATGTATCTTGTTTTAAGGATTTTTAGACAATTTTAAATGGAAAACAAGACAAAAACACTTGATAACAATAGAATTGTTTGCAGTGAATTTCTTTACTGTATTAAATTGAATAAAAAGTATTTTTTTCCCATTAATTCAGTGAATGTCATTTAGAGTATTTTTAAAAGATTACTTTGTCCACGTTATTGTTAGTAAGCACGTTTAATACAACCTTTTAAGTCGGACACAAGCTGAATAATCGGTTAAAAGCTAATGATTAATCGTTGCATTAATCATTCAAATAATCGTTAGATTAATCGATTATCAAAATAACCGCTGGTTGCAGCCCTAGTAGTCTTCGCAACAATTTGTTGTTGTTTTGGCTTGTTTTCCAATATAAAAGTCTAAAACTACTACGACCACTACTAGGGCTGCAACCAGCGATTATTTTGATAATCGAATTAATCTAACAACTATTAGAATGATTATCTAGAGTGGTGGTGGCGTAGTGGGGCTAAAGCACAGAACTGGTAACCAGAAGGTTGCTGGTTCAATCCCCACGGCCACCACCATTGTGTTCTTGAGCAAGGCACTTAACTCCAGGTTGCTCCGGGGGGGATTGTCCCTTTAATAAGTGCACTGTAAGTCGCTTTCTGTGCGTTCAGACCAGTGGCGGCAAGAGCGTCAAAATTCGCTCTGGCTGCCCTGCCAACAACGCTATCGAAAATTCGTGGACGCTCTGACGTATTTGAAATAGGCGGCAACGTTCGTTGAGAGTGCTTGGTTTTGTGAACTATATTTAAAGGGGCCACAAAACATCCAGACATGTCGACCGGTATCTTTTTGATGACATATCACAAGTCCTATATATATCCTCATGAAATATATTATTATATAATATTATATAAACCATAATATCCACTTCATCAATTCACCTGGCACACCAACAATTTCAGATGAGATCAAAATATTACGGGAAAACCCGCCACAGCAATAACAATTTCTCTTCCATTTTGTCTTCGTAACTAATGCTTGGTGGGAACCAAAGTTTACACGGTTGTGTTCTCCTGACTTCGCTAGAGCGGAGCACTTCTATATTCCAATAGGTTGCCGCCAAACCGCGTCAAAGATCATTACCATAATGTTGGCTGCACTTGAACTTTCCTCTGATGCTCACACTGCCCAAGACTCGCCGCGACACTTCTCGGTTGTCATAGAAAATGAATGACTTCCGGTCAATTTGATGCTCTCGACACCTCTGGTGTGAACGCACGGTTTGATAAAAGCATCTGCCAAATGCATAAATGTAAATGTAAAACTCCTTTAAAACAATGTACGTTTACCTAAGCATATTACATAACATCTAAGATATTTAGACTTGCTTTCAGAGAATAGATCTTGAATATAATATATTTGGACTTTTCTGCACTGACATACACAAGTAAAATAGTTCACTTATATACAAAACACATTTTTAGTCTAAATATCTTATATGTTGCTTCTTAATATGTTGCTTATATTCTTGTTTTCAGGATTTTTAGACAATTTTAAATGGAAAACAAGACACACACACTTGATAACAATAGAATTGTTTGCAGTGAATTTTTTACTGAATTAAATTTTATAAAAAGTATTTTTTTTCCAGTTAATTCAGTGAATGACATTTAGAGGTATTTGAAAAATACATTTGATCCTTTTTATTGTTAGTGACGTATGTTTAACACGTCATTTGAAGTCAAGACAATGATTAATCGTTGCAATAATCGCCCAAATAGTCGAATAATCGTTAGATTTGTCCATTATTAAAATAATCGTTTGTTGCCCTTCACTTTAGTATCCAAGATTGGATCACAAATATTGATGACTCCTATTGCACTCAGTTTGTACAATCAAATGCTTTCTTGAATAATAGTGTTCCTCCCCTAAAAGCTGGTGTATATCCGCATGCCATTACGTCTCGCGTACGGTCGAGCGCTCAGCCTTTCGAAGTATACTCTTTTCATTGCAAGCCCTTATGGACACGTTTGATGCATATGCACTATGATGGCTTTGTTTATCTCATTAGTATATTCAACTCCAGGCACAAAGACGCAGACTGTCCGAGTGTATAGAAATACTGGACTGCACGCGGATAGCGTGCACGTACTGTGACGATGAAGAAATTTGCGACACTCGCGCTGTGTGAAAGACGTAGCGGCATGCGGAAAACCATAGTATTCGTAGGCCTTAATACAACCTGTGAAGTACTAGCAGTAGCAGGAAGTCATCGTGTTTATGTTTGTGCCGTAAACTAAAGGCTATTGGCGAGTTATAAAAAAAATAGGACGAGCCCTTCAATATGTCATGCCTCAACTTTCTGTTTCAATTGGATTGTCACTCGTTCAACCATTTCATGGGGTCTTAATGCCCATTATGTTAATACATGAATATTAATGCACATTAAACGTTGATCAAAATATAATTAGTTCATATCAACCAACTAGTTACTGTAGCTTCACTAAACTCTAAACCATTCTGTCCCTTGAATATATTAACCCCAATCCTTTCACATGAACTTAACATTCAGTGCTCTTTTTTTGTTGTTCTCTCTCGTTCTGCTATTATCCATCAACCCCTGAGGCCTAAGTCCAGGGTACTCCTGTGTAGTCGTGAACTGCTGATAAAAGCTGTTTCAGAGGCTTCCCTGCTGTTATTCAGCTATGTGTAGTGGTGATAGTGTTTTAATGGACTCTTCTGATGTCTTAAGCACCTGTTCAGGTCAGTGGATTTATTGAAGCGGTGGCCCGAGGGCCTGAAACATCATGTTCATTCAAACTTGAGCCAAGTGGATTTTGAACGCAACTTCCAAAACTGGAGAAATGTGTGTTAAGTGTGTTTGAAAGATCCTGATCCTTATAATCCCCAAATCTTGTACTCTATTCCAGGGGTGCTTATGAAGTAGATCACGTGCTCTGAGCGCTCACGGAGCTGTGATAACACCAATATATGCCTAAACGGTACAAAATACAGTTGAAGTCAGAAGTTTACATGCATCTTAGCCAAATACATTTAAACTACATTTTTCACAATTCCAGACATTTAATCGTAGAAAACATTCCCTGTCTTGGGTCAGTCAGGATCGCTACTTTATTTTAAGTATGTGAAATGTCAGAATAGTAGAGAGAATTATTTCTTTCTTTATCACATTCCCAGTGGGTCAGAAGTTCACATACACTTTTATTAGTATTTGGTTGCCTTTAAATTGTATAACTTGGGTCAAATGTTTTAGGAAGCCTTCCTCAAGCTTCTCACAGTTGCTGGAATGTTGTCCCATCCCTCCAGACAGAACTGGTGTAACTTGAGTCTGGTTTGTCGGAGTCCTTGCTTGCACAGTTTTTCAGTTCTGCCCACAAATTCTCTATCGGATTGAGGTCAGGGCTTTGTGATGGACACTCCAATATCTTGACTTTGTTGTCCTTAAGCCATTCTGCCACAGCTTTGGAGGAATGCTTGGGGTCATTGTCCATTTGGAAGACTTATTTGCGACCGATCTTTAACTTCCTGTCTGATGTCTTGAGATGTTGCTTCAATATATCCACATAATGTTCCTTCCCCATGATGTCTATTTAGTGAAGTGCACCAGTCCCTCCTGCAGCAAAGCACCCCCACAACATGATGCTGCACCCCCATGCTTCACCGATGGGATGGTGTTCTTCAGCTTGCAAGCCTTGCCCTTTTTCCTCCAAACATAACGATGGTCATTATGGCCAAACAGTTCAATTTGTGTTTGTCAGACCAGAGGACATTTCTCCAAAAAGATCTTTGTCCTCCATGTGCACTTGCAAACTGTAGTCTGGTTAGGGCTGGACAATAATTCAATATAAATATATATCGCGATATTTTTTTTTTTCGATAACGGTGATATGATTTTTAAACACATTTTCGATATTTCAATATACATAACAGCATTTGTCACTGACTGGCGTTAGGCGCACAGTTGTCAGAGAGAGCAGAACACAATAGGCTACTTTCGTGATGACGTACACCACAGACACGCAGCCAGTGCTCACTGCTCAGCAGTAGTAGGCTGATCTCCACCGCGGCAAGTTTTAACTACAAAATGAGCGCCCCTGACCGCAATTCAAATGTGACTGCTTTCTCCTCACTTGTGGAAGCTCGTTCCAACGAAATAGTTGATAAGAGAGGGAAGACAAATTCAGTAGTATGGAAGTGGTTCGGCTATCGGACATCGGATAAACTTCGGGTTTCAGCGTGCTGCAAAATGTGCCGGAGAGTGGTGCCGACTAGCAGCGGGAACACATCAAATCTGTTCCACCATTTGAAGCAGTTCCACCCGATAGAACATTCTGAGAGTCAAAAGATGAGGCACCATAAAAGTTTAAGCCAACCTGAAACAATACCATCATCCTCATCCCCAAAACCAGCTGTGTCAATAGAGAAACCCATGCAGCAAACACAGATGGCTGCATTCATGCCTTATGACAAACAGTCTAAACGTCATAAAGACATTACAAAGGCTGTTACAAACTTCTTGGCTAAGGACATGATGTCGTTTAGTACGGTGGAAAACGTAGGATTCAGGAAAATGATTTCAGTCATAGACCCCAGATCACGAGCTCCTGGGCTGAAAATATTTTTCACGCACAGCTATCCCTGCACTTTATGGTGAAGTAAGGGAAAGGGTGGAGGAACAACTGAAGTCAGTGTCATATTTTGCGACCACAGCTGACCTGTGGTGATGCCGAACCTCAGAACCATACTTGAGCCTGACAGTCCACTTTATTGACCAAGACTGGAAGCTCGTCAGCTTATGCCTGCAGACGGTCTATTTTCCTGAGGATCACACGGGCGAAGCAATTGCAGACGGACTTGCAGATGCGCTCGCATCCTGGGGACTCCGCGAGGACCGACAGGTCTGTATCACCACAGATAGCGGGACCAATATCATCAAAGCCGCTGAGTTGAACAGATGGACAAGACTACAATGCTTCGGGCATCGACTGAACTCTGCTATTGGTAAGTTATACACAGTTAATATAAATGGTGGTGTTACGTTAAAGCTTTTTAGTTAAAAATTAGCAAAATTTATATAATGAGCCAGTACATCATGAATCCGATATCCAACATCCAACCCGTGTTTTTGTCTTATCCTGGATCACTAAGGTACACTTATAATAAGCGTTTATATTCGGACTATTTTAAACTACTTCGGCTCGGCTCCGCTGCAGAGTAGCCCAGTTACAGTACCTGCGTGATTCGTCATAGACATAAACGGAGAGAAGTAGTTCCAGCAACAATGTTCTTCCGCAAGATGCATGCAGAGCGCCAAAAGCTACTAACTGCAGCAACTTTAATTGATTTTGTTTATGATATGAGGATATATAACTAAGATCATTGTACTTAATTAGTACTTAGTTGTAACTGTAGTACTTAGCCTGTAGTTTTGATTAGGTGATTTTATTCACCCTATTTAAGTGATTTTATAGGCTATTAATTTAATCTTTTCTCAAGACATATTTGTATGGATACAGCAATTATTTCAATTAAATTCAAAGGTGTTTTACTAGCATTGGAACATAAGTTTACTTTGCCAAATCAGTTGTGAAGTTAAAACAAAAAAAAATATGCATGTAGAAGAATTTTGCAGTAAGAATAATATGAATAAACAACAAATTGTAGTTAAAATATAAATACAAATTATAAATATATATTGCAATTTGCAATCTTTCTCTTTATCTGTTTACAGAGAAAGTTATCCAAGACAAGCGGGTGGACAGAGCAATTGGGATCTGTAAAAAGGTGGTGGCTGCCTTCTCCTACTCCTGGAAGAAGAAACGGGACCTCGCAGCTGCTCAGGAGGAGTATCACTTGCCAAAGCACAAGCTCATCAGTGAAACACCAACAAGATGGGGCTCCCGTCAACAAATGGTGAAGAGGGTTCTGGAGCAGAAAAGGGCCATCACTGAAGTCCTCTCAAAGGACAAGAAGACCAGACCACTGGTTCCTACCTGGCAAGATGTGGATGTTTTAGAGTCTATAGATGCAGCTGACCCAACCATGGATGATCTACTTAACATGGCGTGCCTCGTTGACCCAAGATTCAAGCTTCAGTACACTCAGGAGGAGAAGAGAGAATACATCAAAGAGAAAGCTGTGTTGGAGATGCTGAAGGGAGAGAGATCTGTTGTGGTCAGGGAAGAGGAGTCCAGAGAAGAAGCCATGGGAGACACTTCTGTACCAGCCAAGAAAACAAAGCTGTCTCTGGCTAGCTTTTTTTCAAACGGGCCCACCACTACTACAAGCACAGAAGACTTGAGTGCACAGCAGGCAGTTGAGAGGGAGCTCGGCAACTACCTTCTGTCTCCAAATGCTGACAATGACTCAAATCCTCTGGATTGGTGGAAAGTCTATCAAAAGAACTTCCCTAGAGTAAGCCAACTGGCACAACATTACTTGTGCATTCAGGCCACAAGCTCCCCGTCTGAGAGGGTTTTTAGTACAGGTGGAAACATTGTCACATGTAAAAGGGCATCTCTGAAGCCAGATAATGTAGACCAGCTTGTATTTCTTGCCAGAAACCTCTAGAGCCTGTTATAGGGTGTCATCAACACTCAATGTCCCCTCCCCCAGCAACATGTGTTTTTGTTGTTGCTCTCTCTTTTTCCTGCAGCTGAGCACTTTTCAAATTTTTTATCCTGGCTGAAGCACTTTGGTTTATAAGAACAAGTTTTGTTACAAGACGTTTTGTGTAAATGATAATATAATCAGCCTATGTTATTGTTTAAATTTAAATATATTAATAAGGTCAGTCTGAGAGTCTTATGTTTATTTGACTTTTTGTTTGTATAAAGGTTAAATGGAAATAAAAGGTGAACGTTAATTTATTTATACCGTTTTTATTTCTAAAATATTATGTAGTTATAGGAGGTGGTTTCATAGACTTGACAAATTCATTTTTCAGAAGATTGTAGGTACAGACATCTGTTGTGGGCGTTCTTGGCAGTTTTTCTGAGGCTTTTTATATTGTTCATATCGATATCAGAATTATATCGTATCGACCGAAATTAAGAAATATATCGTGATATCAAATTTGGCGATATCGTCCAGCCCTAAGTCTGGCATTTGTAAGGCGGTTTTGGAGCAGTGGCTTCTTCCTTGCGGAGCAGCATTTCAGGTTATGTCAATATAGGACATGTTTTACTGTGGATATAGATACTTGACTACCTGTTTCCTCCAGCATCTTCACAAGGTCCTTTGCTGTTGTTCTGGGATTGATTTGCACTTTTCGCACCAAACTACGTTCATCTCTAGGAGATGACCGCTCCTGAGCGGTATGATGGCTGCGTGGTCCCACGGTGTTTATTCTTGCACACTATTGTTACTACAGATGAACGTGGTATCTTTAAGCATTTGGAAATTGCTCCCAAGGATGAACCAGACTTGTGGAGGTCCAAAAATTGTTTTCTGAGGTCTTGGCTGATTTCTTTTGATTTTCCCATGATGTCAAGCAAAGAGACACCGAGTTTGAAGGTTGGCTTTAAAATACATCCACAGGTGCACCTCTAATTCAGTACACCTCCTATCAGAAGCTAATTGGCTAATGGCTTGACAGAATTTTCTGGAATTTTCCAAGCTGCTTAAAGGCACAGTTAACTTAAGTGTATGTAAACTTCTGACCCACTGGAATTGTGATATAGTCAATTAAAAGTGAAACAATCGGTCTGTAAACAATTGCTGGAAAAATCACTCGTGTCATGCACAAAGTAAATGTACTAAACGACTTGCCAAAATGATAGTTTGCTAATATTAAATCTGTGGAGTGGTTAAAAGGAGTTTTAATGACTTCAACCTAAGTGTATGTAAACTTCTGACTTCAACTGTACTTTGAAATTCGTGAACATGTTCATCTTGGTGAGGTATTCATGTTGAAAATTATGTTTTCATTTCAAAGGGCTTAGTTCACCCAAATACATTTTCATAATTTACTCCTGCTGTTTCAAACCAGTATGTAGACCTGCCACGATAATTAAATAATCATCTGATGGTGGTCATTTGAATATTGTGCGCTTTAAATTCCAATCACATTTTAATGGCCAAATAAGGGAATTTTAAGTTAATATACAGTATAAATGCCATGAATGGCATGTTTGTGTGTCATTCAGTTGTACTCCAAGCATCACTGAAGAGAAGAGGCTTTCAAAAATATTAATTAGTAAATATAAACTTTAATAGTGAACACAAAGCGCTACGGTTTCACTTTAATTTATCGATGGAGTGATGGAAAATGTTCCTGGTCGTATCGGGTTCATACACGTCGTGTTAATGACGTGCAGTGACGCAGACGAGGAGACGAACGCTTGCTCTATTTCTGATGAGTGATATAACGATGAAACGAAATCTCAAGGTTTGGTTTCATGACAAATAAGGGCTTGCGGGTTGAATCAGAGCATTAAAATAATTAGTGAAAGTGAAGAAATTAGGACAGAGCTATTTTACTGGTGCATAATGTAATATAAATATAATTATACATTTTTACCAAAAAATAAATATAACTTTTTATGAGTTCCAGAACCCGCGACCCTGTACACAGGATAAGCGGTTGACGATGGATGGATGGATGGATGAGTTCCAGAAGCTACAGTGTAAATGCAAAATTGACCGACACTAAAGTTGTCCAAAAAGAGATATATTTAAAACCATTATTTTTCATGTCATTCACATGTTTTTTTAAAGCCTTAATATGAAATTATATTTCCCTATTTTATTATTTGATCTATATATTTGAATTAAATATGTTAAAATTACTTCTTAAGGTGTATGAAGCACACATGCATGACAATTAAACAAAAACCTTTGAACTATCACTCCTTACTCTCAAATATGTAAAGGTTTTGTTTTTTTCTCTAGTTATGTCTCGTCTTGCTGAGGGCACTAAGTGAGCCAGAACTGCCTCTGGTGTCCCCTGCGTGACGGCAATGTTCAGGGTTGTTTTAAGGTTATTTCTGTGCTGTTGGGTCATTTTTGGTCTCGTTCCTCTCAGGGGGCCGTTTCAGCAAGAATCGTGTCACATCCTGTTAATTTCCTGCTGCTTTTCCTCTTGAAAACCCTGTGGTTGTGGAGTTGTGTGTGTGTGTTTGGCTTAACTGTGTCAGCGACATGCTTCTGGCAGCACTGGTCGAAGCAGACGGGCCAGATTTCTGTCACACCCCTCCAAAAACAGCCTTCCTGTGCTCTGATTGGCTCTCAGACTCTCTTGAGTCATGTGAGTGCCACCCAGGCATACGTAGGTGGGCGTGGCTTAGAGGGTTTGAAACAGGAAATAAAGAAACGCTTCTGCAATGAGAGAAGTTTGACTGTGGCTGTGCTGGGATATTGCTCTGTCATTTGGAGGGGTTTACAGTAAGTACACCGAAAATACAACAGGAATAGTCTATCAGAATGTGGAGTATGTGGCTTTGAAGCTGTTTGTGTGTTTTAACGTTTCCAGTCAGAGTATGTGTGGTCAAGTGAGTCACACATACACTAAACAGTGTGACAACTTGGGTTGGTATGGTTGAGTTGTCTCCAATGTGGGTGTGGGGGACGTCAAACTAATGGAGAAGTTCTTAATCTTCTCGAATGAGCAAATTTTTGTGTTGAAAGGGGTGTGAAATGCTGTGCTTCTTGGCAGGGCTTAAATGAATGGTTCACAAATTCTGTCATTTATTTACTCACCCTTATATAATTCCAAAGCCATGTACCGTCCATTTGGAAAGACATGAGGAAAGGGGAACATTAGAGGTGCATCGATATGAAAATTTTTGGCCGATATGATATTGAATACTAGGCAGCAATTTTGCAAACATTGCTTATTTTGTCATCAGATCACTGTTTTGCTTAAAAATATGTAAATCTGTTCTGACAATAAATCATTTCCGTTGAAAATGGATTGAAAAGATGACAGGCCAAAATGTCCCCAACTTAACTCATCAGATCTTAATTTAAGACTTGAGATAGGACGTTCTCTGTAAAATGCCCCCAAATCCTTCCCGGCTTAAAAGTGCTTCCCGCTCCCTGTATTACATTCACTTACATGGTTGCAGATTCAGCTAGTAATCACATTTTAGAGCTCCTTGTGTGCAATGAACGATTTCCCTGTGCCAGCGTTACATAGGCATAGGACGTTGTGTGTATTGGATACAAACAAACAAAAAAACGTCCAATGCCCACGATGCGTATCGTCACATTTTTGAACAACGATATATAGTGCCACGAACCACCGTTACACCTCTAGTTTGTAGAGTTGACAAGGAATTCGGTTTAATATGAGAGTCTATATATTTACATTTGGCAGACGCTTCTATCCAAAGTGACTTACAGTGCACTTATTACAGGGACAATCCCCCCGGAGCAACCTGGAGTTAAGTGCCTTGCTCAAGGACACAATGGTGGTGGCTGTGGGGATCGAACCAGCAACCTTCTGATTACCAGTTATGTGCTTTAGCCCACTACGCCACCACCACTCCACTCCATATAAAAACACAAAATACTTGTTTCATGAATAAAAAACACTATATTTTACAATGTAGAGCATGTTTGTTATTGGTGTTTAAACAAATAAAATAATTATTCTGCGTTTAATGAGCAAACTGGCTTTTTTATAAGCACACATGAAAACAAAGAGATTATTTATATATATAATATGGTTATCATTAATTTTGTTTTCTTTTATTGCATCCAGCTTTGTAGAGGTCTGCACGGGACTGATTTTTCCATCACGCTCCCACAAGTTTGTATCCCGCACCCGAATGCTAGTGCTGAATTTGACTCAGTGTTCACCTGCTTTTTGCTCGCTGTGATTTTCTTCCCGACCTCTGCCGTTCCCGCAACCCTCATTTGTTTTCCACAAAGCGCAAAAGCCATATAAATAGACAACGAGTACCCAAAGAATGTTTATGCTTCTGTTATTGCTATTATCAGATGACGTGTGAAAATGACGCCAATATGAATTGCCTGAGGTTGGTTTCTTAACACTAAATTGACCATTTTGTAGTCCGAGTTTCACATCCTTTGATGGCACAGAGTTCGCTTTGCTCTATCATTCTTCTAACGCCCTGTTGACTTCCTGCCTGCTCTAAATTTTGGATAATTTAATGCACAAGCTGTGTGGACATTTATTTTACATTAGTAAAAAAAACATAACAATTCTGTTTTTTGGGTGTTTTTTTTTTTTGCATTTATTTATTAATTAATAATATAAAAAAAAGATCCACATCTGATTTTTTTTCAGGCTGTTCTCGGACCGCCCGCTCCCATCCACATCTCATGGAAGTACCATCTGCTTCCACCTTCAATTGGATTTTTAAAAATATACATATTTTTGAGGTCATCAAAATGTTGTTAATGGGGTTTTGAGCAGGGGGATTGCCAAACTGGATCACGCAACTTTGAAGCCCAGGGCCCCCCCCCCCCGGGCAATCAAGGGCCCCTGGGCACTGGCCCCATTGGCCCGGTCGATAATCCATACATTGATATTAAATGGAGCTCACACGTGCTCTTATGCCGTACAACACTTACCGCTTTGGCCACTGGGGGCAGTGTTTCGACATTTCGGTCAACGTATACTGATTTTGACGAAAGAAAAGTCGATCTACTCTTTAAGATTTCGCTGTACCGAAGAGTATAACAAAGCAGTTGTTGACTGTCGTTGTCACCATTCATTTTGGAAATAGCAGCTTGGACATTTAGCTGTAAATATCTCCTTTTATGTTCCTCAGTTTTTTTTTTAAAGTGAGTTGTTCCTTTAAATGGCGGCGAGACCGGCTCATCTGATTCAAAAGAAACTGACTCTGTAAATATAATAATAATAATGTTCTTGTGCCCATCCCATGTCCAACTATGACAAAAGCTTGTTGCTGTCAAAGTTTTGTCTCCAGAATATCCATGACAACCCAGTATCTTGTTCCTTGGATGTTTGCGTGTTTTTCACGTCTGTATGTGGTCTCGGCTGCGGGTTTAACTCGATGAGCTCAAACAGCGGGGAGCACCAAAGTCCCTCATTACTGTCTCAGCACCCCATGTTTCGCCCTCAGCTCTTAGCGAGTGGCAGCGGGGATGCCATATTTACCTCAGCCTGGGCTTTAATCATCGTCTGTGAGGTCGTTTGAGGAGTTGAAGCTGCTAAGTGTCAGAATTGAGTCTAACGACGTGCTTTCCGTTGGGTCTAAAAGCCTCTTCCTACCTTTTGTGAGCCAATCACAGGGCAAATGGCGACGGTTGTCACTGGAAATTGAGGATTTCAGTTTTCCATTATAGAGTAATCAGAGCGCTTAACAACTCTGAGGAGACGTTTAGTGCTCCTATAATGGTCTGATTGCTCTCTCTCTCTCTTTCGTTGTCCTTAAATGGCGTTCTGCATACTGCATTTACTGTATACCGCTGCGTTCTCTTGTATTTGGTTTGGAGTTCACGTCTGAGTCACTAAATCCTTCCTTGATACACTATAAATATGTTCCATCAACACATCTCTGGTGTCACTAGGTTCTGGACATTTTTTCCTCTGCACAGACTATTTTTGGTCAGTCTTTGTAATGCATTGGCTCAGGCATGCATTGAGTTTATCTGCATCTTTCTGGTCCAAACTGGACTCTTTCTTCACCCAACAATCAATCGGTAAAAGTTGTATGTTTGTTACTTCCGTGCAACACAAAGTCAGATGCTCAGCAGAAAGTCCTGGCTGCTGTTCTTCATACAATGAATGTGAATGGAAACCGGTGGCTGTGGAGCTACTTAAAGGACCAAATGCATCATTAAATGACTCCATACGACTGGAGGATTATATTCCACGTCTTCTGAAGTCATACCTAGCCAATGCTTTGTGTAAAAAATAGACTGAAATGTTAAGACGATGCATAAAACTGTTACTTGAACTTCCTGTGTCTTTACCTGAATTTTCTTTCTTTTTCTTTATACTTGCACCCTCAGTGTATAAAAATATGTGGTGCTTCCTGTTTTCTGCAGAAGTCTGGAGATTTTCAGTGAGGTCTCTAATTTAACAGGTTGTGGTGACCACGTCTATTTTTGGAATGGATTATGTTGGCACTGCTTACTGTGCAGTATATACTGTGCTGCCTGCAGTTTTTTGTAGCATGTGAAATGGGATGCATTATGCAATGATGAGCATTTCAAGCATTACTCTACTTCATTGCTGTCTCATGATCTAAGTTTATTGCATCTTTAAATAAGTGAGTGTGAATCTTTAGATTTCTGTATCCTCCTCTCTAATCGTCCATCCGTCTCCATTTGGGTAGTATTTTATGGTTTTTTTTTATATACCAGAACATGCATATAGCTTGACAAGTGTAGTCCGATTCACAAACGAATGACTCTTATGAACTGGTTCTTTTGAATCTTCAGCGCAAAAAGATACAGCTTTACCAGTGTAGTCCGATTCGCAAACGAATGACTCTTACGAACTGGTTCTTTTGAATCTTCAGCGCAAAAAGATACAGCTTTACCAGTGTGGTCCGATTCACAAACGAATGACTCTTATGAACTGGTTCTTTTGAATCTTCAGCGCAAAAAGATACAGCTTTACCAGTGTAGTCCGATTCGCAAACGAATGACTCTTACGAACTGGTTCTTTTGAATCTTCAGCGCAAAAAGATACAGCTTTACCAGTGTGGTCCGATTCGCAAACGAATGACTCTTACGAACTGGTTCTTTTGAATCTTCAGCGCAAAAAGATACAGCTTTACCAGTGTGGTCCGATTCACAAACGAATGACTCTTATGAACTGGTTCTTTTGAATCTTCAGCGCAAAAGATACAGCTTTACCAGTGTGGTCCGATTCACAAACGAATGACTCTTATGAACTGGTTCTTTTGAATCTTCAGCGCAAAAGATACAGCTTTACCAGTGTGGTCCGATTCACAAACGAATGACTCTTATGAACTGGTTCTTTTGAATCTTCAGTGCAAAATATACAGCTTTACCAGTGTGGTCCGATTCGCAAACGAATGACTCTTATGAGCTGGTTCTTTTGAATCTTCAGTGCAAAAGATCAGGTACCAGCTACTATCCACAGTGGGAAAACCCCAAAAATCGAGCAGATTCAGGTCAAGTTGTACCGTGGAGTGGAAAAGCCCCATAACATACAGCTTGACCAGTGTAGTTCGATTCCTGAACAAATGACTCTTTTGAGCTGGTTCTTTCTACACTGCAAAACATACATTTTACCTTCCAAATATTTATTTCTCAAAAGTACTAAAATAATTGTTAAAGAAACTGTTAAAAGGAACCAGAATTGTGAAGTTCCTCTCAATCTCTATCTATTTATATATCTAAATTTATTTCTCTCTCTCTCTCTCTTTAAAGGCCTATGCTCTCTCTACCGAACATCTGGCACAAGACCACACACACACACACACACACACACACACACACACACCCATCTGCTGCCTTCTAGTCTATATTAAACTGACTGAGAGAGGTGGAGGACTGTTCTACAATCAGTCTGTTACAGATACCATTCCTTCCTCTGTTTCTACCAGGTCAAAGGACGCCCATATAAAAATTCCTCAAATGAGTCATCAGGTGATAAATGAGTGCTTTTGATTAATAATTAATCAGCCATTCAAAACAAAAGCAATTTAGTACGAGGCTTTTTTCCCTTTCAATGCAATCTTTGTGCACCCTCCTTCCTCCAAAATGAAGCATTTAAAATAATCACAGCACACGGTTCGGCCGTCATAGAATGAAACACGAGAATTGTCCCTTTCCTGAAACAGAAAGCCGTTCCTTGCACTAGCGACGGGTAATCCAATATCTCGCATTATGGATCAGGCACCACACACACAGCGCAACAGTTTGTTAATCCATGAATGGGGGATGGGGGGGGGATGGGTTTCAGGCTAATCAATAAAGCTATGAATTAACGGGTGTGTACCTCTTTGGCTCGTAACTGTGTTCGAGATGGGCCAAAGCTTTGGCTGGAAAAGTGAATGTCTCCAACTGCAGAGGCAGATGCTGGGAAATATCTTTGGAATGGTTTATAAAAAGCTTTTTTCACCTGTGTGGGTGTGTTTTTGTACTTGCTTTTGGGCAAAGTTGTCTCCAGAAGTTAGCTTATGGCTGCTACACACTACACTACTTTCAAAGATGTCGGATCATGGTACCGGTCATATTACACAACTGCTTCCCTGACTGTCCAAGAGAATTTGCAGCTTCACAACAACTCTTCTCTTTCTCCACCCGGTTGTGGGACAGTTCAGAGGAAGCATCAAATAGGCGCTGGTGCTCTTGCCAATGTTCCACTAATTTTTCCTCCATTTCTTGGGTCCAATTAGAGTTTCTTGATACCACATGCTAGTTGATGTTCTGTTGCAGGTACATCAGGACTCCTCCCACTGAAACTTCCCGCCCCGTTTCTTGCTCTCTCATTGGCTGTAGGTCAATGCTGCCGTTGTGTTCAGTTAAAACACATTTCACACTGCATGATTTTGAGTCGCAGACGGGTCCAGATGTTTAACATCCTAGATGTCTCGCTGACATTGGCGACGCGTCTGCACTCTCAAATCACGTCTCTGATAGTTCATACATTGCGTTTGTCGCTCACGGGTGCGAGCTCCGATTTGCCCATGATTTCAGGCTTTTGTTGGCGATCTCCACAAAACTGTCGGCGTGCGAAAATCGCAAAAGCTCCCTTTGGGCACATCCATGGAAAATTGAGGCTTTTCCCAACCTCTATAGGGCTTGGGAAGGGGATGAGGGGAGGGGAGGGGGGAGAGGAGAGGAGAGGTAAAGGTCAAGGTGGAGCAACAGTGAGCAAGAGAGAGAGAGAGGAAAAAAAACTTGCTCGCCGGTTCCCAGACACGCCATCGCCTGGTCCTCGATCAATCCTCCACCCACTGGCGGACGACAGCCACTCCACCCCGGGTGGACCGGAGCCAGTCTTCCGACCCCTGGTGGATGGAACGCCCCTCCGTGTTTTGGTGGGCGATTGGGAACTCCACCCGTGGCAGTGGCTCCACCGCTCCTGGCGGCTGGCAGTGTGCCCCTCCTCCTCGACAGGTGGCCGGCAGTGCTGACTCCGTCCTCCGGCGGATGGCCGCGGCTGCTCCTTTGGCAGGATGGCAGTGGCGAGGGCTCCACGACAGCGCATCCCTCCTCCTTCCTGGGTTTCATCACCAATGTAACAAGGTTCAAATGGGGAAAGGAGGAGGAGGAGGAGGAGGAGGAGGAGGGAACCAGCTGAACAGTCAAAGTAATACTTTATAAAACAAAAAAACATAAACGTACACGTGGCAGCTGCATGTGGCTCTCTTTCTCTCGAACTGCCACACTAACCCATCACTATATCAACAATATAGCACGATCTCATGTTAATTGGTCCATTAAGATTCATATGGTGTGAGTGAGTTTAATGTGCGTTTGTGTATCTGTTTCAGGTTGAAATCTCCTCACACAGATGAGGGAACATGTTGGCCATGGATCAAGGCGTAGTGGAGGAATGGCTGTCTGAGTTTAAGGTAAATTATCTCCTCTTTTCAGTTTTATTCCTTCTCTGAGATACAGCTCGAGTTATTTCCTGAACGCTGACCCATGTGTGTGTGATAGACTCTTCCAGATACGGCCATCTCCAGTTATGCCGTGTCTCTGAAGGAGAAGGACTTTCTAGTTCCTGCACTCTACAAAGTTATCCGGGAGAATTACAGCGATGTAAGTTGGTTTCTCTTAATAAGGAAATATATAGTATGCGCACCTCCAGCACGTCAGTGAAAGGCGCTGCTGTTTACACGCACTCGCAGTTATTTTTAACCTTCACGCGGTGCGTGATATTTGAGCGCTACTCACGAACAACCTCTCAGATGTAGATGTTCAATAGTTTGGTTCACTTATAATACGCATTTAGAACGGCACCGGAGGTGCATTTGACCAGAATTTGAATAAGAAGTGAATTGAACTAATGTGAACTTGCCTACAAACAGACACATACAGGACGTCCTGGAGAGTTCAGAATGTCAAAATAAAAGCGTGAGGGTTTAAAAGTTAAAGGTGCATGATTGAGATATATTATTATGTATTACTATTATGTTATTATTTGTTTACAAATGATAATAATATTTAAGATGAATGAGTTCCAAAAAATACTTGAAAAAGTAATAAAATATAATTAGTAATATTTATATTTTCCTAATGTACCTAGTTAAAAGGTCCCCTGTATAATTAACAGCATTAGCTGTGAGATCATTTATTTTATACATAAGTAAAAGGGACATTATAACTGAAATAAACCCATATGAATGGATATCGTATCGTAATCGAATCGAGAGCTTGTGAATCGGAATTGAATTGAATCGGGAAATCCGTATCAACACCCAGCCCTAGATCATCGGCTGTCAAGCTACCACACCACATATGTGTCATAACATTAGCACTTACAACATGTGCAGGCTTTATTCAAAGTCTTTAGAAGTCATATGATCGATTTGTGTCAGGAACAGGCCCTATTGTGATGCGTCATATTTGAATATACGTATGTGTTCTGTATTACGATACAATAGAGTGCGCTTTCATTCAGGGCGTCCGTTGGCATGGCAACGTCAACATTCCGATTATGCAAGGCATTGTTTTGCAGAGTAATAGGTGTGTCTGCTTCAGGCAGAACTGTCAGTTCATGCAAGCGTCTTATGTTAGTTCTCCTCTGACTAAAACAGCCCTACCAGTGACATCATCATGCAACAATCTCTTAAACTTCAGACAGTCAGTGAAAGAGTTCAGAAAAATGACATTATGCATGTCTTTACGATCCGTCTGAAGGGCTCAGAAGATAAGAGTGAGAGTGAATCTGTATTTAGAACAGTTTCATAGTTCAGTCTCTGAGTAAAGCCTTGAGGTGTTTTATTACTGAAAAGCGAGCACTGTCACAGCGACTCTGAGATATTTTATGAGCTTTGCATTTATAATTGCTTTACAGTCAGGCCGATACTTAAACAAGTTGAAGATGGCAAGTTTTATCTCAAAGAAACTGAAAGCAATTTTTGTGCTCATAAGACTGCATATGCATTGATATAATCAGCCAATAATATAATTTCATGCATGCGGTCCAATAATCGTAATTAATGAAAGGGTATCAGCATTACCCCGGCGTCGCCGCACGCAGTGTCAGCGCTAATATCAAAACGAGCGTGCTGTAAAAGTGCTTTTAATGTGGAGTTCAAAGTGGCATGAATCATGTAAATGCTGCTTCACGATTGCTGTAGCAAAGTGGATAGATGAGGATTTAATGCTTATTGCAATGAATAGGCCTTCTCTACCAATGTGAACTAGTCTTTCAATTAACCAACCTCCAACTTAGCCTTTGGAAACATTTAATGTTACCTGAATTGGTGCTATTTTAGTGCATTTCTATCTTTATTCTGTGGAATGCTTTGTTTGGAAAATGTTAATAAAGCATTATATTGTTACTTATTGTTTTTTTTCTTTCATAAGACGGAAATAAATCATATATAATCCGTATATATTAGGGATGCATCGAAATTTCGGCCACTGTAAATGGCATTTTTTTGTTTTGGCCGAAAGGGAAAATATGAGCCGAAAATATTTGCCTCCCTGCCCCTCAGTGGTCCGGTTTCACTCTTTAATCTCGATCAATCTGGCCATTGTCACGGCGCTACCAAGCAAAGGCCGATGTTAGTGGTGTGTAAATAACTCAAAGCAGTACCGCCGCTCACTGCACGCTTTCTATGCGGACTGCGTAGGGCACCAACTCCCTAGGGGGGCACCATCTTACCCTAGGAGGGCACCAGAAAGTCCACCAAGTGCCCTTCCTCGCACGTTATACGTTATTCAAGGACCCGAAAGCAGTTGCGGAACACAGACGATTGTTTCACGCTCATATCACGTGAACGGGACAATCGTCTCGACTACTGGTGCATGAACAAAGATCGCTTTCCATTGCTTGTGTTTTGCCTGTTGTTTTCATTAAATCACTGTGTAGCATATTTAAACTTGTTGTATTTGCAAGATGCTAGCCTAGAGCTGCTAAGTTCATTACTTGACTGCTGTTTTGCATATCATTATAGTCTTTCTAGAACATTACATTATTTGGATAATTGGTAAAAATAACTGAAAATAGAATAATATATTTAATATTGTTTTAATATATTTTCTGTCCAATTTTGGTGCGTTACTTTCAATAATAAGTGTGATTTAGATTCATTCAATTCATGAAATTAATTAAAAAGTATAATGTTAATACAATTATATAAAAAAAGACTATTTTTAAATAGGTATACATTTCGTTTTCGGCCAAGTGCATCCAGAATTTTCATTTTGGTGCATCACTTGTGTGTGTGTGTGTGTGTGTGTGTGTGTGTGTGTGTGTGTGTGTGTGTGTGTGTGTATATATACACACACACAGTGTATATAGCATCAAATTTCGACACTTTCTAAATCTGCGATTAATCGCAATTAGCCATGAAAACGCTTGCGATTATTCGCGATTAATTATTTTAATCGACTGAACGCTCTTTTGAAACCGTATTGATTTTACTACATTTACGCCTTTCATCCACAGTGGAACTGGAGCTTTCTAGTACTATTTAATTTGGAGAACGATGGCGTGAAACTGAAAACGGCGTTTTCAAATTAAAACGCATTAGCGTGGACGTGGCCCAAGGCTAGCAAAACTGGTTTACCAGATACTTCACCAAATACGTCTGTAAATATGTCATCTAAATCAGAGTGAGGAAGAAGGATGTTTTTGTTTTGCATGTTTGTTTTTATTTGTAATATTCATTTCTCTCTGTCTCCCTCTCAGCTGTTGGAGCCGGTGTGTCATCAGTTGTTTGAGTTTTACCGCAGCGGTGAACCGCGTCTTCAACGCTTTACGCTGCAGCTTCTCCCTGAGCTGGTGTGGAGTTATTTGTCCGTCACAGCGGCGCGAGACCCTCACTGCAGCAGCTGCATAGAAGCTCTTCTTCTCGGCATCTATAACCTGGTCAGTGCCCTGCCAATCTGATTCATACTGCACACAAAAATGAAAGCTTCGGTCTGATTTCCAGGAGTGCAAAGGGTTTTGAAAGCCCGCTGGGAAATAAAACCATGTTTTTAAGGGAACAGGCTGCTACATTGAGCAGTTCTGAAGAACTAGTCGCTGTATTTGTGAAGTTCATGGTGTTCATGGTGTTCAGTTTTGGAGAAGCTTTATGAGATTTGACCTCCAGTGTGCTGTCTGACTGCACTGGTCTCAGAACAGTTTGAAATGCTCCATATTTTCATCCTGACTCTAAAAGTGTGTACAGCCTCTAAAGCAACATTTTCCAGCTTTTGGATGAACCCCTTAATTCTCATGTGATAATGCACAGGAAATATGGGGTTTCTAAAGGTAATTAAGGCTCATTGTCCTGGCAGCAGTGTTTAACAGTGTGCTGTTTTATGATAAATCACAGACATTTTTTAATTGGCATGTCGAATGAAACTAGAGATGTTACTCTTTTGATACAAATAGGTTTCAATGTAAAAACGTAATGAGGTTTCTTACCAGATGTAGTTTTGTTTGGTGTTTTTCCCATAGACAAACTTCACTGAGATCGGCGCCATATTGTTTTGTGACTCCAAAGTTTAACTCTTTGACTGATCTCAGTTCAGGGCAATCTGGGCTGTCAGTACTTTAACTTAAATTGAATAATTATCCAAAACACAATGTGCGTGCATGAGGACGTGGGGTCGCGCGAGGTTAAGTTAGTAGTGCTGCTACATGTAGTTAGTTACTCCCCAAATGTCAAAGTATAAAGACTACAGTCGAAAGTGTCAGATTGAGTTAATTAAGAGAGCAGGGTTGTGGTTTATTTTAGATGAGTGTCGTCATCTTTGTGTTGATCCATTGGAGAGGAAGTTGTTTCTGAGGAGGAAGTGAGAAGGGAAGCCTAGGGTGGTTTTGCGGTCAGGGGTCTTTCATGGTTTTACACCCCTTGGACTTACCCTTCCTCCCCCCTCATCCTGAATAACGGAGTAGGTCACCTGTCAATCAAGTGCCATCTAGGGTGTTGGAGAGCTTTTAATCATCCTGACATTATTATTTTTGAAATCGCCTGTGGGTAACACACACACACACACACACACACACACACACACGTTTGCTCTGCTCAATGGGGACGTTCCATAGACTTCTATTGGTTTTATATAAAGCTAACTATAATGACTATAAACTAAATCCTTACACACCCTAAACATAACCCAGAGAAAACCTTTTGCATTATTAGAATTGAATCATTATTTAATTTATTTATTACTTTTCCAAATGAGGACATCCCAAAATGTCCTCAAAGGAAGGGTTTGTCCGATTTGGCTTACTTTTGGGTATTAAGTAGCTACACACACTGTCTCACACACATTGTGAAGTGTAATTGCTCTTGTTTTGTCTTTACACCTAAAGAATTCCTGAAACTTGTTTGACCAGAACAATGTTGCAATTCATCCGTCTTTGACTTGCGAAATGTGTTTCAACATCTTGTCACAATTCATAGCCATTGCTGTGGAGGACCAAGCTAACTAAAGTACCAGCACCACTAAAGGCCAAAGTGTACTTTGGTTGTCCGTACACCGCATGCGAGACACAAATTTGGTTATTAGCACAGTCTGTGTGGCCCCAGATTTTCTCGACATTTGTTCATGATTTTGGTCACATTTTGGCTTTTTAAAAATGAACAAATAAATGTATTCAATCAATAAATATGATTTTATATTTAATATATTATTTTATTACATATTAATTGTAACATTTAATAATTTGTACTATTTACAAGTATTTACATTGATTTGTTGAACATGTGCTGAAACCAGTACTCTCTTTTTTTTATACCTTTTCCTCCCCAATTTGAAATGCCCAATTCCTAATGCGCTCTACATCCTCGTGGTGCCGTAGTGACTCGCCTCAATCTGGGTGGCGGAGGACGAATCTCCGCGTCTGAGACCGTCAAACCCGCACATCTTATCATGTGGCTTGTTGAGCGCGTTACCGGAGACATAGCGCGTGTGGAGGCTTCATGCTATTCTCCGCGGCATCCACGCACAACTCACCACACGCCCCACTGAGAGCGAGAACCACATTATAGCAACCACAAGGAGGTTACGCCATGTGACTCTACCCTCATAAGCAACCGGGCCAATTTGGTGGCTTAGGAGACTTGACAGGAGTCTCTCAACAGGCCCTGGATTCAAACTCGTCACTCCATGGGTGATAGTCAACGTCAACTCACTGAGCTACCCAGGGCCCCAGTACTGTCTCTTTAACAAAAAAATGGCATAAACAGTGCCTTTAAATGAGCGCATGTTGCGAATAAATTCACTTTAGTTGCATAGCGCAAAACTTTGGTGTCTTCTCCTTGTAGTAGAGTGTTGCGCATTGAGTGAAAGATCGATCTTGGGATTTGAGACTCTAGATCATTCAAATGAAGATCACGATTAATCAGGAAATACAGTATTTTGACCCACCCCTAGTCAGAAGAGTATACTTTAAAGTCAACGCGGTTGACCGGGCACGATCCAACACGTATAACAGGACCTTAACTATTCACTACTATTTTTAGTAGTGGGACAGTTGCAAAAATAGTGTAGCTTTTCTTAAGAAGCTTTCCAACAAGTAGCAGTGTAGAGTGGATCGATTCTTTATTTTAATGCACTTTCTATATTAAAGCACAAAGTTCCAATGTTGCTTAGCAACAGCGAACGGCTTACAGTTTGGCTAATTAGCTGCTTCATGGATGAAGTGTTTATTCGATTATTAATATTAATACATTTGTAAATGTATTTATTTCATATTGCTTGCTGTTGCTGACCTTTTATGAAAGCAATAAGCTACTTGTGTCTGTGCATTACAGGGATTTTACCACTCCGCTTTGCGTCATGCTAGCAACGCAATGCACGGCCTGGAGTTATGGAGGGCCAAATTACTCCAAATAAATCATTAAATGAATAATTCATTAAAAAAAAATTATGTATCATTATCTATTATTATAATTAGATTAATTTAAATGTATTTTTATAATTATAATTTTTTAAATGTATTAATTTTATAATTTACTTTATTACATATTATTAATAATTTATATCAATGTATTAATATAATATAAATTTTTACTATGGTGTATATATATATATATATATATATATATATATATATATATATATATATATATATATATATATATAACTGTAACCCTGAAAATATAAATGAATATTAAATTATTATATAAAAAATATAATTTATTATATTAATTTAAATTTATAAATAAGATTTATCATTTATTTAATTTAATAATTAATTTACTTTATATATGATTTGCAATTTATTGTATCAATTTATTAATATTTTATATATATATATTTGGAAAAAACACAAAGTTTATGCTAAAAATAATATTGATGCAAAATAGTGATGAAATTAAGTGGAAGTGAAATTTATTTTTGATCTTTTTAGTGATTTAATGATAATATATGTTTTATATATTTATATATAATAAAATATTTATAATAATACAATTTGAGTAATTTGACCCTCCTTATCCAGTGTCTTGACTGCTTTAATATAATCTCATCATGCTGTTGTCCCTTTAAATAGATACAATTAACTTTTTTTGTTATTAAATTTAAATGTAGCTCCTTTGTCAAAAGTGTTTCTTGACTATAGTTTTTTGGGAATCTTTTTTTCTCTTTCTTTCAGGAAATCGTTGATAAAGATGGGCAGAGTAAAGTGTTGACTTTCACCGTCCCTTCCTTATCTAAGCCTTCAGTGTATCATGAGGTCTGTTAATCAAACATCCTGATCTTCAGTGTGTGTCTTTCACTGCAGCTGTTCAGATAAACACTGTCTCTCTGCTCCACCCCCAGCCCTCTTCCATTGGCTCTCTGGCCTTGACGGAAGGAGCCTTAGCCAATCACGGCTTGAGTCGAGTGGTTTACAGCGGGCCACACCTCCAGAGAGAGACCTTCACAGCACAGAACAGGTGTGCGGCACATCAAATATTCATTCTGAGCTCAATGCTTTTATTTTACTTATCCATTTTTAATGGTGTTATTTTGAGAAGTTTTGCTATACCGTTTATACCAGATAGATATACAGTACTAGTCCAAAGTGACCCTTGCCGGCATGGTAAAAATGTAATTCAAGTCTCACGTGAGACTCGCTTGCAAAGAGTTGTTACTATTATTATTTACATTAATATTTGTATTTTATGTAATAAGTGGAGATCAAACTATGCACTGCATTAATGGTAGCATTAAAGTTATAGCTCATGAATATGTCTGCCTTTCTCATAAATGGAAATCGTGCTTTATTGGTATTGATTATTTGATTGTTAGCCTTTCGGGGGAAAAACAAACTATGTATGCAAAATAATGGTGGCATGTGATTCCAAACATTGCATGGTTCAATTGAAACTGCTATAAAATGTAAATGCATTAATATTGTTACATTATTGTATGTGACTTTACATGGCTATGACAAAATATGGAGTGATGCAGAACAGGATGCATCCCAATATCACTGCAAATATTTGCTAGAAGTTTGCAACTCTTCACCAATTGTGGTCAACCTGCAGCAAACCTTTGGCAACAATGGATGATTTGCAGAGAGTTTGCTTCAAAGCTCATTTGCATGTGAAATCATCAGCGACTAATTTTTGTAAGGGAATTTGGCAGAGCATTTCTGGCCAGTGACATCACAGATTTTAAGTGCTAATGTGTGATCGCAATATGGGAAAAGTAAGGCTGCCAATCAATTAAAATGTTATATTACATGATATGCCGATTAATTAATTGAATTTAAAACACTGAATCACATATATTAATATTTGCAGAGAAATTGCGGCCCCCAAATTAAATTATTTTAATATATAATGATTAAATAATTACCAATAGTTGTTTTTAAATAATTGTAAATATTATTGGAAAGGGGGAGTCGAGAACCGGCTTGACAATATTAATAATATTTTAATATAAAACTGAAACAAAAAGACAAACACACAAATGTGTCGGACAGCTGCCCGTAAATCTCTCTCTCTCTCTCTCTCTCTCTGTCCCATTGTAGTCTCCAGTCGGCCGGGTGTATAGCGATCCGGCCCCTCCCTCCACCCTGTCACATTCCTCCCTCGTTCTCTCAGGCCGGGGAGCCCCCGGCATGTTGTACACCCCCCCCCCTTTCCCTGGTGAGGGGCGTCACTTCTGCACCATCTGCCGGCAGGTCATCACCGTCTACCGGGATGAGGGAGGGAAACAAAAAAAAATGTGACGCAATCGTGCCAAATTAAAAAAAACAAATTTCAAAAAGAGAGGGAAAGGCCAACATGGAGCAGCAGAGGGAGATTGAGAGGAGAGAGAGAGAAAAAAAAACACTTACTCGGTTCTCTGATATGCCGTAGCTTGGTCCTCGGCCACTCCTCTAACGGACTATAGCCGCACCTCCCCTGGACGGATCGGAGGCAGTCTTCCGGCCCCTGGCGGATGAAACGTCCCGCCGCGTTCTCGGGAAACAGAAGGGGTCTCCCCCGCCCCCGGCAGCGGTTCTGGAGCCCCTGCCCGCTCGCTGTTGGCGGTCTCATATCCCGCCACGTTTCAGTGGCTGGTAGGGGTCTCCTCCACCCATGGCAGCGCCCCTGACTGCCCTAGGCGGCCGGTTAGGAGCCCCTTTTCCCTTCGCGGTCGGCGGCCATTCGTCCGCTCTCAGACGGCCGGGCTCCTCCGTCCTCCAACGGCTGCTCCGTTGGGGTGGATGGTAGTGGCGAGGACTATGGCACATCCATCCTCCTTCCCGGGTTTCGGCACCAGTGTAAAGTAATAGACTAAAGTAATCTTAATAGAATTGAATTTCCAGCAAAAATGAGCTGTATTGTGAATGTGATGCTGCTTCTGTTATATAAATTAATGACTTCTATGTGCATGTGTTGCAGGTTTGAGGTTCTGACGTTTTTGCTGCTCTGTTATAATGCTTCTTTGAGTTACATGTCCAGCTCGTCGCTGCAGTCTCTGTGTCAGCTCAGCTCCAGGTGAGAGACACAAACTAAAATTAGCATGGTATTGTATCAAAGGCCCATGGTTTTACCATTTAATACCATCACTGTGCCATAGTGCTGCCACAGTACATTTTTAGCAAGAGTGCACACGCAGATAAAGTGCAAAGAAAGCTCTGTTGCAACACAGAGTAGTATAGTTCATTAGTCCAGCTCTGGTGTGTTTTTGGTGCATTAGTATAGAAACTAACTGATGTTTATTGTGTATATTGGCTATTGTACAACAACAATGAACGTGGCTCATCCATTCAGAAAGTCTGTTTTATAACGATTGATCCCTGAGGGTGAATTAAGGAAAAGCTTATGACATTTTTTCCACCTTGGTATTGTTACTGTACGCTGTTCAGGTTTGGTCAGGTGTTGGTGTGGATAAAGCTTTTCTTCCTCTCAAATCCCCCATGATCCTCTCTGCTTCCAATCACGCTGATCCTCTTACAGACTTGAACCTGAAAGAGTCTCAGAGCGACTGGTCCTTTCCTACAATGATTTAAGCCATGCGTGATGATCACATGTCTCGCAACCAATCAGCTGATGTTTGTTTCCGAGAGAGCAAAGACCACCGATTGAGCAGGTCAAAGGTCTGGGAACAGGAAACATGAAGAATCTCTATTATGATTATACACTTTAACCAGCGATCAACCAATATTCAGAGCTTTTCAGTCTGAAAGGCAGGATGGCAGATAATCAATACGATCCACATTGAACACCTGGGGTTCATAATCAAATTTAAACCTGAATGTAAACACACGTTTTAGGACTAAACGTGTTAAACAAGCACATGATGCAAAATGACAGACGAAAAACAATGTCACTTATCAAAAAAGCACATTTGTGACATATAGCATGTTAAATCCTTTGTACAAAAGTAGGTCCAATTTCTATTAAATCACTCTGAATTTTGCTTTAAACTCTAAAAAAAGAAACTTAATGTGAGCAAAATCCAATTATCTCCACATTCACATTCCTCTTGAGGTCAAAATGCAAGAAATGGACATTCTTACTGCTTCTGTTAAAAGTCTGTTGACTAATGTGTTATTCTCTTTTCAGGGTCAGTATCTGTGGGTATCCACGGCAACAGTTACGGCGGTATAAAGGCATCAGCGCGCGGTTGATGGTCACGTCAGAGTTCCTGGTGCAGTTGATCACGGGGATTCATTTTGCGCTGTGAGTGATTCAAAACAAAAGCCGCTATCTTTGGCTTTGTTTACAAATGAAAGACACTTATTCCAGCCAAACCGGTAATTTGAAATGTTTCTGAGAATGACTGCAGGGGGCGTGGTCATCATGACACGCCCCGCCCATATCAGCCTAATTTTAAAGAGATGTGTTACCTTAAACGTGACCGTACTTGTAAAAACGAAACCAGTTAAAGCAGTTCTGTTTGTTTGAAGAGAGTATTGGGCTGTTTACACCTGGCGTTGAAGAGATGGTTCACCAAAAATTAAAATTGTGTCAATTTATGGGATATTTCAATCCGTCTAGTCAGTACAATGGCAGTTCATAGTGACTCACTTAAAGCTCACTTAAGAAAGAATGTAACTCATGCACCTCGTGCAACAATTACACGATTTTTGAGGAATTATTTGAAATGCATGAATCAGTTCAAAAGAGTCATTATTTCAGAATCAGACTACACTGGTCGCAGGATTTTAACCCTTTAAATGCTAGTTTGTTTACATAATGCCACTGTTGTTTTTTTCACACACACACACACATTTCTCAATACACACATACGAAACACACTCTGACATCCATACCATCACACTCACATCATTTTAGCTGCTTCATTTATTCAATTGTCCTGCAGCGCTCCATAATACAGCAAACAGAAAATAGGGAAAAAGCATGTATTTGCTCCATAGGCTAAACATGAGAAAAATGGCGCCATCTGGTGGAATAAAAGCCTGGGCTCCAGAATGAAAGCATGCATTTTTATGATTTAATGGCACTGGGATCAAATATTGCAGTTTTAATGGGTTTCAATGGGGACCTTTTTGTCCTGAAGGTCCTGAGTGTAATTATTTTGTGTACACGGGGTATTATAGATGAGGTTGAAATAGCAAAATTCCCCTGAAAATACACACCTTTGGCAAAATGTATGCTGTTGGCATTAACATTTAAAAAAATGTCCCGAAGGTCGCACAAGGGTTTAAAGAACCAGTTC
Source organism: Xyrauchen texanus (assembly GCF_025860055.1). Classification (NCBI taxonomy): domain Eukaryota; kingdom Metazoa; phylum Chordata; class Actinopteri; order Cypriniformes; family Catostomidae; genus Xyrauchen; species Xyrauchen texanus. The sequence goes on from NC_068285.1 coordinate 10,105,706, forward strand.
AAAAGAGTCAGTTAAAGCTGAAATATTAGATAAAAAAAACAAACATCTCATGTAATTTGTTTGGTATTTCGGGACTTGTGGTGTCCGCTTGTGATCAGATCACCCAAAGCTTTATACCAGGTGTAAACAAGCCTAATGATTTGTAAATGGTTGATTCTCTCTGTCTCTGGTGTGCAGGTGTAATGGTGAAGCGGAAGTGGGCTCTAAGGCTCTGGAGGACGTGCTGTACCGTGCGCAGCTGGACCTCTTCCCAGAGGCTCTGCTGGTGGGTGTCAGATCCCTCAGGCTTGAGCAAAGTTTACAGACATGCTGCTAAAGCTTCACAGATTACAATCGTTTCTGAAATTATTTTACTGATGCCATTAGAATGGCAGATTTGAGCATTGTGACAGGAACATGACCACTTACAACTCCAAATGCGTACAACTTTCTTTTTTTATGCAAAACGCAAAATTATTTGTTCATTATTATTTTGATTGGTCTTGTAAATACAATGGCAGTGGATAGTGACTCACTATAAGGCTTAAAAAAAAGGACCATAAAAGAGTATCATAAAAAGTGTCAATGCAACTTGTGCATCACAATTCATCTATGTGATGAAATCTGATATTGGATGTTTTGGATAAGAAATAAACAGTGTAGGGGTCTTGTGTTGCTCTGAATGAGTTTATTCTGCAATTTACTCGCTTATTAAAATAATTTCATCTCAAATGAATATTTCATGTCCATTTATTGATTTATTTGGTAAGTAGTTGTGTAATAAGTGGAATAATGTACAGACAGCCGGTTATTATCTCAAATTATTACAGGCTCGC
>NC_068285.1:10114020-10131520 GCF_025860055.1 Xyrauchen texanus
TCTCAGAGTTTTGTCTTTCTATCTCATAATTATGATTTAATCTCATAATTATGATTTACTATCTCATAATTATGATTTACTATCTCAGAGTTTTGTCTTTCTATCTCATAATTATGATTTAATGTCGTAATTATGATTTAATCTCGTAATTATGATTTATTTTATTTTTTTTCATGTGGCAAATGGAAACGGTCTTCCACAATGACGTCTATGGGGCCCATAGGGGCCATTCACACTGATCAATTTTGTTTTTAAATGTTTCTATGTAAACATGCACTGGACCAGAGGTACCCAACTTCTTTCTATGAAGGACCAAATATCCAACTTGACTGAGGGCTGTGGGCCAAATAAACGTTGCATTATATCAAACTGTATTATATTAAAATATAAAAGTTGCACTCGTTTCCCTCCTTTATGATTTCATAATTAATATTGGCACTGCAATCTGCTTAACTAATGCAATGAAGAGCTGGGTCAGTGGCATATGTTTATAATTGTTTTTCCTCTTGTCATATATGGCAATGTGGGTCAAATCAAAGGTCATCATGGGCCAACTTTGACCCGCAGGCCCTGGTTTGGGTATCTCTGCACTAGATGGACATCTTTGACTATTGCGCTGCAAATATTTTTTAGCATCTGTGACACTAATTGTATATTAGTTTAAGTCTTAATAATAGTTTATATGCCAGAAATGCTGTTGAACTTTGTATTGAACCCAGAACATTCCTTTAAAAATGCTATTAACATTTCCCCTTTAATCTTTTCCTAAAGTTTTATAATGACGCTGGATTCATGTTGCGTCTCACACTGTCATGTCTATTTCCGTCTCATCTGTCGACTCGTTTCATATTTACTCTTTTCGTCCCCTGCCTGTCAGTGTTTTCATCCAAATCAAACCATCTGAACTCACCGATTATAGAAATGATTTGCACCGTTCATGTCCAACTCACAACGCTCCTTTCAGAAGTGGTTTATGAAACCTTCTTTCCCCGACACTTATCCGCTGGGTTGCCAAGGGAAACAACCTCCTTTAGATGCTTGAGAAATGAGACAGATTGGCAGGAAGTGAGTGTGCTGTAATCATACAGGAAACCTTCAAAGCATGAGAGAATATTTCATGGAAATGAGAACAGAATATAGCAGATATTGTTTAAGTTCGATAAACATAAAAATACTTTTAAAAATATTTTGAAAACGCTGTTTAAAAAGTGGGACTGATTTAAAGTGCATCCCTCTGCAATACAGTTCTGAAGGTTTTAGTTGTATAGACTCTGATCTGCCTGTCGGTCTCTCTCTCTCTCTCCCCCTCTTGCTCCCTCTCTCGCTCTCCCTCTCTCGCTCTCCCTCTCTCGCTCCCCCTCTCTCTCTCTCCCTCTCTCGCTCTCTCTCTCTCGCTCCCCCTCTCGCTCTCTCTCTCTCGCTCCCCCTCTCGCTCTCTCTCTCTCGCTCCCCCTCTCGCTCTCCCCCTCTCTCGCTCCCTCTCGCTCCCCCTCTCTCGCTCCCTCTCGCTCCCCCTCTCTCGCTCTCTCTCGCTCCCTCTCTCTCGCTCCCCCTCTTTCGCTCTCGCTCTCTCCCTCGCTCCCTCCCTCTCTCGCTCTCTCTCTCCCTCTGTCTCTCTCTCTCTCTCTCTCTCTGCTCTCTCTCTCTGTCCCTCTGTCTCTCTCTCGCTCCCTCTCTCGCTCCCTCTGTCTCTCTCTCTCCCTGTCTCTCTCTCTCTCCCTGTCCCTCTCTCGCTCCCTCTCTCTCGCTCCCTCTCTCTCGCTCCCCCTCTTTCGCTCTCGCTCCCTCTCTCTCTCGCTCCCTCTCTCGCTCTCTCTCTCTCTGTCTCTCTCTCCCTCTGTCTCTCTCTCCCTCTGTCTCTCTCTCCCTCTGTCTCTCTCTCCCTCTGTCTCTCTCTCTCTCTCCCTGTCTCTCTCTCGCTCCCTCTGTCTCTCTCGCTCCCTCTGTCTCTCTCTCCCTCTGTCTCTCTCTCTCCCTCTGTCTCTATCTCTCCCTCTGTCTCTCTCTTTCGCTCCCTCTGTCTCTCTCTCCCTCTGTCTCTCTCTCTCTTGCTCCCCCCTCTCTCTCTCTCTCTCCCTCTGTCTCTCTCTCTCTCGCTCTCTCTCTTGCTCCCCCCTCTCTCTCTCTCTCTGTCTCTCTCTGTCCCTCTCTCGCTCCCTCTCTCTTTCAGCTCTATTCTGGTCTCTCTGGTTTGTGATGTCTTGATTCCTTAATTTTTTCCTTATAACAAGCTCCTGCCAGCAGCTGCATCTACTAAAGCTCTTAAACACCTGCTATGCTGCCCATTATTTCCTTTAAGACAATGTTTCAGTCTGTAGTGGTGATTGTGTTTAATGTGATTTGTGCACTTGTTCCCTGATTCTGAAAGTGTAGAAAAACGTGTGGCTATTAATTTTGTATTTATTACTTTCAAAATCTGCATATTGATAAGAGTAAAATTTGTTGGTTTATTGGGGTAATTTCACAAAAACAAATTTTTTTTTTTTGCAATGTGACATTATTTTCATGACATTTAAGGATTTTATGGTGCAAATTCTGATTAATGTAATGTGAAATAAAATGTTTTATTACTATCATGGCAGTATTTGTTGCACTGTAATTTAATTAATGCTGATTTTAGTCAATTAAATTACAGTGCAAGAAATGCTACAATGACAAAAAAATAAAAAAAAATGTATAGGAATAATGAGAATTAGATGTTATTTGTTTGTATATCAAATATTGAGAGGTAAATGTGCTTAATTGTCATAATTAAGATAATAAGGTAATGTCACACTTCCAAAAATCACAATATTGAGATATATCGTCACCTTCCTAAAATAATTGCCTAAGTCATTTTTTCACTTTTCTCAGAAAACACAAAAAACTGAACCAATAATTGAATATATGATATTTATTGATAAATAAATCGTTTCTAGATGTTTGATTACAATATGTAAGCCTATTCAAATCTTTTCTTAATTAGATCATGTAATGTGGAAAAAATTAGACAAAAACTAGATGAAATATTGTTTAAAAATACAGAAAAGAGTTAACAGAAAGCCTAATGCTAGCTTGACTTAGCTATTTTTCTTGACTAAAATGCTGACTAAAAAGACTAAATAAAAAGACAAAAACACAATATTTTTATGCAATATTTATAGTCTATATTATAGTAAACCTCATCACTTACCAGTAGGGGTAAAAAACTTGTAAAATTGTCTCATTGCCTTTTGACTTAGGCAAAATAAAACGGCCTAAGTCACACACTTGACATAGGCCATTATACTATAGGGGTAGAATTGCATGATCTGTTCAACTGAGGATGTGGGCTGATTTTACCAAAGGTGGCCAGCATCATGAGGAGATGACTTATGCAAAAAAATCATTTTTGTCAAAAAATGACTTAGGCAATTATTTTAGGAAGGTGACGATATATATATATATATATATATATATATATATATATAATACATAATATCAATATAAAATAAATCTTCTTCTATATGCAAAACATGAATTACTGAAACCTGAGTATTAATAACATTAAAGTTGATTTATTGGGGAATTACACAAAAAATGTCAATAAATATTTCACCGTAAAATCAAAAGAAATCTATTTTGCAAAGAAATTGAAGCCTAGAAAATTTATTATTTATTCATTTTGAATATTTATTTATTTATTTTGCTGTGTGGCATTATTTTCATGACAATTAAGCACATTTTACCCCCAATTCCCCCTTACTGTAATTTAAAAATAACATTTCATTCACAATACTGTCGTGGTGGTATTTGCTGGATGGTTGTACTGGTAATTTAGTTGATGCTGATTTAACAAATGTTTCTATTTATTTAGTTTTGCTTTACAGTAATGAAAAGTTGAGAAAAAGGGATATATTGTGATAATAACAATAGAAATAATGTCACAATTCCAAAAATCATAATGTTCCGGGGAAATTGTTTATTTTTTTTTAAATGCAAAACAAAAGTTCTTATTTTCTTCTTCTGATTTTGGCAGTGAAATTTCAATTTTAATTATTTTAAAGGGATTTCATTCATGTAAGAATTAATATGTGGAATTAGTTTTTTTTTTTTAACAAGCACTTCGTTCTCTCGCCCCCAGACGCAGTGGATTTGGGTTCCCCGGACGAGCTGACGGAAATCGCGGAGGTGGACGAGGGTATCTGTACGCAAGCATCGGGCAGTCAGGCCAGCCCACCCATGATAGTCGTCAGCAACAGCGCCGTCACCACAGCGTCCTCTGGTGGCAGCGTGGGAAAGCTGGCGGGAAAAGGTCTTCGTCGTTTGACGGGAAGATCGAGCAAAGAAAAGGACAAAGAAAAAGAGAAAGATGCCGCCAACCCCGATATGGATCAACTTTCTCGTAAGCAGGCGTCCGTTCGCGCATTGAGCGAAAACCTCGAGCTTCTGTCACTCAAACGGCTGACGCTGACAGCCAGCCAATCAGTGCCTAAGAGCGGTTCGCTCAGCCTGTCGCGCACCGCCAGCGCCGTCTTCTCGCGCTCTTTCGAGCAAGTCAGTAATGCGCTCTCCGTCGCCGCGGGCAACCAGCCTCCCAGCCGCGCGCCGAGTCCCACCTCGAACCACCTCGTTCCCGAAGGTGGACACCAGGAAGAGGGTGTGGCCTATTCAGAGCACTTGAGCCCCGCCCGCCAGCTCCGGCAGCGGTCACCCACCATCAGTATCCATGTGACCTCTGACCCCTAAATCCACCCTATAAGGACTGGTCGCGTTAACTGCAATGCGCAAATACAGATGTGGCACTGCTGCCCCCGTGTGGCACAAAACTGCAGCACCTTAAAGGAAGTCTGTTTTTATCCCCTACGGTTTTGTCAGTTGTTTATAAATACCAAAGTAATGTATTTTTGAAGTAAGTGTTTTTAAAAAAGCCCAAATTCTTCTTTAAGGTGTCCATGAAGTCTAGATGGCGTCTGTATTTACATTTACACATGAAGTCTGAATACAAGCTGGATATTTGTAATGATGTATCTACAGTGTGTGCGTGTTCGGGAAAAGGCTTACAGAAGATGAACAAACAGCCATTTTCAGACATGCTAAACGTGGTATTTGTGTGTGATTTGCATTGCACGTGTGTGTGTGTGTGTGCGCAGCTCATGCAGCTGAAGCCATCTCTTCACTCTCTGTTTCCACGGTTATCTGGATCAATCACAAAACTCAACAGAAAATCTGCTGGAATTGGATAGCAAACAGAAGTAGTCGTCTTTGTTTACACTGTTATTCATGCAGAATTTGAAAGCAATATCATTGCTATGTGAACTCTAGTGCGAGAGCTTCCATAAGGCCATAATAGATGAGCTTTCTGGCTGCATGAGTCTGTTGGTCAAGTTTGATTAACGGGGTTTTGTGTGAGTTAAACCAGCTGCTTGGGTATCAAATCGATGTCATGCTTTGAAAGCAAAGCACAAACGATAGAGACCCATTAAACAGTGTGATTATAAGCCACAAATCATTCCTTTAAAATAGATTAAATATGGGTTAATGACATTTTCTTGAATTAATTATGGCATCCATTTTTTCCCCCTTTTGATGGTTACATCACTGCGGGGATCATGCCGGTGTTGGTCTTGGTTTATTTTATTTCTTCACATTCTGAAACGATGGATTGAGCTTTTAATTATGACGTGAAAGGACAATAATAGTGGTTGCGATTATTTTCAGAACGTCAACATTTTATTGTGAATTGTAAATATTATTGTACTTGAGTCATTTTTTTGCCTTTCATCAAAAATAACATGATTACAGTCTTAGAAAATAAAGATTTCTATTTCAAGATGGCTCAATTTTTTTTATTGCATGAAGATATATTTCCTCATCACCCCAGCCTCCTCACTGTAACCCATCAGACCCTGGTCCAGATGTTTCCCTTCTGATGGACTCTAATGGGAAGTTCCTGGACCCACAGAAGCGTGTTTTTGCAAATAACCTAAAGGATGCTGCCCTGGGCCGCAATCCAGCATCGCTGAGCCCCTTTCCAAAGACACCAGGATGACACCAGGACACTACCGGTCCATCCACCCCTACATGCCCAGATATGCCCCTTTGACCCCAGTGAGGAAAGACAACAGCTGGACAAGCAACTTACATCATCCAGTACCCCCAACACACCTACCTGAGGCTCCTTACACACCTGTAAACCCACACATACCTGCCCCACATCCACCTGCTGGACATCAACACCCCACAAGGAAAAGGAAACAAAAAACTGCCCCAAACCAGGAGAGACCCCCACAGCAGAGAGAACAGAGCTATGCTGAAGCTGTGGCCCGGCCCCCTGCCACACCCACACTCACGACAACCAGCGAGCTGGGGCACATTAAAGAGATGCTACAAACACTGCAACCAGCTGTTACAGAGATAAGCACACAATTCAAACACACTTACACACACACACAAACTCACACTCACAAACTCACACTCACAAACTCTCTCACACACACACACACACACACACAAACTCTCTCACACACACACACACAAACTCACACTCACAAACTCTCACACACACACACACAAACTCTCTCACACACACTCACAAACTCACACTCACAAACTCTCTCTCACACACACACACAAACTCTCTCAAACTCACAAACTCTCTCACACACACAAACTCACTCACAAACTCTCACACACACACAAACTCTCTCACACACACACACACAAACTCACACTAACAAACTCTCTCACACACACACACACAAACTCACTCACAAACTCTCACACACACACAAACTCTCACACACACACACACAAACTCACACTCACAAACTCTCTCTCACACACAAACTCACACTCACAAACTCTCTCTCACTCACACTCACAAACTCTCTCTCACTCACACTCACAAACTCTCTCTCACACACACACACAAACTCTCTCTCACTCACACTCACAAACTCTCTCTCACACACACTCACAAACTCTCTCTCACTCACACTCACAAACTCTCTCTCACACACACACACAAACTCTCTCACACACACACACACACAAACTCTCTCACACACACACACAAACTCACTCACAAACTCTCACACACACACAAACTCACACTCACAAACTCTCTCTCACACACAAACTCTCTCACACACACAAACTCACACTCACATACTCTCTCTCACACACAAACTCACACTCACAAACTCTCTCTCACACACACACACACAAACTCTCTCACACACACAAACTCACACTCACAAACTCTCTCTCACACACACACACACACAAACTCTCTCTCACACACACACACAAACTCTCTCTCACACACACACACACACACAAACTCTCTCTCTCACACACACACAAACTCTCTCTCACACACACACACACAAACTCTCTCTCACACACACACAAACTCACACGCACACACACAAACTCACATTCACAAACTCTCTCACACACACACAAACTCTCACACACACAAACTCTCACACGCACACACTCACAAACTCTCTCACACGCACACACTCACAAACTCTCTCTCACGCACACACACAAACTCTCACACGCACACACACAAACTCTCTCACAAACTCACACTCACAAACTCTCACACACACACAAACTCTCACACACTCACATACACACAAACTCTCTCACACACACACACACACAAACTCTCTCACACACACAAACTCTCTCAAACACACACAAATACACACAAACTCTCAAACACACACACCCACAAACAAGACTTAGATTGATGTAAGAAAAAATATATAATAATCATTTAAAACATTTTAGCTTATGGCTGCAACATAACAAAATATGGAAATTCGTATGTTTTCCATTGTATCGCCACTGGGTGTCGCTGCTGTGGCTCCTTCGTGCAACTGTCGCAAAACGTATTCCCACAACAGCACACTTTACGACACCCACGTGTCTCCTGCGCTCTTCCGTGTCCTTCACGCTGCTCGTTTGATCCAGAGCCGATCATTCATTCAATCTGAAAATAATCCAATCATGACCAAACTAGGTAAAGAGAGCAAGCAGCGTCTGCAGCAGGTGTTCCAGTGCGGCCAGTTCATCATCCGCTGGGGCTTCATCCCGACTGTGCTCTATCTGGGTCAGTACTTTAGACTTGTGCGCGCGTGCGTGCGCGCAGTGTTGGGGAATAACGGAATAGAGTGCCGAAGTTATGACGTCACTTTGTAGGCCAAAACGCGGAAGTGAGTTAGCATTTTAGCACTTCCGGTTCCCTCGCCCTAAAGTCTATGGGTTTTTTGAATGGGTTTTTGCTAAATCGCCTGAAATAAGGTCTGTGGTTAACAAAGCCTCTAAATATTTTCACGTTTTGATCTATGAAATAAAACACACCAGTTATAACCTGCTTGTGGTTTTTTAAACTTTATTGTGTCTTAAAAACGGTGATTGCTAACAAGTTGCTAAAAGGGACTACATCCTTTGGCGGGGACTTTAGACGTCATCATGACAAATAGGAAATCTCTCACTAGCCCGCGTTTCAGCCTCACGTTCTTAGAAGTTTACCTTTTCATCTCTCCCTAGTTTTACTTACCGAGACTCGATAAACCTTGTCCCTCATGCTGGCCCTTACAATACCGGCACGTAAACCAGCATCTAATCTGCACTGTTCTACATGTCCAGATTTATAGTGGTTCTCTCCTCGATCTATGGTTTTTATATCGTCTAAGAAAAAGGACATAAGATTGGAAATTGATACGGCCATAGCTAACGTTAGTGCTTATGAGATGGTAAAATCGCGGGTTTTTTTCTGGCGAATTAGCAAATGGTATGCAAACATACAATCAAACATAATACTGTGAAAGATAATCTTTAAAGTTTATTTGGGGCACAATGATAAGGCATAATAATCTTAATCACAAAGAAAATAATATTAAGGTTTAGATAAACTAACAAAATAATAAACGAATAAATAAAACATTAACAAAAGATTTAAAAAAAAAATCTCAGAGAGACACGCATAAACAAAATTAGTTTCTAACATTTTTGGAAAAAACGAATGGGCAATATTTCTCATGAAAAAGTGGATAAGTGTTCATACACAGCGCAGATCATAATGAGCGAGCGTGTTTTTTAAATAAAGTTTGAGGAAGCTTGATGATGACGTTGATCCGCGACCATGGTGTGCTGTAGTCCGTTTATAGCCTACCGTTAGCATTTTATATCTGACGGCTTTATTTAGGCTTCAAAATGTATACATTTTGGATTAACTTGTAAATATTATCTTGATAGACAAAAGGTGTAAGGGTCACAACTCTTTGTTGAACACAGATCTTATTTTTTGCGATTTTCCAAAAGTCTATGGGGAAAATGCATAGCTTTTCGATCGAGGGAACCCATGCGCCGCTAACTTCAGAATTGTCCTACAAAGTGACGTCATAACTTCGGCACTCTATACATGTAACGGGATTACGTATTTAAAATACAAAACATAAGTAACTGTATTCCACTACAGTTACAATTTAAGGAATTGGTAATTAGAATACAGTTACATTCCAAATGTTTTTTGATTACTGAAGAGATTACTTTGAATTTTATTGTCATTTGTGTCATTTAATATTTAGTCCTTTCAGATGGAAAACATTTATACATATAAATGATGCGATCCAAAGTGCATTTGACCAGCGGTGAAACACTTTCTTATGATGTGTTACATTCATACGAGCAGACAGAGAAGTACGTTTGAAGTAAGTTTGGAGCAGAAGAAATAGAAATAAACCTTGTGTAAATTGTCAGCTTTACGCTAAGCTAAAATGCCATTTCTAGTCATTTTACATGCACATGTTACCAGACACGATCACATTTATTATCAAGAAAATTCACGTTTGATCATAATTAATTTTTTCTAGTAAGACCTTTGATATTAGGGCAAAAATCATATTATTGATAATAATATGTGTATTGTTTTCCTGTAAAAAAATATCTAAAAACCCTTAAAACAAGATCAGTTTGATTCATCTTGTTTTAGAAACAAGTTTTGAAAAGTAGTTACATTCAACTCGGAAAGTCGGATTTTACAACTTCCCACTAGGAAAAGTGCAATGAAATGCATCTTTAAGTCAGAATTACAACTTGTAGGCAATTTTCAACTCTGATTTTGCCGAGATGCAGGGGCATGATGTCACTCAAACATGTTGACACTCAGGGAGATATACAAAGTAAGTGATAAACATTTACTTTATTAAGTGATATCAATACATGCGTTCTATTCCACATTACATTATATTAAAGCTTGTTTAACAAACGTTTGGAGAAACAGGTGTATAAAACTTTATAATCTCTTTTGATAATCGTACACCTGAAGCACAAATGCTAGCGCTGCAGCATTGTTTATCAGTTGGGTTGCTAGGAGACATAGTGCTGCAGCATTGTTTATCAGTTGGGTTGCTAGGAGACATAGCGCTACAGCATTGTTTATCAGTTGGTTGCTAGGAGACATAGCGCTGCAGCATTGTTTATCAGTTGGGTTGCTAGGAGACATAGCGCTGCAGCATTGTTATCAGTTGGTTGCTAGGAGACATAGTGCTGCAGCATTGTTTATCAGTTGGGTTGCTAGGAGACATAGCACTGCAGCATTGTTATCAGTTGGTTGCTAGGAGACATAGCACTGCAGCATTGTTATCAGTTGGTTGCTAGGAGACATTGCGCTGCAGCATTGTTATCAGTTGGTTGCTAGGAGACATAGTGCTGCAGCATTGTTTATCAGTTGGTTTGCTAGGAGACATAGCGCTGCAGCATTGTTATCAGTTGGTTGCTAGGAGACATTGCGCTGCAGCATTGTTATCAGTTGGTTGCTAGGAGACATAGTGCTGCAGCATTGTTTATCAGTTGGGTTGCTAGGAGACATAGCGCTGCAGCATTGTTATCAGTTGGTTGCTAGGAGACATAGTGCTGCAGCATTGTTTATCAGTTGGTTTGCTAGGAGACATAGCACTGCAGCATTGTTATCAGTTGATTGCTAGGAGACATAGCGCTGCATCATTGTTTATCAGTTGGGTTGCTAGGAGACATAGCGCTGCAGCATTGTTATCAGTTAGTTGCTAGGAGACAGTGCTGCAGCATTGTTTATCAGTTGGGTTGCTAGGAGACATAGCACTGCAGCATTGTTATCAGTTGGTTGCTAGGAGACATAGCGCTGCAGCATTGTTATCAGTTGGTTGCTAGGAGACATAGCACTGCATCATTGTTTATCAGTTGGGTTGCTAGGAGACATAGTGCTGCAGCATTGTTATCAGTTGGTTGCTAGGAGACATAGTGCTGCAGCATTGTTTATCAGTTGGGTTGCTAGGAGACATAGCGCTGCAGCATTGTTATCAGTTGGTTGCTAGGAGACATAGTGCTGCAGCATTGTTTATCAGTTGGGTTGCTAGGAGACAGCGCTGCAGCATTGTTATCAGTTGGTTGCTAGGAGACATAGCACTGCAGTATTGTTATCAGTTGGTTGTTAGGAGACATTGCGCTGCAGCATTGTTATCAGTTGGTTGCTAGGAGACATAGTGCTGCAGCATTGTTTATCAGTTGGGTTGCTAGGAGACATAGCACTGCAGCATTGTTATCAGTTGGTTGCTAGCAGACATAGCGCTGCATCATTGTTTATCAGTTGGGTTGCTAGGAGACATAGCGCTGCAGCATTGTTATCAGTTGGTTGCTAGGAGACAGTGCTGCAGCATTGTTTATCAGTTGGGTTGCTAGGAGACATAGCACTGCAGCATTGTTATCAGTTGGTTGCTTGGAGACATAGCGCTGCAGCATTGTTATCAGTTGGTTGCTAGGAGACATAGCACTGCATCATTGTTTATCAGTTGGGTTGCTAGGAGACATAGTGCTGCAGCATTGTTATCAGTTGGTTGCTAGGAGACATAGCACTGCAGCATTGTTATCAGTTGGTTGCTTGGAGACATAGCACTGCAGCATTGTTATCAGTTGGTTGCTAGGAGACATAGCGCTGCAGCATTGTTATCAGTTGGTTGCTAGGTGACATAGCGCTGCAGCATTGTTTATCAGTTGGGTTGCTAGGAGACATAGCGCTGCAGCATTGTTATCAGTTGGGTTGCTAGGAGACATAGCGCTGCAGCATTGTTATCAGTTGGGTTGCTAGGAGACATAGCGCTGCAGCATTGTTATCAGTTGGGTTGCTAGGAGACATAGCGCTGCAGCATTGTTATCAGTTGGTTGCTAGGAGACATGGCGCTTATTCATTGTGAAAACACACTGAAGGCCTAGACTTTTAATGCATTGCCCGCCATTGAACAACACAAAATATTAGACAAACCTTTTAGTGTTTTTGGTGTGTGAGCACGTAACAGAATGCGTACATTAATTTCAACCCACAATCAGAAACTGCAAGCAATTGTATGGCCCATGAATCATTCCGTAAATGCTCAAATGGCCCTTAATGGAAAAAAGGTAAATCGTTTGTTTGAAGGGTTGAATCATTTGTGTTTATATTCTTTCGAATGTCATTAATTCGTTTTTGCGCAACTATATCCCTCATCACTTCCTGCATCTGTGATTGAGACATTGAAAATGAATTGTAATTGTCACTACATTGTCACTTGTTAGCCTCAGTCACCATTCACTTTCACTGCATCTTTCTATGTACAATGATATTGAATGGGGACTAAGACTGTCTTTCTCCTTCTCTGACATCATCCTTTGCTTTTCTTCTTTAAAGAAAGAAAATCATATGGGTTTGAAAGTTGAAACAACAGCAAGAGATAGCTCTCCCTTTAACGAAGCAGTCAAAGGTCTTTTTTTATTTTTTGACAGAATTGCGTCACTGTTTGTACACCAGAGTTCAAGTGGTGTCTTCATTCTGCAGCGTCATCACTGTTAAATGAGAAATGAGGAAATATTTACGATGCTTTAGGGACCAAACTCTTCTTGTCCTTATTGATGTTCAACAGTAATTTGCTTGTCTGCATATTTTTGGCACGGGTGGAAGTTTTGAGATGAATGAGATGCAAAAGGAAGGTTTGTTGTTGTGGCCACCATTCACTTGCATTGTATGAACCTATAGGCTGAAAAATAGGTGGGCTTCCAGGGCCCAAAATTTCAATTTTATACCTCAAAATGATGCAAAACTATGTGCTAGCTATATTATTGTGTCATTGATGTTTTTTCATATCTTGCCCAACACATTTGGATGAGATTTTGATGAATCGTCTATGACGTCTGATGTGTTGTAGATGTTGTCATTGAGGAAATCCAGTGGTGAATGACAACAGGAAGAATTGCATGGGTTTGGAGACTTCCTCTGAATTTTACTCATTTTTTAAACCCACTTCTTGTGTCTTCCTTTTGGAGTCACTTCCTGGTGTGTCCTGTAACGCAGGAGTTTTCTTTCTCTCAACACTCGTCTGGATCTCAGCGGTGCCCAGAAAAAGGATGTGAGGAATTAAGTTTCACGTTGAGAGTCTAATTATCAAATTGTTTTCATAAAAGTTCTTGAGAATGAGGAATCCAGACTTGCATGAAACAGGGTGGCGTTGGTTTAAAACTGTGTTGCAATGGAAACAAATGCTTGCCAAATGTACAATTCGTTATTACCCGAGTGTGTGTTATGCACCCCAAACACTAAACTGTAAAAAAAAAAAAATAGAAATGTTTTGGTCTATTTCGGAGTTTTCCAGTTGCTTCAGGGGACATACTCCTTGCAGTTAGTGCCAATGATCTCAAAATAGCCAAATATCGGCCGATTAATCTGATATATCGCTCTATCACTATATCTATCGTTTTTGTTGCCTTTACTCTCAAATAGTTCCTCTGCCTAGCTTTTAAATGAGTGATAGACCTACGACCCAGCCCATATTTGTGCATTTTGTGATTATCGGTATAAACCGATAAGTGCGCCGTACAATAGGGCTTTGTATTGATACAAGTCAAGTCATCTGTATTTGTATACCTGTCAACCTGGCCGGTAATTTCGGTGAGGTCTATCCTATGTCCAAGGTTCAGGCAATGGCATATGAAGTGTCCCATGTCTTATGGTTGGAGTTGGCATCAGTTCAACCCCTTAAGTCCATCGATATTAGTCATCATCACACAGCGACACGTAGCAGTGGAGTCCAACACGCAGCAGGAATGGAGCCGGTTCTGGTGACCTCAGGATAGGAGTCCCGAGGTTGAGACAGGGAAACAAATAGAATAATATTAGCGTAGATGCCATTCAATTTATAAAGTTATAAATCATGGTCAATGTTTCTGGTTTCTGGTTCCGGCAGACCCAACTAAAGCAGCCTAATTGTGGGTTGGAGGATAAATTAGGTGTATGCCTGGCTAAATAGACGAGTCTTTAGTCTAAACTTAAACTGAAGGAGTGTGTCTGAGTCCCGAACAGTGTTAGGGAGACTTTTCCATAGTTTAGGAGCCAAATATGAAAAGGATCTACCTCCTGTCAGGAGGCCAGAGTTTTGCGATCTTAATGAACGAGGTGGAATATAGTGTGGTAGAAGATCACTTAAGTACTGTGGAGCTAGACCAATCAAAGCTTTGTACGTAATTAACAGGTAGCCAATGTAACGATGATAAAATGGGGCTAATATGATCATATTTCTTGGTTCTTGTTAGCACTCTGGCTGCTGCATTTTGAACCAGTTGAAGTTTATTAATTGATCTTGCTGGACATCCTCCCAGTAATGCATTACAATAATCTAGTCTTGAGATCATGAACGCATTAATTAGTTTGATTTGATTTTGATTCTATATTGATTTATATGCATATGTGTCAGTTATCTTAATAAGTCTCTCCCAGCTAATGCTGTTAATTATACAGGAGACCTTCTAACTAGGTACAATACAAAAATATAAATTTTACTAATTACGTTTTTATTAGTTTTTCATAATTTTGGTCACATTTATGTTTACGAATCTCAGTTGCCTCCTTGTCTGAGACCGTCAATCAAAGCATGTTATCACGTAGCTTGTTTTGAGGGTGTTACCGCGGAGACGTAGCGCGTGTGGAGGCTTCCACGCACAACGAACCACATTGTAGCGACCACGAGGAGGTCACCCCATGTGACTCTACCCGCCCTAGCTACTGGGCCAATTTGGTTACTTAGGAGACCTGGCAGGAGTCACTCAACACCCCTGGATTCAAACTCGCGACTCCAGAAGTGGTAGACAGCGTCAACACTCGCTGTGCTACCCAGACCCCCTGGTACTGTCTCTTTAAGAAAACCGGCATGTTTGCAAACTGCGCCTCTTAATGAGCGCAAGTGAACTAGAGAGATCTCGGCTATGCTTGATTAGAATTAAATGTTTATTAATTTAGTTATTTTGATCAACAACTGACTGTAAAGAACTGAAAGGATATTCAAAGAGACATTATTCAATGGCCGATGATCGCGTGGATCTCGTCTTTGGACACACATTACACAGAGCAACTTGGATGTCACTGCTGAATCATTAACCGCTACACCACACAATCACTAGTGAAACTGACACATTTACCAGCCAGTTGCCCAATATATACATTTTGGTCACATAGTGCGAAATTTGGTTGCAAATGCGAGTGATTTCGTCTCATTGTAGTAGAGAGTTGCGCATTGAGTGAAAGATCGATCTTGGGATTCAAGAGCCGCTATCGAGATCGTTAAAATGAAGATTGCAATGCATCGGAAAAACAATATTTGTTTTTGGTTTTTTATTTAATCTATGCAAATTTGATTAATTTCAACTTGTATTATAACATGTACAATACCAATAATAAAGGAAGGCACACTTGAATACATGTTTATCATGAACTGTATGAATAGAAATAATAAACAAGAGTAGGTGTGTCCAAACTTTTGACTGTATTGATTGTATATAATCATGATCTGATTGACCACTAGTTAACATGTCCGAATGCCTTCCAGGTTTCCATGGCAACTCATGTATTTATTTTGATGACTTTCCAGGTTTCAAACGAGGGGCAGATCCGGGAATGCCGGAGCCCACCGTTTTAAGGTGAGTTTTGATTACACAATTTAATGCCATGCTCAAAGTTGGTTCATGGCCCGGGACAAACTTTTTATGAGTGTGCCCCTTCTCTTTCGGGAGAACACTTTAAAATTGTTTCTTTATTTCCAGTTTGCTTTGGGGATGACGGACAGCCATCCGCACACACGGACAGCCGCCGCACACACACACACATCTGGATCCTCTCTCAGAGACGGATATCTTCCCTCCTCTTGTCTTCGGCACATTTGTTCTTAATTGTTTTTGTTGTTTGTTTTTATGTAAAGACTTTATTTGTTTTTGTTTCTGTAAACATGTATTGTCATGAGAAACACACAAAAAAATGTAACCAAATTGTCTATTTCTTAAAAACATTAAAAGTTTACTTTTATAAATAGTTAACAGTGTTGTCGAAATGAGAAAACCGTAAATAAAAGTACAGACGCATACAAATGACATGTAACAATAAATATTTATTTCAGTGTTTTACAAATGAGAAACATTAACATTTACTTTTTGATAACTTAGAAGTTCACGCCCCAATCACATCATTTTAAAGTCTGATGCTCAATAAATATCCATTATAAATATCAAATAAATAGTTGTTTGATGTGCTTCTGTGGTTAGTTCTTGTCTGAGACGGGCTCACTGGGTCTCTTTCGGTTTGTCCCGCGGTGACTGCGTCCACTTTTCCTCTGGCTCATGTAATTGATCGCTCGGCATGTATCCATCATGACGCTGGTGAAGTTGAACAGGATCGAGTCGTGCGACCACCTTGCTCGTCCACGCCGATGCCACGGGTGGAAGAGTGCTGGAGATGCCCTCAACCTCCAAGTCTCTCACCTGGAGATATAGATATAGGTATAAATAAATGTTCAGAAATGTGTTTATGAGCCACCACTTACCAAATACATTAAAATATCACAAACACGTTACAATACGGTTCTAATTTTGGTTAATGTTAATTTATCAATGTGTTATTAATAAAACAAATACAATGAATCAGTTAAAATGAATGGTATATTATAGTTGGTTTGTGTGAGTTAATGATTTAATGCTAACAAATCCAACTATGCATAAAAATAATGTATAAGTATATGCTGACATGAACATCAACCTTGATTAATATATGCAAAACAGGGATTGTTATTATTAACTAATGTCAATGAATACAATCTTAATGTAAAGTGTTACCAAAATATGTAAAAACCACCATTGGACTTCCAACCCCACCACCCCCACCCCTCCTCCTCCTCCAATAGTGGGGCATGTTGTCTTACTATATGGGGGTACGTTGTCACAATGGGATCCTGATAATACAGAGCTTATTATAGACTTCCCAGTTCAATTACATGAAACGTGTGTGTGTGTGAGTGAGTGTGAGAGTGAGTGTGTGTGTGAGAGTGAGTGTGAATGTGTGAGTGAGTGAGTGAGTGAGTGAGTGATTGAACTATTGCCTCTTGTCCTGTTAACATGGCTCTTTGTTCAAATATAATGGGTGAATCCAACACATAAAACCTGAGGAAAATGCTGAGATATAGCCCTTGTGACAACTTGC
>NC_068285.1:10136520-10149020 GCF_025860055.1 Xyrauchen texanus
TCCTTGAGTGGCCCAGCCAGAGCTCAGACTTGAACCCGATTGAACATCTCTGGAGAGATCTGAAAATGGCTGTGCACCGATGCTCTCCATCCAACCTGATGGAGCTTGAGAGGTCCTGCAAAGAAGAATGGGAGAAACTGCCCAAAAATAGGTGTGCCAAGCTTGTAGCATCATACACAAAAAGACTTGAGGCTGTAATTGGTGCCAAGGTGCTTCAACAAAGTATTGCGCAGAGGCTGTGAATACTTATGGACGTTGTCATTATGGGGTATTGTTTGTGGAATTGAGGAAAATAATTAATTTAATACATTTTGTAAAAGTGAAGCGCTGGGAACCTGTGGGTTAAAGAGCACCTTTGTTTGAAATAGAAATACTATTTAAAATAAACAATTATTGAATTCAAATGATAAAATGCAAAACTGTTCATAAAACATAAAAAATAGAAATATGAACAAAAATATGAAACTGTTGTTTGGTAATTAATTAAATGTATAAAATCATAATATATTAAACATATGACATCATGCCCCATATCAATGTGACTACTTTCCCCAAATCTTTACCCTTTGTCCTTTTTCTCTGTTCTTTCTCTCTCTCTCTCTTTTTACTATTTACATGTTTACCCAACATAAATTATGTAAATATTATGACATTAGAATTTTAGTTTGTAATTCAATTTAAAATTTTGAATTTTTAGTTTAGAATGCAAAAACAAAATCGGAATTCTAAATTAGAATTTTAAAAGTGTTCGTGGAACTGGACGTTCGACTCAGAATGTTGAGATATAGCAGTTATATGTCATTGGCCATAATATATATGACAAAGAACTTCAAAAATGTGACATTTCAGCCATGCACATTGGATTTGCCATACACAGTTTCATAATTCCTAATCGTTTCTATTATTCTGATTCTAAGAAAACAACACATCACCGATGCATTCCCTTTAGAAATACATGAAATGAAAGTAAAAGGTAAGTCACTCACATCCTTCTTAACTTTCTTTAATTCAGTTTTCTGTAAGTGGCCTCATTCTGTATTAAATTCATACATGAGGTGTTAGTATCTGTGGTGATGTTTGAGGCCGTCTTGTGTGGTTAAGTTCCTCTCTGAAGACCGCAGGCCTGCTGCTAATGTGCATATCGAATGTGGTTCGTAAAACAGAGGATTCCCCTTTTGTACAAGTGGAAAATAATCATTCTGTGGTGGATGTAATGTTGGGGAGATGTCAGAATTGAGAGTGGCTGCTGTTATTTTAAGCAATGATAGAAGTTTCCTGGTTTTACTTTAGGGGACTGAAAGCCGCACTACTTTAGTTAGATAAATGCTTATTTCTTGTGTATCTTTCCATTTAAGAAAGTTTTATGCATTTGGTTTGTACGCCCAGAATCTTGAAGTCAATTGCAAATATAAAGAGGCTCCAAAAATGATGTGTCTGGATACTTTTTGGGGGCCACTGTATGTTGTTAACATTTGCCTTTAGTGATAGATAACGGCTGTAAAATAATGTGATACTTACTGGTTTATTAAGGTATAGTACACAAATGTTTGCCTATTTTTGTAATTCCAATGAATCAATGGTGAGTGGTTAACTCATCGGTTAATCTACACTTTCCTTTTTATGTAGTACGATGGAAACCACATTTCATGATTTTGCAAGAGGTGTGATCAAGCCTTTGATGATTCTGATGAGATAAGATGCTTTTTGCATTGATTTCTCGAAAGTTTGTGTCAATAACGGATAAAACTTGACTGGTGGAACCTACGCTTCTGACGAAGTGTTAGTTTCTAATCTTTAACTGAGAATTCTTATTAGGAAATTTTAACTTTCTCATAATGTTGATTTATTCTACAAGAAATGTAAGCACAGTGTAGTTCTAGTGGGAAGACTAGCAGCTGTACATCATCGCACCATTAGCTGGGTAATTCCCAGCTAATTACATGGAAGCCGTTGCTTTATACGTCTGCACACAATCTATCACATTGCTGTTTTAGTGTGCTAACACGGCAACCTCCACCACCCCACCACCAGTTGAGTCACCGTCCCGCACGGGGGTAGGCTCCTCGCCCCTGCCTCCTATCTCCGGCAGGATATGACGGTTCAGAGTACAACTTCTTCAGACCGCCAGACGGGGCCTACACCAAAGAGAGACATAACTTTTCGGTTTTATATTCATCAAATAAATGTCATCTTAAACCTCACTCAAGTCTGCAAGTCTTCCTGATAGAAATGCACTGGATTGAATGTTTTCGTCATATTTGATCAATGTAATTTACCTAACGGCTGTATTTCCTGACTGATTTATTTGCAAAGCCATGCTGTGGGGAGCTGGTTAACCAGATTGGTCTTGGTGGTTAAGCTGTTGAAGCAGCAGGTTACAATTTAAAGTTGCACAATATTGCGTGCTTGTGGGGTTTAGACGTGAAGCTCCAGTCAAACTATACATTTATTTCCATTGAATTGCTATAGCTACAGTATAGCTAGCTGTGAACTTTCAACCAAAATAGCAGTGTGAACTGGGGCACAAAGAGAACAAAATCTTGAGACATGATTAAATGGCATACTTTGCGACAGCCCTTCATTTGTTTTTAGGGCTACTAGAAATCTGCATATGTTGCAGTAAATGGTGCATAGCTGTAATAGAAATGTTCTCATAGAAATACTTGAGATGTAATCATACGCATATCCCATTTTATTCCACGGAAGTACTTAAATATATGAGATGCAATTGCGTGGGAGATTTTAGAGAGGCTCTTTTACTACGAATATGTTGTTGTCTGTCACCGATGATCATTGCTCATGATCTATTCTAGGTCTTAATGAGTCATGAGCAATGTGTGTACCATCATATCCTGGGACAACAGTGTACTGTCCACAACCATAACACTGAGATGCAAGAGTTAGAGGCGACCCCTCCAAAAATAGACCCTTGACTCCAATTTAAGTTACCCAATTAGCAAGTGGTGTGGTGTGGAGTGGTGGTGGCGTAGTGGCTAAAGCACAGGGCTGTTAATCAGAAGGTCGCTGGTTCTAACCCCACGGCCACCACCATTGTGTCCTTGAGCAAGGCACTTAACTCCAGGTTGTTCCGGGGGGATTGTCCCTGTAATAATTGCACTGTAAGTCGCTTTGGATAAAAGCGTCTGCCAAATGCATAAATGTAAGTGTTTCCATCATGAGCAAACACCAGCGACGTTGACCAACTTCCATGTAGAGTCATAGAAACTGAATTTGGCAAGAAGCCTCTGATTTCTTCCGGCGCTATGTAGAAACAGGTCAAAGGTCAACCTCCGATGACAAAGTTTTGCTGTGCAAAGCATTTCTCTATCATTATCTCGCCATCGTTCAACAAGGCGAGAGAAAGCACTAAAACAATCCCTGTATTCGCTCCAAAAAACAAACAAAAAAGTGCAGATGTCACAAGCTATTTCTGTTTGCTGCTTTTATCTGTGCTGTTGTTTGTTATGTGGTAATTATTCAGAGATCATCTTTAATTTATTGTAGCCTTAAAAATGAATGCCACATGCCACTATCCACAGTTTTAATTATTCTAATTGCATTCTAATTGCACCTGGACTGTTTTGTTGTTCCGGTCTCCAAAAGAGACTACCAGTACAAGCATTCCTGTTGCCAGACGGAGAGTAACAACCATTTTAAATATTAACTGGAGTAAGATTGAGTTTAGGCTCAACTTATGCAGTTGTTGGCTCTTGTCTGTAATATTTATGTGGAGAATGGCCGCCGTCTGTGAGGTGAGTGGGGACTGGACTCCCCGACCGCCTGAAGCGATGGAGACGCTGGAGAGGAGTGCCCTGCCGTCCCCCAGAAATGAGGAGGGGTTGAAAGGATCGCCGTTCCCGAGGGGAGGAGGGAAGCGACTCCCCGACCACCTGTAGAGGTAGGGCCGCTGCCATGGTTGGATGGAGCATCCCTACAGGTCGCCGATAACGCGGAGGGGCGTTCTGTCCGCTGCGGATCGTAGGTCTGACTCCGGTCCATCCGGGGAGGAGTGACTGCCGTCTGCCTGAGAGGGTGGAGGAGTGATCGGGGACCACGTGATGATGCATCAGAGAACCTCTCTCTCTCACTCTCTCTCTCTCTCACTCTCTCTCTCTCTGTCGCCCCATGGTGGCCTTTATCCCTCACCTATTTTGTTTTGTTGTTGTTTTTACCCTCCTGCCTCCTCCCAGGTCGAGCAAGGCGGGGATGACACACCAGCAAGGAGAGGAGGGGAGTGTACATCATGCCGGGGGCTCCCCAGCCTGAGGCAATGCTGGGAGGAGTGTAGAGCGAAGGAGGGCGGGGCCGGGCTGGAACAATGCACGCCTGGTCCCCAATCAGCCTGATGGGGGTGCGTGAGGATAAAGGCGGCCGGTGACGACAGTTCGAGAGAGAGAGAGAATTACAGGCAGCTGCTCTGTGTGTTTATGTTCAAGTGTTTTTGGTTCAGTTTATCATTAAACTATTATATATATTGCCTAGCCGGTCCTCGCCTCCGCCTTTCCCTTAACCCGTGTTGTAGCCGTTTGTCTATAAGTGTTGTATTGGAGTTTATTTATTATAATTTATGTATTTGTTTATTTATTTATTATTATTATTTGTATTATTTGCATTTATGTACTTATTTAGTTAATTATCATGCACCTGGGCGGGTTAGGAGGAATATATGTCACCGCGTGTGGCGGAGTGGGAAGTGACTATGGAAAGAACAAATGTTTGGATTTGGGGAAGGTGGTGGCACAGTTTTTGACCACTGCTAACTTTGTTTGGATTTTTCGTTTATTGAAATTATGAACTTGATTTAGAAATGTTAGGAAACTAAAGCTATCAAATGAATACCGCGTTTGGGAGTGGAGTGCGTGCAAAACAATTAATCATAGTTCCCGGAATCCACGGCCAGCATCGAAAGGCCGATACATTTAAGTCAAAAAACTGGAAGGAATTTGGAGTTTGCACCAGGAGCTAAACGAGAACGTGGATTGTGGATTGTCGTGAGTACATGGTGAAGAGTTTAATCCGTTAAGCCGCCGCGCTTACGTATCTTGTCAACGGCTTGTTGTTGAGTCATCGCACAAGCATGATTTTATGAAATTAAGTTTATGCTTGATGGATAATGGATGATCTTGCTGAAAAAGCGATTATGGAAGAAAGGGAATTGTTTAAGTTGCTTGCAACTCGCAGAGGAAAGCTTGGAGTTTTGACGAGAAAACGAAACGAAATAAATGCCGCGATTGAAGCTGGCGAAAATAAAGAAACTGTTGCTAAACATGTGGAAACCTTTAACACCGTGTTGGCGGATTTTATGGAGTTGCAAGTGTCTGTGCAAAGTTTGTTGAATGATGATGAAAGGGAGGCTGACCACGTAGACTGGTATGAGCCGAAATTAATTCTCTTCAGGGAATTTCTGAATGGAATTGAAACATGGATGGGTGAAGATCCAAAAGGTACCATTGAGGATGTCTTGGAAGGTGCTGTTGGGCCTAATGATAGTGTATCTCAGGCCACTGGCAAGTCCTCTAAAAGTTGGCCTACTTCCCAAAAATCATCTAGAGTTTCTTCTAAAAGCAAAACGAGTGCCTCTGCTGCTTTTCTGCAAGCTGAAGCGGAACGTGCTGCACTAAAAGCTAAAGCCCACACATTGGAGCAAAAGCATATTTTAGATTTGGAGGAGGCTAAATTAAAAGCTAAAAAGGAAAAACTTGCTTTAGAATCTGAAATGGCTGCAGCAGATGCAAAGGTAAATGTTTTTCTAAAATCTGAATCACTTCTTGAAAAAATGAGCTTGAAAAGCACAAAAAGAAATGTGAAGTCTGATGCAAGCAGTACTTATCCATCAACTGAATGTATTGTACTTACAAGAACACCAAAGGTTCAAATAAGTCAAGATACAAAAGCAAAAAGGTGTACTACTACAACTGTTAAGAAACATAAAAGCCATAAAAGGGACTTGTCTACTTTAAACAATACAGCTCTTGCAGATGTTTTGAAGAAACAAAATGAGTTAACTTCTTTGTTGATAAAACAACAGCAATCATCCCTTCTTCCAACGAGGGAAATTCCTGTGTTCGGAGGAGATCCTCTGCAGTTCAGATCCTTCATTAAAACATTCGAGCAGGGTATTGAAAACAAGACTGAGAGTATGCAAGACAGACTTTATTATTTAGAACAATTTACAGTTGGACAACCCAAAAATTTGGTTCAGCAGTTATATGCACATGGATCCTGCAAGAGGATATAAGGAAGCAAAGCAGCAACTTGAATGGAATTTTGGTAACAGTATAAAGATCGCATCTGCTTTCATGGAAAAGGCTTTGAATTGGACTGCTTTAAGAGCAGAGGATGGACCAGCGCTACGATCATATGCACTCTTTCTTCGTGGCTGTTTCAACACAATGCAAGAAGTTAAGTTTGTGGATGAGCTGGAAAATTCAGCCAACTTGAGAACAATTGTCTCCAAGCTGCCCTTCAAGCTTCGCGACAAATGGAGAACAATTGCTTGCAGTATACATAATAGTAACAAAGAAAAGGTCAAGTTTAAAGATCTTCTTGAATTCATTGAAAAAGAGACACGAGCTGCATTGGATCCTGTATTTGGTGACATACAAAGCCCATCAGACAGAAGAGGAATCTCTAAAGTAATAGCAACTGCAAAGCCCAATATCAAGTCTGCCAGCAGAGGAAGCAGTTTTGCTACCACAGTTACTACAGTAGCAGAAAAGATGAACGACAAGTTGAAAGTGAGTCATGCTGCCTCAAAGACCGTGGAAAAGCCATGCATGTTTTGTGGCAAAGACCACACAATGGAAGTTTGCGATGCTTTCAAAGGTAAATCTAACAAAGAAAAGGTGGAATACATAAGAGCCAAAGGTTTGTGCTTTGGATGTTTGGGACATGGGCATATGAGCAAAACCTGCCAAAATCGCAAGAATTGTCAGATTTGTCACCAACGCCACCCAACCATTCTACATATCGAGAGTAAGGAAGATCAAAGAAAAGACCAAACTCCTAAAGTCTTTTCAAAAGATCAATTGTCCAGTGCTTTGGTTTCCTTGAAAGAGGGAATGTACATTGGGGCTGGTTCAAGTGATTGTGCTCTGTCTATAGTTCCTGTTAATGTGAAATTGAGTAAGGGAACCAAAGTTGTGCAGACGTATGCGTTCCTTGATCCTGGCAGTTCGGCAACGTTTTGCACAGAAGAATTGATGGTTCAGTTAAATGCAGCAGGAAGAAAAATGAAAATACTTTTAAAAACTATGGGTCAGGAAAAGCTTGTTAACAGTTACAGAGTTTCTGGATTAGAGGTGGCTGCTCTAAAGGAAAATGAGTTCCTAGAATTGCCTGATGTATACACTCAGAAATCAATCCCAGTCACAAAAGACAACATTCCTAAAGAAAAGGACATAAGAAAGTGGTCTTACCTGAGGGATGTTGATTTGACGCCAATAAATGCGAGCATTGGGCTGCTTATAGGTGTCAATGTTCCAAAGGCACTGGAACCATGGAAAGTAGTCAACAGTGAAGGTAGTGGACCGTATGCTGTGAAAACTCTCCTTGGTTGGGTCATTAACGGTCCGCTTAATCATGGTATGGCTGATGTTGAGGATCATGCCCCTGAAATGCAAGTAAATAGAGTGTCCATTGAAAATTTGGAGGAGCTGTTGATCAAACTGTATAATCAAGATTTTATTGAACAGCAGTACGATGAGAAGACCGAAATGTCAGTAGAAGATCGACAATTCATGGACACGATCTCAAAGACTGCAGAACTCAAAGACGGACATTACTATTTAAACTTGCCTTTTCGTGAGTCCAATGTAAAAATGCCAAACAATAAGAGCATGGCACAGCAACGAGCACAGCACTTGTTAAAAAGGTTCAAAAGAGACGTGACGTTCTTTGCTGAATACAAGGAGTTTATGGACGATGTGATTGCAAAGGGGTATGCTGAGATCGTACCAAGTGATCAGCTGGAGCTAGCAAATGGAAAGCTGTGGTATATACCACACCATGGAGTTAGGCACCCACGCAAAAAAAAAGCTGCGTGTGGTATTCGACTGTAGCGTCAACATTTGGTGGGACTTCCTTGAATAAAGAGCTGTTGCAAGGCCCAGACTTGACAAATAATTTGGTAGGAGTGTTACTAAGATTTCGTCAAGGTCCTATTGCCTTTATGACTGATATTGAAGGGATGTTCCACCAGGTTAGAGTGGCCAAGGAAGATGTGAATTTTCAGCGTTTTCTTTGGTGGCCAGATGGAGACATTACAAAGGACCTCGAAGAGCACAGAATGGTTGTCCATATATTTGGTGCAGTATCATCACCGAAGCTGTGCAACCTTTGCCTTGCTAAAGACAGCTGAGGAAAATCAAAATGATTATGCAGACAATGTAATAAACACCATCAGGCAGAACTTCTATGTCGATGATTGTTTAAAAGCTGTAAATACAGTGGACCAAGCTTTATCTCTGTATCATCAATTAACAGAAGTGTGTGATAAGGGAGGTTTTCGACTTAACAAGTGGATCTGCAATGACCGCTCCGTTCTCAGTGTAATTCCTCAGGAAAACCGAGCCAAGGCAGTGAAAACGTTGGACCTCAGTAAAGACCAGCTTCCCATGGAGCGAGCTTTGGGTGTTCAATGGGACGTAGAAAAGGATGCGTTCACTTTCAATATGGCAATCAAACAACATTCGACAACAAGACGTGGTATTTTATCCATTGTGAGTTCTATTTATGACCCTTTAGGGTTTCTGGCACCCATTATTCTTTCTTCTAAGCAAATTTTACAGAATCTGTGTAGGATCAAACTTCCTTGGGATGAAAAGGTCCCCTTGAATATTGCTCTAAGGTGGCAAAGATGGCTTGATGAGTTGATTCCTTTAAACACCTTTAGTGTGAACAGATGCTTCACATGCAAAGATTTCGGCAGCATAACATCTGCACAGTTGCACAGCTTTTCGGATGCAAGTGAAGCTGGGTACGGAGCTGTGTCATATCTAAGGCTTCTAAACGACAAAGGAGAAGTTAATGTAGCATTTGCCATAGGAAAGGCCAAAGTATCGCCATTTAAACAAACAACAATACCAAGACTGGAATTGGCAGCAGCCGTCCTAGCTGTACGCTTAGACCGGATGTTAAAAGCAGAGTTGCAGTTTCAGTTTAATCTGGATGAATCTTTCTTTTGGTCAGATAGTACTACTGTACTGAAATACATAGCTAACACAACGAAAAGATTCAAAACTTACGTAGCAAACAGAATCTCCATTATTCACACCCATTCAAAGACCTCACAGTGGAAGTACATCTGCTCTAAACTAAATCCTGCAGATGCAGCTTCTAGAGGGATGAAAACTGAAGAATTCCTTCGATCTCAAGTTTGGATCAACGGACCTGACTTCCTTTTAAAGTCACCGTCGCAATGGCCTGAAACAAAGGAAGAGGTCAGCTTGATTTTGGATAAAGATCCAGAAGTGAAAGGAAAAATCTGTGCTTGTGTTACTGTGACTGATCAAATGGAACCTCCAACAAGTCGGCTTTTGAATTACTTCTTGGACTGGACTCATCTGAAAGGAGCGGTAGCATGGATTCGTAAGTTTCTGGAAGTTCTGAAATGGAAAGTGAAGAAGAAAAAAATGCAGAACCAACCCGGTGAACAGAGTTCACAAAGTTGTAAGAGGAAAACAAAGTCACAGTTACCTGAGAATCTGAGTCCGATGCTTTGTGTTGAAGATTTGATTTCAGCCGAAAAGGCCATTGTATCTTTTGTGCAAAAAGAAAATTTCAGCGAAGAAATTTCTGCTTTAAAAAGAGGCATTCAAAAAAGATACAGACATTTGTACAAACTAGACCCAGAGATTGATGAAGGCTTGTTGAGAGTGGGTGGCAGGTTAAGCAATTCCGCTTTGCCAGAGGAGGTGAAGCATCCTGTCATTTTACCAAAATCGTGTCATGTTTCAAAACTCATTCTCAGACATGTGCACGAAAAAATAGGGCATAGAGGAAGAAACCACATGCTTTCAACTCTTCGTCGGCAATACTGGATTCCTCATGCTAATTCAGCTTCTAGGAAAATAATCAAAGAATGTGTGATTTGTCAGCTGAAAGGGACAAAAGCCAGGTGAACAAAAAATGTCAGATCTACCTGCTGACAGAGTTTCTGTAGACCATCCTCCATTTACATACGTTGGTATGGATTATTTCGGCCCTATCGAAACCAAGCGAGGAAGGAGCACTGTTAAAAGGTATGGTGTTATATTTACATGTTTGACATGTCGAGCAGTTCACATTGAAATGGCCCATACTATGGATACAGACTCTTGTATCAATGCGATCAGAAGATTCTTATGTCGACGGGGGCAAGTGAAGGAAATTCGCTCAGACAATGGCACCAATTTTGTCAGTGCTAATCGGGAATTAAAAAATGCTTTGAAAGAGTTAAATCAAAGTAAGTTTCAAAAATCCCTTAGCAACAGCGGCATAAAATGGACCTTCAATCCACCTCATGGTGCCCATCATGGCGGTGTTTGGGAGCGCTTAATCCAGCAAGTCAAGAAAGTGCTTTACTCAGTAGTGAAACAGCAGATGCTGGATGATGAAGCATTGCATACTGTTTTATGCGAAATAGAAGCAATACTGAACGACCGTCCGATTACTCCATCTTCAGATGATCTAGAAGACCTTGAAGCGTTGACACCAAATCACATCATACAGCTTAAAGCAAAACCGGTTTTACCATCTGGTCTGTTTAAGAAAGAAGACTTGTATATTCGAAGACGCTGGAGACAAGTTCAATACTTAGCTGACCTATTTTGGAAAAGGTGGGTGAAAGAATACCTCCCTATAATGCAGCAACGCCAGAAATGGAATAAACCACGTCGAAACTTCAGCACTGGAGATCTCGTACTTGTAGTTGATGAAACGGCGCCAAGAAACTCTTGGCCCATGGGGCGCATTATAAAAACGTTGGCTGATTCCAAAGGATTTGTTCGTCGAGTGCGCTTGAAGACTCAAACAAGTGAACTAGAAAGGCCTATCACTAAGCTTTGTCTGTTAATGGAAGCAGCATGCTGAACTTTGGAGTCAAGTATTTGACTCTAACCTTTAACCGAACACTTATACTGACTCATGTATACTGATAAATTTACATACACGCCATACACAAGCATAACATCTGTTTGTTTTGTGAAGACCTTTTTGAAAGAACATTTTGGTACAATTTTGAACATTTAAAAGGACACTCTTTTTTTTTGATTTTTTGATATAAACCTATTCAATATGGACTTGAAATGTGAAACTAAAAATTTTCTTCATGTTTGGTACGGCTACTGAAATACCTGTTGTAATTCTTGAAAGCCAAGAATTAGGGGCTGGAATGTTGTAGCCGTTTGTCTATAAGTGTTGTATTGGAGTTTATTTATTATAATTTATGTATTTCTTTATTTATTTATTATTATTATTTGTATTATTTGCATTTATGTACTTATTTAGTTAATTATCATGCACCTGGGCGGGTTAGGAGGAATATATGTCACCGCTGTGGGCGGAGTGGGAAGTGACTATGGAAAGAACAAATGTTTGGATTTGGGGAAGGTGGTGGCACACAGTTTTTTGACCACTTCGCTAACTTTGTTTGGATTTTTCGTTTATTGAAATTATGAACTTGATTTAGAAATGTTAGGAAAATAAAGCTATCAAATGAATACCGCGTTTGGGAGTGGAGTGCGTGCAAAACAATTAATCATAGTTCCCGGAATCCACGGCCAGCATCGAAAGGCCGATACAACCCGCTTACAGATGTGTTTACATCTAAAGGACTAATGATTTTTTTGTGTTTGTTTTTGCTAATTTATAAGACGATTCCTCCTGCATTTTTCTCCGGTCTTTGAGGCGTTTATGATTTAGATTGCTCGTAAATCTGATCTTTATAAGATGTTTACCAGATGTTAATTAGATTGTGATGCTTTCCAGATGAAAATATCTAAAACAAACATCTGCTAAACATCTTGAAAAGATCACAAAAGATTTATAAACATTATAAATCATAAACATCTCAAAGACGTCTTCTGAATGTCTCATAGACATCCGAGAGGCAACATCCCCCAGACGTCTATTTGATGTGTGTTTGTGAACCTTGTTTGCGCATCTGCAATACATCTATAAGTCATATGTCACTAAGGATGTCTCTGACGTCATTAAGACATTCAGCAGATGTCTTTGAGATGTTTATGATTTACTGTAGGATGATTGTAAATCTGATCTTTTAAAGACGATTAGCAGATCTAAAACAGACGTATGAGATATACGTGTGCTATCTGGGGTCTTGTAGACGTATTGCAGATTTTGCAAACAACCTAAAAATGACGTCTTCCAGATGTAAACACACACATTAAATAGACCTAAGTGATGTATGTGTGCTATCAGGGTAGGCCTATAGCATGAATATATGAATACAATGAACAAGATTTGATATAAAATTATTATAAACATTATTTATAAGTTTT
>NC_068285.1:10151520-10176520 GCF_025860055.1 Xyrauchen texanus
TTATTATCATGATACATTTATGATATCATTTCCATTAGGAGTCCTGTACATAATACTTGTCATCAAGTACTGTATTGCTGTCTCTCTTTACAAATGACTACTTACTATGACTGAGAACTTGCTACTTTAAATTTGCTTCCCAGAATTCCTCAGTGGGCTCCTTGTCATCTAACACCTCTGTGTAACACCTGAAATTGGAGTACATAGAGACACACCCACAACACACACATCACCCCCAAATGAACTTCAATGGTTCAAGCTGCTCACTATAGAGCACCCCCAACACACACACACACACACACACATACAAGTGTGTGTCCTCCAGGCATATGCTCCATTCAGCCGTTTAGAGGTGATCGTTCATTCTGACAGATCATCAGATAATCTTTCACGCACACTGTGGAGATACTGGTTTGCCGAGTACGGCCGTTCGTTCTTAATGTCGACATACAGCCAACAGTGAGAGAGTATTAGAGACTCTTCTTAGACTTCAAATATATATTTTGTTTGAATGTGCTGCTTCTCTGTTTATAAGGAAAATTTGGTTAAAATAAAAATGTTGGTGAAAACTTGGCCCATCAATTTTGATTGAGGCCCACCCAAAGGTATTTTCCTAGCTACGCCCTTGCTTAGGTTTGGAGTTTGTTTAAATCACTTATCCTAAATCCTACTTATGAGCAATAGCAACAGTGACGCTTGCATTAGCAAAGACCACCAATGACTTTGCAATCCAAATGATGACCTACATTCATTTCCAGTAATAATACAAATGTTATTCAGTTGAAATTGGCCTGCGCTCACCCAAATTCGAACCACTGCCCCCACTGGCTGACACTGGAAGTGTTGTTGAATGTTTGGGCATTTGTAAAATCCAGTTTCCTGGAAGGTCTGTGAATGTCTTAAAATGAATCCCAAACCCAGTCCATACCTGACACCGTGTGACCTGACCCCAACGGTACCGTCAGATTTTAAGTCCGAACCTGAAATCTCTCTCTCTCTTCTAATTTCTTCTCCATCAAGAATTAAGATGTATTTATGTAAGCATCAGGGCTGGACTGGTAATCTGGCACACTGGGCATTTTCCCAGTGGGCTGGCACACTTTGGTAAATGGTCTGCACTTATATAGCACTTTTTTTTTATTAACCTTAGAGGTTACCAAAGTGCTTTACACTGTGTCCCAATCACCCATCCACACTCATATTTACACACCAATGGTGGCAGAGCTGCCATGCAAGGCACTAGCCTGCCATTGGGAGCAACTCAGGGTTCAGTGTCTTGCCCAAGGACACTTCGGCATGTGGAGCCGTGTGGGCCAGGATTTGAACCACCAACCGGCCGGTTTGAACCACCAACCGGCCGTGGGTCGGCTACCAATTGGTAGCCGACCCACTCTACCATCTGAGCCACAGCCGCCCCTTGGTGCTGATCAGCGGTGGGTTGGCCGCGAAATGTGCCGAATGGGTCGCGATATGCTAAAATAAGCCACCGTGTGATGCAGAACGGACCACAAACGCCGCCGCGATATGCAGAAAAGGACAGCGGACACATCACAATTTATCAAGCGCTGAACCTTTGCTTGGTGCAGAACAATCTGGAATCATGTCTAACAACATACAGTCACATGTCCTCATTGCAAACATAACTCCTTCAGAAAGTTGATTCTTTGACACCTGGAATGACACACGTCGCTGTCATTCATCGCGGACCATCCGACCCACCGGCATATTCTGCCAATGGCCAGTCCGCACCTGATCGTCCCCAAAGTGCGTCATCCCACTAGGAAAATGCCCGGTATGCCAGATTACCAATCCAGCCCTGCAACTACGTGTTCATTATCATGAGGGGGCCGCCTCGGCATGATGGAGCAGCTGAATGATCTCTCCCTGCTTTGGGGACAGTTTTATTTAAAACAAAACGGGAGCAAGTATCTCATTTTATTAAATGCATCCACGAGACACCGCAGATCAAGTGTAATATCTGATATAATGTGGGCTGAAATAGCTGCGATGCCCAGCTATTTCCACACTCAAAACTGTTCTGGCGGATTGTGAGGACCCACTTTATCGACCAGCTGTAGGTTGAACACTTCTGAATGACAAGCGCTATGTTCGAAGAATTGTGTGCCAAGGCCGGACCATTCGGTGGGCAAGTCACATCAAGCTATCGCACACTCAAAACACATGCATGAATGGTCAAAACACGTCAATAAACCGTTTCCATCACCTAAATGCGCATTTTAACTAACGCGAAACTCTTGAAAATCCACCTCCTCCTAGCGCGTTTTAAACAAATTTAGAACGTTTATTCGCATATCAAGTGTTTCCATTCAGGATTTCTTATGCGCAATTTCAAATGTGCATAAAAATAGTTGGATGGTAACCCACCTAGCAGGGCTGGACTGGCAATCTGGCATACTGGGCATTTTTTTGCCGACGCACTTTGGGGCCGATCATGGGTGGACTGGCCAGCTGGAGAACTGATCGGGCCTGTGGTGCGTCTGCGAAACGTGCCGATTGGGCCGCGATTAGCAAAAATGAGCTGCCGCGTTATGCAGAACGGACCACAAAACGGCACCACGATATGCAGAAAAGGACAGCGAACCACAACCCAAAAACTTTTGGATCAACCCCCCCCCAACACCCCCCACTTGCTCAACAACATTTGGGCAAGTTGCCATGTAAAATCCTGGGCCGATTTCTCTTCCCAATCCAGCCCTGCCACCTCCAGTCGGTGTGCACGGCCCCTAAACTGCACGTATCTGTAAGCACTTGCGTGCGATCAATTTTCATTTATTACAAACCCAAACCCGAAGTCATACTTGAAAAAACTGCCCCAAGCAGAGCCTGAAATCCAGCTGTTTCTCGGGTCCCGTCGGGCCTGGGTTGGGTTGCAGACCTCCAGTCTTCAGGAGAAATGTCCACAGGGTGGAGCAAAAAGCGAGTTTCAAAGTGAATTGAGACGTGTAGTGTGAACGCCCCTTTGAATACAATACCTCATGTGATGATATCAAACTATAGCAGTAACTCCACACACCTCTCGATGTGTTTGGTGTAGATTCAGGGACTATAAACAGCCGTTCTCAAGAGACACACGACCTAATCAATACTTCAAGACAACAAACATGTGCAGTAACACCCCAGACGTGAAAATGAAATCAGATCTATTGATGTGAGCTTCTGAACACTGATATTGATTTCACACTGATTCATTCATTCAGACAAATGGGACAAAAGTAGTACTGCGGTCATTAAGGACAGGCCCGTGTCCCTTTTATAAAAACAATGTAACAGGGTGCTATTTTAGGCTAAATTGCTATCCAAAATCAATGCAACACTTTAATATGTCAGAGATGTGTCCTCCCCTCTGTCTCATATCATTTATTGTCAATTATATGTGTGTATAAAACGTTTTCATGGCTTCACTCACTGTAGCTACACTTTGGGAACAAAATTAACCCTATGTAGTTCGGTAAATCTGCCCAAACCTCCCACTTGGGATATCCTCAGTTTGTAAAATGATTCATATATACAGTAATAAATGCATTAGCTTTATAAGAAAACAATACAGGTCTAATTAGGGTAGCTGGGTAAATGTGTGTTTAGTTACATGGTAACATTTCACAATAAGGTTGCATTTACATCACTTATTATGTTGGTTAGTTTAATTTCAACGTATACTAATACACTTTTCAAATTAAAAGTTGTAAAGCTACTTATGGACTATAAACTGACAATAAATAAATCAGCAATTCAAATGAATAGGAATAGCGTTCTTTAGGAAAAGGAATAGGAAAACAACATTGTTTATTGTTAGGTTATAATACCTATTTGTTAGCAACTGGACGCAAATTGTAAAGCCTTACAATCACTGATCTATATTTATAAATCAGTGGTTACA
Source organism: Xyrauchen texanus (assembly GCF_025860055.1). Classification (NCBI taxonomy): domain Eukaryota; kingdom Metazoa; phylum Chordata; class Actinopteri; order Cypriniformes; family Catostomidae; genus Xyrauchen; species Xyrauchen texanus. Next base: position 10,155,419 of record NC_068285.1, read on the forward strand.
ACTTATATTTTGGGGACAAAATTATTAGAGTGAGATAAATGTGGCTAATCCTTCCATTGGGCACAATTTAAAGGGACAGTTCACCCAAAAATTTAAATTCGGTCATCATTTACTCACCCTCATGTCGCTCTAAACCTGTCTGCACTTCTTTCTTCTGTGGGACACAAAAGATATTTAAAAAATTCTGCTTTAAAAAAAAAAAAAAAAAAAAAAAAATCCCATACAATGAAAGTCAATGGGGTTCGATGTTCGATGTCGGACCACATTGACTTATATTGAATGGACAAAAACAGTTTAAACATTCTTCAACATATCTTTTTTTGTGTTCCAAAATACAAAGAAAGCCAGACAGGTTTGGAGCAACATAAGGGTGAGCAAATGATGACAGAAGTTTCATGTTTTGGGGGGGGGGGGTTACCAGTCCCTTTAAGTATGAAGTTACCTGGAGCCATATTTTGCTATGGTATAGCATGCCTTTATTATAGCTATAGGTAAACGTGTGTGTGTGTGTGTGTGTGTGTGTATGTGTGTGTGTGTGTGTGTGTGTGTGTGTATGTGTGTGTGTGTGTGTGTGTGAGCGTGTATTTATCACTTTGTGGGGACCAAATGTCCCCATAAGGATAGTAAAACCCGAAATGTTTGATCTTGTGGGGACATTTTGTCGGTCCCCATGAGGAAAACAGCTTATAAATCATACTAAATTATGTTTTTTGAAAATGTAAAAATGCAGAATGTTTTCTGTGAGGGTTAGGTTTAGGGGTAGGGTTAGGTTTAGGGGATAGAATATAAAGTTTGTACAGTATAAAAACCATTATGTCTATGGAAAGTCCCCATAAAACATGGAAACACAACGTGTGTGTGTGTGTGTGTGTGTGTGTGTGTGTGTGTGTGTGTGTGAGAGAGAGAGAGCGAGAGAGAGATGGGTGGAGCATCGCAGTGTCTACAGCAGCAGGTCTCTCGTCTCTTATTGCGGCGGCTGAAGATCATCAAGCGGCGGGCGGAATGTCGATCCAGCGCCCGTGAAGAGCCGGAGGAGAGGAGGAGGAGGATGGAGGAATCCAGCATCCCATGCTCCACAGAGGATGGACACCTGCCCAGCTGGAGGTGGAACAGATCCGCAAGGGATCAAGTCCAAATCAAGCCGAAGGTCCGCGATCTGCCCGGGTTATTAAAACACGGACTGAACCTGCGCAAAAAGAGCGTGAGTTATCAATACATGATGAAGAGCGCACCTATGTCACCATTCACATCTATTATAAACACTGGAGCGATGACTCAATTAACATGCTTGACATCTCATTGACACCTTTGAAATGCATTAAGTGAAGTTATTAATGTCATTGATTGTGGCTGTAATGTTTTATTCAGTCGTCGTATCTAAGGCAACAGAGATCCACATACACACTCACTCATGCACACACTCAGGCACCTGCTGTTGATCACATGAAAGAGGAAATTGTTAGGCTACATTTAAATCATATTCAGTTTGGGATCTATTTCAAACAAGCTTTTGTCTTTGTTGAAGGTTGTGTTGACTGATTCCAGGTTACCATAGTTTTACTGTAGTAACTATAGTAACTGGAATTTTGGCAGAAACTTTGATACATTTTTGTTTATGGCAGAATGGAATATTTTAAAAAGTGAGGCGTCTGTCATGTGCACTGATACACTCATTGAGGATGTTTACAGAAGATGTGGGCCTTTCGGACACTAGTGCAATGGCAATATCATGGGATACTTCATAGTTATCAACCAGTATAGGAACTTCTGCAGTTTTAGATTTTCATTAAAGGAATAGTTCACCCAAAACTGAACATTTGCTGATAATTTACTTCTTTCTTCATTAAAACAGAATTTAAGATTTTTAGGATTTCATTTCAGGACTCCTCCTCTAAACAATGCAAGTGAATGTACTCCATTTTTTTGACGGTCCAGAATGCATCAAAATAATCCACATGACTCTTGTTGACAAATACATTTCTTCTGCTACAAAGTTGTAGTTGTTGAAATACACCTACAAATGTTCGCTTTCAAACATCTCTGTGACGCACGCTCATGAGAGGGATGACGTAAGCTCGTTGGTAAGGTCACGCATCACGTGGAGGAGGCAGGAAGTGACGCGCTTCCTGCCTCCTCCTCCACGTGACACGTGACCTTATGTCTCCTACACACTACACGACTTTCAAAGATGTCGGATCGTGGTACCGTTCATATTACACAACTGTCTGTCTTGTCATGGTAGTCGTGGCGTTTTCAAATTACACGAGGAATTGGCGACAGGGGTGAACACGTTACAAAACATTTCACTATTGACGAATCCCCGACGACTCTGCCTGGACTCCAAATTACATTTCGCAACCGAGTACATGCGAGAAGTGATACGAGATACGAAAACAAATGCATGATCATATGTTATGCATTTCAGAATATGATGTGTATGTTTTTAATCATATATTTCAATGGTTAAAATATGAAAAAGTACCTCCTACTGAAACATCTACATATTTGCTTCCCTGACTGTGCAAGAGAATTTGCAGCTTCACAACAACTCTTCTCTTTCTCCACCCGGTTGTGGGACAGTTCAGAGGAAGCATCAAATAGGCGCTGGTGCTCTTGCCAATGTTCCACTAATTTTTCCTCCATTTCTTGGGTCCAATTAGAGTTTCTTGATACCACATGCTAGTTGATGTTCTGTTGCAGGTACATCAGGACTCCTCGCACTGAAACTTCCCGCCCCGTTTCTTGCTCTCTCATTGGCTGTAGGTCAACGCTGCAGTTATGTTCAGTCAAAACACATTTCACACTGCATGATTTGGAGTCGCAGACGGGTCCAGATGTTTAACAACCTAGATGTCTCACTGACATTGGCGATGTGTCTGCACTTCTCTCAAATCACGTCTCTGATAGTTCATACATTGTGTTTGTCGCTCACGGGTGCGAGCTCCGATTTGCCCACGATTTCAGGCTTTTGTTGGCGATCTCCACAAAACTGTCGCCGAGCGAAAATCGGGCTTAAAATCGTGTTGTGTAAACTCGACATAACCAACGAGCTTACTTCATCCCTCTCATGACCGCACGTCACAGAGATGTATGAAAGCGAACATTTGTAGTTGTTTCTAAAAATAATCAATCGTTTGCGTTCAGAAGAACTTTATTTGTCGACTGGAGTCGTAAATGTGCATTTTAGACCATCAAAAAAATGGAGTACATTCACTTGCATTGTTTAGAGTCCTGAAATGAAATCCTAAAAATCTTAAATTTTGTTTTGATGAAGAAAGAAACTCAGATACATCTTGGATGAGTAAATTATCAGCAAATGTTCATTTTTGGGTGAACTATTCCTTTAAGACATTTTTTTTATTTAGTATGTTTATTAAACTGTTACTTTTGTTTGTTTTGGGAGGAGATGCATCTCTGTTCATGGACATGATAGTTGCATCTTGTTTGTTGTCTGTTGCATCACACACACACACACACACAAACTCACACACACACACACACACACTCACACACACACACACACACACACTCACACAATCACACACACACACACACACACACACACACACACACACTCACACACTCACACACTCACACTCACACACACACACGCACGCGCATGACAGAGGAGCTATTCAGTGTTTAGGCTGAAGACATTAATTGTTTTGATGGTTTGTGTGTAGATGGCCTGATTCATTTAGAAGGTGAGGAGAAATGCACAAGCACAACCATCAGTAAAGACTTTGAACTTTCACTGCAAGGTTGTCATATCAGAAATGATGCTCTTGAATCACATCCAATATGCAAGACTGCAGATTGTCCTGTAGCATCATATAGGGACCGATTTTCTTATAAACTATTATGAAAACTATAGATGTTTTGCTTGTGGATGCATTACAGCAGCAGAACCCTATAAACTGATGTTCCAACACAATGAAACACATGTCAGGGGTGTCCTTTTTGTTTCTCATTTAGTACTAAAGAGGCTTTAATCTTTTCATTCGCTAATCACCCTGGGGCGGATTAAATGAGCCTGAACCAAACATTCTGTTGAGTGAAGAACCTTTTTCAGCTGCTATATGATGCTCTAAGAGAACAATTTTAAGTTCCTTCATGGTGCTGTAGGAGAACCTTTTTTAAGTTCCATTATGGTGCTCAAGTTGAGTTAATCTGATGCTATAGGAGAACCTTTAGTTCCCATATGGAGCTATAGGACAACAATTTTAAGTTCCTATATGGTGCTATTGGAGAACCTATTTTAAGTTCCATTATGGTGCTCAAGTTGAGTTAATCTGATGCTATAGGAGAATCTTTAGTTCCCATATGGAGCTATAAGACAACAATTTTAAGTTCCTATATGGTACTATTGGAGAACCTTTTTTAAGTTCCATTATGGTGCTCAAGTTGAGTTAATCTGATGCTATAGGAGAACCTTTAGTTCCCATATGGAGCTATAGGACAACAATTTTAAGTTCCTATATGGTGCTATTGGAGAACCTATTTTAAGTTCCATTATGGTGCTCAAGTTGAGTTAATCTGATGCTATAGGAGAACCTTTAGTTCCCATATGGAGCTATAAGACAACAATTGTAAGTTCCTATATGGTACTATTGGAGAACCTTTTTTAAGTTCCATTATGGTGCTCAAGTTGAGTTAATCTGATGCTATAGGATAACCTTTAGTTCCCATATGGAGCTATAGGACAACAATTTCAAGTTCCTATATGGTGCTTTTGGAGAACCTTTTTTAAGTTCCGTTATGGTGCTACAAGTTGAGTTAATCTGATGCTATAGGAGAACCTTTAGTTCCCATATGGAGCTATAAGACAACAATTTTAAGTTCCTATATGGTGCTTTTGGAGAACCTTTTTTAAGTTCCATTATGGTGCTACAAGTTGAGTTTATCTGATGCTATAGGAGAACTTTTAGTTCCCATATGAAGCTATAGGACAACAATTTTAAGGTGCTATTGGAGAACCTTTTTTAAGTTGCGTTATGGTGCTACAAATTGAGTTAATCTGATGCTATAGGAGAACCTTTAGTTCCCATATGGAGCTATAGGACAACAATTTTAAGTTCCTATATGGTGCTATTGGAGAACCTTTTTTAATTTCCATTGTGGTTCTATAGGAAAACCTTTATTTGTTCCTTTATCGTGCTAGATGAGAACCTTTCAAATGTCTTATATGTTGCTATAAAATAAACGTTTTAAGTGTCTAGAAGGTGCTATATGAGATTTAGGAGAGCTTATTAAAGTTCTGATATGGTGCTATAGGATAAACTTTTTAAGTTCATATATGGTCCTTTAGAAGAAACTCTTTAAGCTCCTGTGATGCTATAAGAACCTTTTTGTAAGTTCCTATGATGCTATTGAAGGGCCTTTTGAAGTTCCTGTTATGCCGTATAGGAGAACCTCTTAAAGTGCCATTTTTTTTACAAAGGAGAACCTTTTTAGGTTCTCATGATGCTAAATACTTTACTTAAATATTTTTAAGGGTTCTGGTTCTTTAAAAACCATCTATGTAGTGGTGCTATAAAGAACCCAAGATGCTGATCTGAAGAACATCTAATGAAACATGCAGAACTCTGAAGCACTGCAGTTGGGGTTGCCATAACATTTACATTAACATTTATGCATTTGGCAGACGCTTTTATCCAAAGCGACTTACAGTGCACTTATTACAGGGACAATCCCCCCGGAGCAACCTGGAGTTAAGTGCCTTGCTCAAGGGCCCAACAGTGGCATCTTGGTGGTGCTGGGGCTTGAACCCCTGACCTTCTGGTCAGTAACCCTGAGCCTCAACCACTGAGCCACCACTGCCCACTGCCCACATAACATCATCCTGGAAATGTGTATGTTTCTAAATAGGGCGTGTGACGATGTTATTTTCATATGGAATTCTCTCATGGAGAAGCTACGCTTAATGACATTGGCCACATGCTGCTAAGTGGATGAGTATGTAGTCTGTGTGTGTGTGTGTGCGCCTCTGGGTGTAATGAAATCTTAACGAGGAAGACAAGGCTTGTTTGATGTCTCCATCTTGCAGTGCATTCATCCAGAGCGACAGATTTATCTGCAAGCCATGAAAGAGAGAGGTGCATGAGCGTGGTTGTGCATGTGTGAGCGTGCTGAGCACTCTAATCTGAGATAATCCATTTCTGACACATAATGACACACAAACTCACTGCACTCTGGAACAGTTTGCACTACATACATAGTACAACCAGCGTGCTTTCAGTCTGTCCTTTCTTTTTCTCTTTCTGTTTATTTCCTTCCTCTTCCTCCTCCTCTTCTATCTCTCTCACTCTCTCTCTCTCTCTCTCTCTCTCTCTCTCTCTCTATCTCTCTCACTCTCTCTCTTGATAGAAGGAGTTTGAAATGTGGTTCACTCAGCTGGTGAATTTAAGTGTTTGTGATTTTTGCATGTGGCATGTAGAATTAAACTGCATCTTTACACTTTTTGAAGAAAATGTGAATGACTCTTTCTCGTGCAAATCTCACGCCACAATGTTAGGGTGTTGTGAGATGTTGCAATGGTTTTCTAGGTGTTTTATGGTGTTCTGTTTGATTGCTAGGGCTTGTGAGATGGTTGCTAGGGTATTTAAGTTACCCAGTAGTTGCTAGGGCTTTCTAGATGGATGATATCGTTTTCTGGTTGGTTGCTAAGTAGTTGCGATGAAGTTGCTAGGAGTTGCAACAAGGATGCTGAGAGTGTCCTGGTTCATTACTCTACTCGCTTTACTTTTCTGAGCTTGCATTTCCATTGCAGTTTAGTGCCGCCTTAACGTGGGTGGGATTATAGGCTGATTGTCATAGTTGCGCCGCCTCTACTGCCGTGACATCATCTTAAACACGACACAAACTGACCAAAACAATAACACGAGCGCTAGCTGTTAGCTGCTAGCTCATTGTGCTGCATAAAGCAGTTGTTGCATGGTGATTTTACACAAGTGTAACAGTTAAATTGGTCTGGTTGTTTTAGAAGCTTCCAGTAGCTGCTCAACTAAATAAAGTGAAGCTTTCAAGCAGAGTATCGAGTTAACGTAACAAAACGTACCATCCTCCATCATGGATCAACGCCAGCCAGGGCACTCTCCCTCCCATTGCTCGCCGGTTTAGATAGCGTCCATTTGGTCGAACCACTTCCACTTTTCCTTGATGGTTCTGTAGTCACTTTTAAGTGTTTTTTATCTTCTCCCTACACTGTTGGTCGGTCCGGTGGCAGCTGTGTGCGGCCAACAGCTGAGACACTTCCTGAGAGACTTTATCGTTTCGCTCATCGCTAACGAGTGGACCGTCTGCGCCTCGTTTATTGACCTCGGCGTGGTTTTGCGCACAGCCATTTCTTTTTCACAATTCAAAAGAAAGTCGCATGAACAAATGATACTGTTATCGCTGTTGCTACTTTAAAACTAGCGGGTTGATGTCACGTGTCGGAAATCCAGTGACTCTGGTAGTGACGATTCTCCCTGACCAATCAGTGATTTGCAGGATTTTGACGTCACATTTAGTATCGGCTCGGCTCGCTTGGAACCTCGACCGAGGTGGTACTAAAAAAAGTATCAGGTACCAACTACTATCCACAGTGGAAAACCCCAAAAAGCGAGCGGAGTCCAGTTGAGTCCAGTTGAGTCGAGTTGAGTCGAGTTGTACCGTGCAGTGGAAAAGCCCCTTAAGTGGTTGCTAGGGCTTGCTGTACCATCCTTTGTCAGTCCCCTGGCATTCCCTTAAAAAACCCTCTCCACCACTTGCTTATCTCTGTGGTACCGTGGCCTGTCTGCTCCATTTCATGTCCAACCCAAACTGAGTTCAGCTCCAACATCTACAGCATTGGCCCATGGCAATTTAGTGCACTAAATCTGATACGCTCACTGTCTTCAGACACCAGTCAAAACAAAGCCTACAAACATACGTACAGTCCCAGTCCAGGATTCTGTTTGCAGATACCTGCTGGTCAGCTCGCATCACGCCAGACCATGAAAAGCACAGCGACGTCTGATACATCACAGTTTTTGGGGGGGTGATTTCAAACAGTATTCCACTGAAAGAACTGATAAATGCATCTCTATTGTTCATAGTCCTTTGATGTTAACATGATAGCAGAGCGGGAACATTGGCTTTTGGACGACACCTGAGCTGTGTTTCCCAAAAGCATCGTAAGCCTTAGTAGATCATAGAAGCCATTGGCACAATGGTGTTGGTCTGACCCTGGTCTGCTCGACACTCTTCAAGGTGATATGTAACCTGTTTCAATGGCAAATACTTCCTCCTATCCCTCTCCTACCAAACTGAGTGGCACAGATTGGACGAAAATACGACTAGAGTATGTGACTGTGTAAATGGCTTAATATAGACTCATGCAGTAGGGAATGTTTGTGTGACCATCAGTTACACTCTGAAATATCCTTACAAGTGAGACATAATGGAGGATTTGATTTTAAAAGATTGAGACACATAGAAACACTGACTGTGGGCCAAATCAAAGCTCTTATCGCTATAATGACTAGCCTAGCAAACGCTTTGTTCAGCTTTGTCTAGAGAATCTTCATTTCTTTATTTAAAGAGCTCTCAAAACAAAAAACTGACATTGAGTTGGCCAAATTAAACCGTACAAGCCGTCTCTCTTGCCACTGCTCTGTGTGGACTCGCCACTTTACTCAAGCTCAGAGCTCAGACCAGGCAGGACAGTCTGACATGACTGTATGTATTTAATATGAACTTATGTCAGAGAGAATTATGAAGTAGTAGTAGTAGTAGATGTTAAATCCATAAAGTACCTCGTGTCAAATCCTGGGACAAGTTCATGTGAGGTTTAAACCACATCTCAGTGATGTCACGTACCATATTCAGGGCTGGACTGGGAAGAGAAAGAGGCCCGGGATTTTACATAGCAACTGGCCCAAAAGTTGAGCGGGGGGGGGGGTGTTCCCTGTCCTTTTCTGCATATTGCGGCGCTGTTTTTATGCTCCGTTTTGCATAACACGGCGACTCATTTTAGCTTATCATGGCCCATTAGGCCCGTTTCGCGGCCAACCCACCGGTCCACTTGGTTATCCCGATGGCCAGTCCGCCCCTGGTCGGCCCAAAGTGCGTTGGCCCACCAGGAAAATGCACGGTATGCTAGATTACCAGTCCCTGACCATATTTGGTTGCACATGGTGCCATTCGATTTATGGACGTGTGTTATGGAAATATTAAAGTTCTTTAACATACAATTTATTATTATAAGTTTTTTGGACATGTACGTATGTACTATACTGTGGCAATACCATGTTACCATTTAAATGTACCATGGTAATATAACGTATTTAGGGCATGTCATGTACCATGGTAATACCGTGTTTTATGGACATATACTTTGTCAATACAATGTTTTTGGAAATATCAGGTACCATTGTATTATATGTTTATATATATACTGTATATATATATATATATATATATATATATATATATATATGGAAAGGTTTTATATGAGTGGTTTTTATTGAGATGTGTTTGTGTTTGTTTTGAGCCTGTCCTGTTTGTTTTCAATGGCATTGTGACCTGTTGTATCTCTGTTTCTGATTGTGTAGCAGTCACCTGACACCATCCCAGGACCCAGCACAGGCATCACACCCAAACCCAAGGTAAGAAACTACAACTTATAGCTATTCTGTAAGGAGTTGGTATAGTTTTCCATGCTGCTCTATTCATAGAGTTCTCCTTAATATCTCAGTTGTGTCTCCTAGACAGCAATGAGATTAAGGGGGTGTTCACACTTGGCAGGTTTGGTCCGATTAAAACGAACTCTGATGGGATTGCTCTGTTAGTGCGGTTCATTTGAACAAGCGTGAACGCTGTCATTGAACCTTGGTGCACACCAAACAAGTGGACTGAGACCGCCTGAAAAGCGAGTCTCGGTCCGCTTCCAAACTAACTCTGGTGCGGTTCAATTGATATGAGAACGCAACATGGACCAAAGACGTCTAAACGGACCAAAAACAGGAAGTAATTTGCCTAATACTGACCTCAAGCATACCTGGTTCTTCTCATCATAGGAGCTATGTTGCCCATTACAGTTCGGGACAGGCGTCGAACCGCCGTCAGGCGTCCTTGCAGCATATCTTCATTTGTGTGTGCAACGGAGGAATTCCTGGCACTGATTTGACTCCTTTACACATTTTATTAACTCTTCATTTGTTCTCAGCTGGTAAAAATGCCACCATATATACATATATAAATATAACTAGCGCATTTAGCCCAGAAGACGGAATTGTTTTGGATGTTTTTGTTTATCTCTGCCTTTTTAAATGTTTATCCTGACATATAGACCCCAATAATCTCATACGTGTCTCGTTTAGAGTTTCAGAAGACATCTAGTCTCAGACTGTGCTCAGATCAGTATGAAAATGCTTCTTTAAATTCAAAATGTTCTGAGCTATACGATCTACATTCATTTTATAACGCTAAACGCTTACTGTATGTCAACACGTGTCTCATTTGTGCATATTTTTAGTATTCCTAAGCAGCGCGCATTTCACAAAAACCTAGGGTACGGTAAAACACCCTTGGATAGCAAACACTCCCCCACGCCACCCCACAAAAAATTGAATAGTTGCCAGCAGAGGCGAAGAGTGGCGCAACCCCTTAAAACAGATGAATATAGCAATAGTGCTCGATCTTGGCTCTTGAATGGGTTCTCTATGTGCAAAGTTTCGAACATGGGTCGGCCGCGAAATGTGCTGAATGGGCCGCGATAAGCTAAAATGAGCCGCCGCGTTATGCAGAACAGATCACAAAGTGGCGCCTATTTTTAGGTGGGCATATGCAATAAACAATGAACAAACTGTCTTCATATGTTATCATGTATTCCATAAAAAAGTAACTGCGATCTAATTACGAGTATTTTAAAATGCAAGTTAATCTAATTACAAGTACTTCATTTTTGTAATCTGATTATGAAATACAGATTACATGTAATCCGTTACTACCCAGCATATCATCTCCATACTAGCTCAATACAGAGAGTGGTCCTCTGGGTCAAAGGTCATGCATACGGTGGCATTCATATGCTTGGAGGTGCTGCTACATATTCTTACAGTCTATATAAACCGGATCAATAATGCTGAAGGTGCTTTTGAGCTGATCAGAGAGGCCAGTGTACTATTGATTCAACTGAATATAGAGACAGAGCGAGAGATGAGTTGAGACATTTAGGAGGAAACAGGTTGTGTGAGAATATCAGTGAACAGATATGCAAATACAGTATTAGTTGACACAGCAGAAACACACTAACGCGGCAGGTGATGTCACATGATGTACAGCAGGGAGGGAGTTATTTTGTATTGTCTAATGTACATTAATGTATGTATTAATTGCCAGGGTAAAACACACACATATGCATACTAATGATATCGCCCTTCCTCTAAAATTAACCCTCACACAAACCTTTTGCATTATTAATTTTAAAGGGACAGTACACCCAAAAGTGACAATTCTCTCATCATTTACTCACCCTCATGCCATCCTAGACATGTATGACTTTCTTTCTTCAGCAGAACACAAATGAAGATTTTTAGAAGTCTATCTCAGCTCTGTAGGTCCATACAATACAAGTGAATGGTGACCAGAATTCAGAGGGTCCAAATAGCACATAAAGGCAGCATAAAAGTAATCCATAAGACTCCAGTGGTCTAATCAATGTCTTCTGAAGCGATATGATAGGTATGAGTGAGAAACAGACCAAAATGAAAGTCCTTTTTTACTATAAATCTCTACCTCTGACCAGCCTCAACCAATAGGTGGCTGAATGTGAAAGTAAAAGTGTATATTTACAGTAAAAGGACTTAAATATTGACCTGTTTCTCACCCAAAACCATCATATTGCTTCAGATGTCATGGATTAAACCATTAGAGTAATATGGATTACTGTTATGCTGCCTTTATGTGCTTTATGGAACTTCTAAGTTATGGTCTCCATTAACTTGCATTGCACGGAGCTACAGAGCAAATAATCTTCTGAAAATCTTAATTTGTGTTCTGCTGAAGAAAGAAAGTCATACACATCTGGGACGGCATGAGGATGAGTAAATGATGAAAGAATTTCCATTTTTGGGTGTACTGTCCCTTTAATACAGATATAATTTAGTATGTTTTGAAGAAAAAATGTAGATATCTTGAATACATCTGTTATTTTTCTTTCTTTTGGGTTGTCATTACATTTTTGGTGTTTTATGTTGTCAAGCAAATGTAATTCTCAAATTCTCTTTCTCTCTCACACTCATGTAGACGTGCTCTCAGAGTTTCCCTTGTGCTGGACGTGCGCTGAGAAATGCGTTTCTATCACATGGACCATATCCAGCTAAAGACAAGATTCACCTGGCCAGGATTATCAGGTGAGTGTGTATTTCTGTCTCTGACGTGCTTTTATGTTCATAGCAGAAGCTTTTATTCAAAGCATTCATGCATCCGTCTGTGCTATTTTTAATAGTTTTTTTAAGTAAACATCTTACAGTAGATGGTCATTTTTTCAACATTTTGCGCATGAGTTTTAACCCTCAGAGACCCAGAATCACAGAATTGCAATGCTTTTTTAAAGCAACAAAATAATACACATAATAAACATCACAGTATTAGCACGTTTTAGCACAATGTGTGGACATTTCAGACGGTCCCTTACCCACCATAGGAATTTTTTTTTATGTGCAATTCTTTAAAAAAAATTAAGAAGTTATTCCTCAAATAGTTATTAAGAACATCTTATTTTTTTCTTAAGAATAAAAAGATTGGTCTGCACTTATATAGCACCTTTTTTAACCTTAGTTAATGTGGCATACCGGGTTAATGTGTCCCGTTCACCCATTCACACACCGATGACCACAGAGCTGCCATGCAAGGTGCTAGCCTGCCATTGGGAGCAACTTGGTGTTCAGTGTGTTGCCCAAGGACACTTCGGTATGTGGAGTCATGTGGGCCGGGAATTGAACCGCCAACCCTGCGATTAGTGGCCAACCCGCTCTACCACCTGAGCTACAGCCGGCGAGTAAAGTTGCTGGCTACCACCCCTGGAGTCACAAGTTTGAATCCAGGGCGTGCTGAGTGACTCCAACCAGGTCTCCTAAGCAACCAAATTGGCCCGGTTGCTAGGGTGGATAGAGGCACGTTGGGGTAACCTCCTCGTGGTCGCTATAATGTGGTTCTCGCTCCCGGTGGGGCGTGTGATGAGTTGTGTGTGGATGCCGCAGAGAATAGCATGAAGCCTCCACACGCACCAGGTCTCCGTGGTAATGCGCTCAACAAGCCACATGTTCTTCTTCTTCGAGTCCGTTGCAATCTCAGATGTCGTTCTGCCAATATCTGGCGCAGATCACAGCTGATGTAGTCGGTTCAGCCAGGTCCTGGGCGCTGCACTGAGGGGCGTTTTCACACTCCAGTAGATGGGGCATTGTCTGTACTGCTCCGCAGCTACATGTGTCGTCTGTCTGGTGGTTCCATGTTTTCATAAGTGCTTTGCACCTTCCCTGTTCCACTCGTAATCTGTTGAGGGTCTTCCAGGTTAGCCATGGGAAGTCGTGCCCGCTGGTGAGACATTCAGTCGGGGTGATTCCTCTCTCCATCCAGTCCAGGACTCGTGTGTTAAGCTGGTTCCATTCATCTTTCCAAATGTTGGTCCTTGCTATTTCTTTGGTTGTCTGGAGAGGTGGGACTGTCAGTAGGAAACTGGCTCTCGATTTCAGACGGGGTGGGGGTGCTATATGTCCGTGCAGGGGGTGTCTGGTGTCAAACTCCTGATGCTCTCCGCCTGGCAGTCCTTCGAGCCTGAGCATTGCATGGATCGATCCTCAATGTTAAAATGCACGGATTGACAGTGTCAGACGCACCTCACAATAATTTTTTTATGTAAAGTGTGTGAGATGTCTTAGTTTAACGACACTACCCATCATAGGAGAATCTACTTGCTGGTAAACATTTGATAACTTTTAAATAATGCAAGGAAACATTTCTGCCTGGGAAGCTTGATAATTATATCACATTGGAAAGTAAGAAGCGGGTAAATGGGAAAGGGTGGTGGAGACATTCTCCAGGGGTGGGGCCAGATGGGTGGCATGGGGTGGCAGCTGCCACCCTAAATATGAGCTTTGCCACCCCACTTGCCACACCAGCTCAGGCCCCGCTCGCATCCTGTATACAGTGTGCAATGGCTCAACCCGTCCGTGTTGCGCGTGGTTCATAACAACGTTCCACCATGTCTGGGAGTAAAGCTCCCCAAGAACAATCTTAAGGAAAAAGATTAGACGTTTCTTTTTTCTGTAGTTAGAAATTAAGAAGAAAATGGTAGTTAAGAGGAATTTTCTTGGTAACAGTAATGTTTATGTGTGTCTGTACAGGAGGAGTTATGTTGGTGTGGAGCTGGTGCAGTGGCTGCTGGAACAGTGTGTGTCGGTTCAGTGTCGGTTAATGGCATCACGTGTTTGGCAGGTGCTGCTGGAGCTGGGAATACTACACTCAGGTAACACACACACACTCACACACACTCACTCACACACACACACACACACACACACACACACACACACACACACACACACACACACACACACACACACAGGGTATGTTTGGAATGGTGTTACCTGCTGTTTTATTAAATAGTATGCAGTATTGATACTTTGCATTGTATGTAAATGTTCTGTATGCATGAAATAAATGGTTGACCTGCTGATCATGATGTTATCCGCAACCTGTTCTCATAGAATCGTGCTTCTAGACCTACATTTTTGCTAAATAATTTTTACGTTGCACTGTGTACGTTTCGCAGCAGTTTCCAGGCATTGACTTTTATTCACTTTCACACAAATCAGGAGTGACACGGCAGATTATCAGCTCATAAACACTTACTTTTCATCCTGTTTCTCACACAATGATATCTAATGATAGCTAAACACTTTTGCTATAGTGTACGACTTGTAAGACGATACACCGTAACCAGGGCTGGAATGGGAAGAGAAATCGGCCTGGGATTTTACATGGCAACTGGCCCAAAATGGGGGGGCGGTGGGGTTTTGATCCAAAAGTTGTTGAGTGGGGGTGTCGCTGTCCTCTTCTGCATATTGCAGCACTGTTTTGTGGTCCGTTCTGCATAATGCGGCCCATTCGGCAGCACCACCAGCCCACTCAGTTCTCACGCTGGCCAGTCCGCCCATGATCGGCCCCAAAGTGCGTCAGCCCACCGGGAAAATGCCCGGTATACCAGATTACTAGTCCAGCCCCGATTGTAATGTTTGCATTCCATACCAAACTACATTTACAAGCAAGTTCAAATGCAATCAAACTGCACGGTAGCTGAACTGATAGAGTGTTGTACTTGCGATGCAAAGGATACCCAAGCGTCCTGAGCTGAGACGTGTTATGGCGTAGTTGCTTCAGCAATTGCTTTTTCAATGTCACATTTGCATTTTCTGACACTATAGGTTAGGGCTAGGTTTAGGGTTAAGTTTAGGTTTAAGGTTTAGGGTTGGGAGGTCGGTTTTGTTGAGCATTAAACTTAAGAACCTCATCTGTTTGGGAGAAAATGTAACTCGCTTTTAGCGCCACACAGTGGACATTATACCTCAGAACTGCCAGAATATGCGTAATGAATGACGTAATATTAATTTGCATAAAGGTCACCACAGTCCTGTGATTTTCATGAGATCAGGCTGTTATCCAGTATGATTTGAGAATGCTCCTTTAAAACTTTCTGTTAATATTCAGGTTTAAATTTGAGTTTGAAGCTCAAAATCTTTCATGTGGGATCTCAGACTATTGGACCCCACTGTATGTTCTTTGCATCTATCATTAAATCTGTCCACTGTACCATGGTAAAAATGTCTCTCTTCCTCTCTCTCTCTCTCTCTCTCCCTGTCTCTCTCTCTCCCTTGCAGTTGACCAGCGGTTGGTGTTTGAAGACTCTAACACATACTATCAGTTCTCGTTCGAGGAGTGCGACACTCAGGGTTGTGAATTTCGTAATGAGGAAGAATGGCAGAATGGAGTCAGTCTGCTGCTGCAGCTCGTTCCCTATGTACAGTTCAGAGTCGTCAGTCCGTAAGTACACTCTGAAGTAAACATGCTACATGCTCATGCAGAACTTGTGCAGATGCAGATGTGTTATGCAATTCCGACTTGATATCTCCAACAATAAAGGCATTCCATTGCGTTAGGACATTCACGCCTTTACAGTAGGTAAAAGATATTTTACTCCGGTACGGTAGGTGGCTCAACGCACCTTTCAGCTGGTCTAGATGAGTAGAAGTACTTTACAAGCCAAACTGATTTCTCTACAAGCTGCAGCAGTGATGAAGAGTTTGTTGTTGATTTGCTCAATGAGAAAGATAACAGTTGAGACACTTCACAAACTATTTCAGTTCACCTGCTGGACAAGATGATTGCCATCACAATATGCAGATCTGAAATGTAGGTGGCGCTATAACACTGCTCTTTGCATGCCACTGCCAGACATTCTCTATAAGATTGTGTTAAAATCAATGCATAATGCACACAGTATAATGACTGTTGTAGATGTTGTCAATTTGAACTATACTGATTGCATCTTACTGCATGTGTATATAAATTTGCTCAAAACCTGTTACTAGTTAAACGTGACGGCACTTTTTCATATTTCACTTTGTGATTCTGTTGAAAATGTTTCGAACGGTGTTATTAGAGCAACGAAATAACGGTACAGTCGCATTCCTGAGAATGAGAGCTTTCATTTGATATATGACTTCTCTATTTAAAGACTTTTATATTTAAATGTATATTTCTAGCAAATCACCACTAGGTGGCGATCATTTGTGAAGCGGATGTTTTCGGGCCTTATTTGTTATTTTATGAAACGTAAATGCAGAACTTATGGAGTGGTAGTGGCGTAGTGGTCTAAAGCACATCACTGGTAATCAGAAGGTTGCTGGTTCAATCCCCACAGCCACCACCATTGTGTCCTTGAGCAAGGCACTTAACTCCAGGTTGCTCTGGGGGATTGTCCCTGTAATAAGTGCACTGTAAGTCACTTTGGATAAAAGCGTCTGCCAAATGCATAAATGTAAATGTAAACTTATGGTTATCTATGAAAAGTTCAGATTGCATGCTTTCAAACGACACCCCATATGCCTGACTTATACAATGAGTTGAACATTTTAAGCGCAAATGTTTTTTTCGCGATATAGCGCCCTTTTTTGGACCAGCCGGCTCATCCACAGAGTTGAAGAGGTAAATCTTACAAAAATTGTACTGTGGCAAAAATTATTTCTTAGTTGTGTCCTAACCAGCTACAACTGCAACAAGCGGCAGATCGTTTTATTGGTCACTTGAATTGCGCTTCATTGTGCAGTGTCGATTCGGCCACAGTGCAATCTTATTCATTCACATTCACGCTCCACATAGATGAACATAGAAACCACATAGACATTTTCACATTAGCTATGACTTTCTCACAATGTGCAGCACTTGTGCTTTCAGTCAGGATAGAAAAATTGCTCGTATCTGGAAACTTACCAAGGAAACGCTTCATTACACATGACCTTTATTATGACGAGACAGAACATGTAAAATATCCAGCTGAACATGATATGACAGGCAAATGAATCTAAACTTTGAATACAGCTGCACCTTTTCAAGAGATGTCACACAGTTTCCCTGTATCACTCGCTGTTTGTGTTTGCTGTTGTGTTTGTTGTACGACTATTCCTTTTATGTCGTGCAGGTCTCGACTTTATATCTTAAAATAGAAAAACCCTGCAGCTTCTTACGGCTTTTATCCAAGATTGTTTGGATACTGCCTCCCTTTCAAGCACCTTCACACACACACACACACACACACACACACACACACACACACACACACACACACATACACACACACACTCACACACCTCCACTCTTCATTTGCATATGATAACAATTTTATCTTCAATTCTGGAGAAACTGGTAATGGCAGCTTTGGGTGAATGAGGTTGAATTTGAGTATGTGTGTGTGTGTCTACATTTGCTTGTGTGTTTGTGGTTCAGAGTGCATTTGAGAGTATAAGTGTGTGTGTTGCACTCTCAGAAGTTGTGTCTGACTCATTTAGAAGTCGCCGCCATTACGAATCACTTCATCCGTCGTCGTTTCTCGCTGAGGTTGGGATGGAGAGAGATGTAGCGTGTGATGAAAGTGTGTCAGTGTGTGTGTAATGAATGAACTGACACTAAAGAGAACGAGTGAAAGTTTGGCCCACTTCTCAAACTCACTGGCCCAGTTTAGGTGCTCTGTTTTATGGAGGGATGTGGCGGCTGCTTTGTCCCACATTATAGCAGGTTTCTGGCCTTTATTCTGTGCATGTGCTGATTTAAACATACTCTATCTGCTCTACATGCTTTAAAGCAGGGATTTCGGTTTGTTCTGAGAAGAAACGGTTCCAGTGTCCGGCGGCTTCCTTTCTAAAATGGTAACCGGTTAATGTAAGCGCAGAGTAGTTCAAGCGGCTGTACATCATCACACCATTAGCTAGATAACTCTTAGCCAATCACATGTAAGCCATTGCTTTATAAGTCTGCTCACAATCGATCACATTGCTGTTTCAGTGTGCTAACATGGCAACCTCCTCCACCCCACCACCACCAGTTGAGTCCCGTCCCGCACGGGGGTAGGCTCCTCGCCCCTGCCTCCTATCTCCGGCAGGACATGACGGTTCCGAGTACAACTTCTTCAGACCACCAGACGGGGCCTACGCCAATGAGAGACATTACTTTTCAGTTTTTTAGTCATCAAATAAATGTCATCTTAAATTTAATTCAAGTCTGTGAGTCTTCCTGATAGAATTAATGTTCTTTTTAAAATGACAGTACTCTTTGCTAAGGGGTGGGTGATGTGTTGCCAGATCTCACAAGAGAAACAAGCGACCCAATATAAGCAAAAAATAAGCAATTTTTCCCATTGACTGGCATAGAAATATTGGCATAGGGATTGACTGGCATAGAAATATTGGCATAGGGATTGATTAGCATAGAAATATTGGCATAGGGATTGACTGGCATAGAAATATTGGCATAGGGATTGATTGGCATATAAATATTGGCATAGGGATTGACTGGCATAGAAATATTGGCATAGGGATTGACTGGCATAGAAATATTGGCATAGGGATTGACTGGCATAGAAATATTGGCATAGGGATTGACTGGCATAGAAATATTGGCATAGGGATTGATTGGCATAGAAATATTGGCATAGGGATTGACTGGCATAGAAATATTGGCATAGGGATTGATTGGCATAGAAATATTGGCATAGGGATTGATTGGGATAGATATATTGGCATAGGGATTGATTGGCATAGAAATATTGGCATAGGGATTGACTGGCATAGAAAAATTGGCATAGGGATTGACTGGCATAGAAATATTGGCATAGGGATTGATTGGCATAGAAATATTGGCATAGGGATTGACTGGCATAGAAATATTGGCATAGGGATTGATTGGCATAGAAATATTGGCATAGGGATTGATTGGCATATAAATATTGGCATAGGGATAGACTGGGATAGAAATATTGGCATAGGGATTGACTGGCATAGATATATTGGCATAGGGATTGATTGGCATAGAAATATTGGCATAGGGATTGACTGGCATAGATATATTGGCATAGGGATTGATTGGCATATAAATATTGGCATAGGGATTGACTGGCATAGAAATATTGGCATAGGGATTGATTGGCATAGAAATATTGGCATAGGGATTGACTGGCATATAAATATTGGCATAGGGATTGACTGGCATAGAAATCCTTACATGTAAAGTACACAGGAGCATTTATAATATAATGTATTTTCAGTAAATGGATCCTTTATGTAAAATATGTCCTCAAAAGAATTTAAATATTTAAAATAAACAATTGTCCATCTAAATCTCTCTCTACTGCATATTCATTGCACGGCTGTATGATTCCAAACATTTCCTGCGATAAACTGTCTTGTTTTTGGTTTCATGAAAGAATTACTGGAATGAAAGAATAACATTATTAACTGGTTACAAGCATTTAATAATACAAATTGTATTCCAAAAAATGTAGGGTTGCGCTTTATTTTAGAGTACATGTAGTTTCAGTACACTTAAAGTGTACTTACCCAAGAAAGTACTGAGTAATATTATATAACTACTTGTATTTAATATGGGTTCAGTTTAGGGTTAGTACCTAATACTTACTATAGTTGTTGTAATTATATAGTATGTAAATGTAGAACAGTACTCTAAAATAAAGTGCTACCCAGTTGAAAGGTTTGTTGTTCCCATTTTTAGTTACATTCTGCAAAAATGTTGTTAGTTTTCATTTTTTTGTTCCTTAAACAATTTTTTGTTCCTGCTTAAAAATAACTGATAACACTATCGGATGTCATTGGAGAACCTTTTTAAATGATCTAGTTCTTCCAAAAACCATCAATGTTCTGGTGCTTTAAAGAACCTAGAAACCAAAACACTGATTTGAACTTATCAGGAACTTTTTTAATCTCCAATGAACCGTACAGCTCAAGAAAAGGGTTCTTAGTGAAATTAAGAGCCATTGAGGAACCTGTATTTTATGGCTGATAAAATACATTTTGTAATTGCATAAAAATGACTTGTTTTTTTACATGTATTTGTACAAGAGACATTCATGTGGACGTTAGATTAAATGTCATGCACTACCAACAGTTTGAGCTTCAGTACACTACCAGTACACTACCAGTGTGTGGCGTGAGAGAGCTGAGGGTTTTATTTTCTAAAGCTGTGTTGGGGTGTTTACTGCTTCTTTACTGTTCATGTAAGGTGATTTTCTCTTTACGAATGGACCCAGACGATTCTTTATCAAAGCTCAGGACACTTAATGGAGTTCGCTTGTCCTTTAACTATGAACTTTGTCTCAGATGTTTCTTTCAACATTCTATAGGAGACATAAATAAAGGCACAACTGTGGATAGCATAGCGGCATGGTGGCTCAGTGGTTAGCTCTGTCGCCTCACAGCAAGACGGTCCCGGGTTTGAGTCCCAGCTCACTCAGAGCCTTTCTTTGTCCCCCACAAGTCCAAAAACATGCAGGTTAAGTGAATTGGAGACTCT
>NC_068285.1:10186520-10269069 GCF_025860055.1 Xyrauchen texanus
TTAGTGTGTTGCTATACTGTTCTGTGGTTGTTAGCATGTTGCTATGCGGTTGCTAGGATATTCTGTGTGGTTTTTAGCATGTTGCAATGCTTTTGCTTATTAGCGTATTGCTATATGCTTGCTAGGGTGTTCAGAGTGTTTTTTAGTGTGTTGCTATGTAGTTGCTATGTAGGTTACTAGCGTTTCTATGGGGTTATTAGGGGTTTCTGTGTTTTTTAGCATGTTGCTAATGTATGTGGTATGTATGTGGTTGCTAAGGTGTTGTAGTGTGTTGCTATGTGGTTGCTAGGCTGTTCTGGGTGGTTTTTTTAATGCATGTTGTTATGTCTTACTAGAGAGTTATGGTTGTTTTTGAGCATGTTGCTATGTGGTTGCTTGCGTGTTCTGCATCACCACTCCCATGATGCACTGTGAATGACGTAATCGAGTTGCGCTCTGTGCATATATCTGATTATTTTGAAACAAAATCTATATGATTATAATTATAGAAACAATCTAACAACTTAATAGTTAATAGCTGTACATTTTTCCATTGTTTTTACAGTAGTAGATACAGTAGTCCAATCCGTCTACAATGGGAAAAATACTTCCGGAACCATGATAGCTGTAAAAATGGTTGGCTGAAAAAACATGCATAACATTTATAATATTAACAAAGCATATAAAATACTTATAGTACAGTATGGATGGATACAAAACATGGATTTAAGTGATAAATTACTCATCAAGTCTGTGTCTTTTTCTCTAAGGAGTAGATGTTGTCATTATTTTTCCCACCACTTTATGGGTGGAGCCACATGGACACACCTCTCTCTCTCTCTCTTTCAAACACACTCACACACACGTTTATAGTTTCTAACAGAGGAAACACACTCTCAGATGTTCTCTACCCCAGTCAGAGGGGACATTATCACAATGAATGAGAGAAAAGAGTGCTGCACTTGTTCTTTTCTGTTTCAAACTCAATAGTTCTCTGCATCCTAAAACTCTGTGTCTGGACTTTATCTGGTGTGATGTCGTGGGGTTGTGGGTTAAAGTATCTCTTCTCTCTGCCTCCCACTTTCCAGCAGGCAGGCGTCTGCGCTTTCCGAGCTCCTGATGACATTTCTCGATTAGAGGTGGTCCAGCGACTGGCCAAAGACGGGTATCGGTTCCTTCAGAACCAGAATTACCGGCTCCCGGAACGTTCCGCACAGGTAAGACTGAGTCTGATGTAAAGGTTTGTTGGCATGGTAACAGCAGGTCAGGGGTCACGATATGAGGTCAGGTGTGAGTGATGATGGGTGACTATTTTCTCCAGCTCTGCTGCATTGCTGAATTTTGAGTATTTTACATGCTGGAATATGTTTCGTAAATCATAGTGTAACTCAAACCTCATTCATTGAGAATCAGCGTGGCTGGACTTGTTTCAATGATCTCTCTCTGTCTGTCTTCACCTCTTCAATGTAGTTTGTGGTTGTCTGACACGGAGTGTGTGTAGCGAGCGTTTAGCTGTGTTTGGGGAGTCGGAAGGAGTCCTCGTTTTCCTCTGAAGTGATTCAACTTATCTCATGAGTAATGTCTCTCATAAGCTGTGCTCAAATATCTGTAATTTACCCCCTCAGGGCAGAGAAAGACCATTTGTGGCTCATTCATCTTTTGGTTGACTATACAAGTCTGCCTGGTCTGTGACCAAACTACTGGTTGCTGCCAACTTCCTCCGTTGGGTAACTGTGTAGACTTTACATTCAAATAACTCCGTTGTGGTGGAAGTATGCAATCATTTAGCTGACACTTTTATCCAGAATAAATGAGAGGTCTCCTAAGCAACCAAATTGTCCCAGTTGCTAGGGAGGGTAGAGTCACATGGGGTAACCTCCTCGTGGTCACTATAATGTGGTTCGATCTTGGTGGGGCATGTGGTGAGTTGTGTATGGATGCCGCAGAGAATAGCATGAAGCCTCCACACGCACTATGTCTCCGTGGTAATGCTCAACAAGCCACATGATAAAATGCATGGATTGACGGTCTCACACGTGGAGGCAACTGAGATTCGTCCTCCGCCACCCGGATTGAGGCGAGTCACTACGCCACCATGAGGACTTAGAGCGCATTGGGAATTGGGCATTCCAGATTGGGGAGAAAAGTTATGAAGTATGCCAAAAATCTAGCAAACGCCTTTTACAAACGTATGTGTTTTAATGCTAGTATATAGTGTAAAGTGGACCGGTTATAATAAGTGTAATAATGGTAAACAAGGTGTTACTTTAAAGACATAGCAATTTAACATATATAGGTAGGAATTATTATAATAATGTAGCACACTACTTTTTAAAATGAACGTTTCCCAACATGTTTGACAGTGCTACATTTCTGCAAATAGTTCATGTGAACTGCATCTGTCTCTTTGAATTGGACTCTGAGCCAGAGAAATGACATAATACAGCTCATGTTTGATTTGGACCAAAAAGTTGCATTGTTTCTTTTCCCCTGCTTCAGTGCCATGTGGTTTTATCCCAGACCCCGAAGAGGCCTAATGTAAGCCAGGGTCACGACTAGAGACTCCGAGAGAGGGTTCTGCTAACAACGACACTTGAATGCATTCCAAAAAGCCAATTCCCAAATGTCCGACGGACTAGAGATTCATCCGTCCATCTTTTTCCTAAAAAGATCTTCTTGCGCCTTTGTAATCGAATCATTTCCAGAGTTAATAATAGGATCTCCTCTCCCGAAATCATGCACACTGAGGCAGGGGGTGTGCCATGAGTTTAAGTGGGGGTTTTGAGTGTGGTTGCATTGTTGTAGTCTTGTTGCATTGTTTGGAGTCAAGAGTATGTCCTGTCAAGGAATGTGAGAGTTTTCTGCTTAACTTAAAGGGATAGCAACCCTCATTATGATGAGTTATATATATATATATATATATATATATAATCCTACAGTGCTGTGGGAAAGTATTTGCCCCCTGATTTCTTCTGTTTTTGAGTATATCTCATACTAAATTGTTTCAATTACTCAAACAAAATCTAACATAAAACAAGGTTCAATCTGAGTAAACACAAAATACAGTTTTTAAATGGTGATGTTTTTATTGAAGCAAAAAAGTTATCCAAGACCAACTGGGCATGTGTGAAAAATTATTTAGTTACTAAATCCCCAAATCTATGAAAGTGCATTCATAATGGGGTTCAGCTGGCATGAAGTTGGCTAAAAGGCACTATTCTAAGGTCGAAAGAAATTCCAGAAATGATGAGGAAAAAGGTGAGTGAAATGCATCAGTCTGGGAAGGGTTACAAAGCTGTTTCAAAGTCTCTGAGACTCCAAATAATCACAGCGAGAGTCATTAAATCAAAATGGAGAAAACTTGGCACAGTAGTGAACCTTCCCAGAAGTGGCCGAGCTTACAAAATTCCTCCAAGAGCTCAGCGACGACTCATCCAGGAAGTCAAAAAAATGCCAAGACAACATCCAAGGAACTGATCATCATACCTCCGGTCAAGCATGATGGTGTTAGTGTGATGGTGTGGGGATGCTTTGCTGCTTCAGGACCAGATCGACTTGCAATAATTGAGGGAAACATGAATTCTGCTCTCTACCAGAGAATCCTAAAGGAGAACGTCCGGTCATCAGTCCATGAGTTGAAGCTCAAGCATAACTGGACGATGAAGCAAGACAATGATCCAAAGCACAGGAGTAAGTCCATCTCTGAATGACTCAAAAGAAGCTAAATATAAGTTTTGGAGTGGCCTAGTCAAAGTCCTGACTTGAACCCAATTGAGATGCTGTGACAGGACCTTAAATGGGCAGTTCATGCTCGAAAACCCTCCAATGTGACTGAACTAAAGCAGTTCTGCACAGAAGAGTGGGACAACATTCCCCCACAGCGTTGTGAAAGACTGATCTCCACGTTATCAGAAGTGTTTGGTTGCACAACCAGCTATTAAGTTTAAGGGGGCAGTTAGTTTTTCACATGGGTGATATAGGTGTTGGACAACTTTTTGCTTCAATAAAAATAAATATATCGTATATATATTTGAAAACAGTATTTTGTGTTTCAGGTTGCCTTTGTTTTATCTTATATCTTGTTTGAAGATCTAAAACAATTTATGAAAATACACAAAAAGAGAAGAAATCAGGATGGGGGCAAATACTTTTCCACAGTACTGTGTATATATTCACCTTTAAGTTAAGCACACACGAGTGAGTACAGCCTGGCACACTGAGTCACTCTGTGTTCAAGAACACAGGAAGGGAGCGTTGAGTGCTTCCTGTTTGAGTGCCATTAAAATCTTTCGCCTTTCCTTTTTGCGGACTGGTTTACGTCAGCGAGTTACTGGGTCTCTCGACTCGTTCTCCACCCATCGTGAGAAAGAACGGCAACCCTTGACCCACAGCAGCGAGCGGGACAGGTGGAGACCGTTACTTGAACTCAAACTCTGTTCTGGTGATCCTTGATAACTGCAGACTGTTATTGGTAATGCAATAAATATGGTTTTATATTTCGACGCAAATGGTATCATTTGATTTTGGCTTGTTCTGTCTGAATCCACTCGTTCACTGGTTCACATAGTCCTGGAGCGCATTAAGGTAAACGGATTTGGCGTGCTGTAACTGAAGGGCTCGAGGAGTGGGCTTGAGCTCGGAGGTCTACTCTCTGGACTATCTGACGAAAGCAAGAAATGGAAAGACAATTATGAAATAGTAATTGGTAGGCATGGTAGCATGCAATATACAGGTGGAGATGGAGGAATGCTGGAAGAAATGTCATCCGTGCGAAGGAAGCAGCTGCTAATATACACTCAGGATATGATTGACAGGCCTATATGAACAAGCTCCTCCCAAACTTCCATGTGGAAGTTTATTTGCTAATCATTTTATATCGCTTTAAGCAAAACGTGCAATTAATCAATAAGCTTTTTTTTTTTTTTTGCCCATACAGTGTTAGCAGGGCTGGACTGGTAAGTTGGCAAACCGGGCATTTTCTTGATGGGCCGATGCACTTTGGGGCCGATCAGGTGCGGAGTTGCCATGGTGAGAACCGAACGGGCTGGTGGGTCGGCCGTGAAACGTGTGAGCCACTGTGTTATGCAGACGTTTTGGGCCAGTTGCCATGTAAAATGCCGGCCCGATTTGTCTTCCCAGTCCAGCCCTGAGTGAAAGTGAATGGTGACTCGTGCTAAATAATTCCTTGTGTGTTCCACAGTTATATAAGCTTGGAGTAACATAAGTACATGATGACAAAATCTTCAGTTTTGGGAACTTTCCCTTTAATATCTTATGCAACTTTGTCTTGCTTAGTCAGGAAATTCTACTGCTGGCTTTAAAGGTGAAGAAGAGCGAGAGGAGGAGCAAAGCAGACAGAGGTTTGGATTGTATGGATGTACTTTATCTGCAGGGAGGCAGGAGGAGACATTCAGGTGATGAGATCATCTCCTGGAGAACAAGAATGGGAGGTTTCCAGCAGAACCAGAGGATTGGGAATTCCAGAGAGAAAATAGGATTGAGATGATCTGATTTTGTCTGTCTGTTGTAACTGAGCTCTTGTTATTACACATCGTTATTACCAGAGACTCCTGAATAAAAATGAGAATCTTTACTATTTAAAAATATATATTTTGTATTATTTTGTCCCTGCATATTGTGTAAGAACTCATCGAAACCAAACCAAACATTCCCAGCCGACCACAGCAAAATCACTGCTTTCATTTGTTTGTTTTTTAGTTATGTAACGTTGTCACACAGTAGCCAGCAAAACGTCTGACTGCCGATTGAGAACCAAATTGTTTGTATGTGGGTTTAATTGACATTTATATATGGCCTGTCCACAATGGTTTTGTGCATGTACTCCATCACTGGTGCGGTAACTCCCCAGAGAGACCCTTGTTGATTTTGGAAAGGCTCGAGAGAAATATGTTTGCCGCAGATAAACTATTTGTTATCATCTGCATCGCTAACAGTTTTTCCCAGCAGCATCTGGGACGCTGTTTGTTATCTAGGTGTTATTCTGTGGCATTACATAACTACAGTAAAATCATATTAATGTTTCCGTCAGGCTGCTTTTATCAACACATTTGTAGGGAGGAGGAGAATAATCTTGATTGACGCTGATCTGATGGCCACGTTTGTTTTGGAACAATCTGGAGCTGTTG
The DNA here is from genome assembly GCF_025860055.1 of Xyrauchen texanus. Lineage (NCBI taxonomy): Eukaryota > Metazoa > Chordata > Actinopteri > Cypriniformes > Catostomidae > Xyrauchen > Xyrauchen texanus. The sequence continues at coordinate 10,192,646 of NC_068285.1, forward strand.
GGAATGTTTGAGAAGCATTCCGTGTTTGTTCCAGTTTTAAGGCGGGAGTATTTTTGGAATGCTGAGGAGGTTTTTTTGGGCTGCGGACTTTGGGCTGTTAAGTAACAGCACAACCAAGTACTGCGTCCGCTGTTGCGTCAGAGCTCACCCCGTGACTTAGTCAGAGGTCAAGGGTCATCATGTTCTTGACCCCCTCGCTGCATCCGATATGCGTACTTCCCTTTACTTGTGGTTAAACAATTTATTTTAGGCCATGTCTGTTAGCTTTAAAATCATCTATATGCTAGTGTACTACATCATGTTTATAGATATTTTAAATCACAAGGATGCGCTGCATTCTCAAAGTGGCCACAAGGGGCACTGTAGTGGACATTAATGGGAGCCAGCTGGTACGTGATAGATGTGTGGTATGTATAAACCTATACATCTCTCCTGGCCTTAGGAGGCGCACTAGCGACTGACGCGAGTTCTTCCAGTACACAATACAAAAAGTACAGGAATTGGAATGCAGCTTCTGTGTTTGTCTATATGACTGGAGATAATGCATCTGTTTCCTGTCTTCTCTGCATGTGGAGGTCTGGTAATTGACAGCCGACTCCTGCTGCGCCCCAGCATCCTTCACTCTACAGGAGGGCGTGTAACATAACCAATCAACGTTCAGAGTCTCTCGAGGGCCTGAGACAGGCAGCGTTCTCTTGACAGGGATGAAGGCAGTGTGTGTGTGTGTGTGTGTGTGTGTGTGTGTGTGTGTGTGTGTGTGAGAGAGAGAGAGAGAGTGTGTGTGTGAGTGTGTGAGTGTGTGAGAGAGAGTGTGTGAGTGTGTGTGAGAGAGAGTGTGTGTGAGAGAGAGTGTGTGAGTGTGTGTGTGAGTGTGTGTATGTGTGAGTGTGAGAGAGAGTGTGTGAGTGTGTGTGTGAGAGAGTGTGTGTGTGTGAGTGTGTGTGTGAGACATTGTGTGAGTGTGTGTGTGAGAGAGATTGTGTGAGTGTGTGATGTGTGTGTGTGTGTGTGTGTGTGTGAGAGAATCTATCATTATTTAAAATATTCCAAATTACCTCTATTTGGGGCCTAAGTAAATATTGATATGCGATTAATTGCGATTAATGTGATTATTTAATTGACATATCATGTAAAAAAAATTATGTATTGACAGCCCTAATTTTTGGTTATTTCTGATTTATTATTGATCAACACCAGGAGCCCTCAAGTATGACAACATATTCTTATAGTTGCATGATCCGAAATAATTGAGCATGTTCAAAGTCCAGTGTGACACTAGCTTTGCAATTAAAAGAGCCGGGGTGCGTTCCATCCATCATCCCCGTGCATTCCCTTTCCTTCGAAGACTTCACCATCCACTCTGAGAGCTTCAAAATGTAACCCTGGCCTTTCCTTATTCAAGAAGATTTAGAAAATAGCTCCATGGGATGGTAGCCAATATGGCCGCCAAACTACCTGACATGCCTTAAAGTGACTTTTGTGTCATATGGGAAAAGTATGTCATGCAAACAATATCCCAAATTGATCACACATCGCATTTCTTCTAAATAGTGCTAAAACATCTCACACATGTTTTGGTAGTAGATTTCTAAATGGACAGAGCGTGTTGTTCACACGTATGTGCACACTTGCAGTCAGGGGTATGAAAGTCCTGTTAAAACATGCCGTTACCTGCATTACTCCGCCCACCTGCTCCCAGACAGACAGTCACGCACGTGTGGGTGGAGCTAATGATCTCACTCACCTGTGAAGGTGCTCATTAGTCAGTGAATGAATCATGATGCACAGGATGCATGCTTGGCTGGTAGTATGGGACACACATGCACAGAGCAGGAAACATCTGTTTCATTAAATTACTGGTTTAATACCATGACTCAAGCAGGACATCTGGTCTGATTTTATTTCTAAATTTACCTCCTGTCGTTGTGATTTATTAAAAGGGTTCTCTTTATATTTGCACCTGTATGCCATTAACACTCTTAAACCAGACTCAAATATGAAGATACAAATGCGAATGCTTGGCCAACACGTTTGCAGGCGTGCAGTGACGGTGCTTGCGTTACTGTGCCGATAACAAACCTCAGTACTCAAGAGGGTGATGGAGTAACCTTCAAAGGTCTGAGCCAAAAATATTGCAATGGGGAAAGGTGCCATTTGCAGTTCCTGGCAGGCTTCTCTGCCTTACAGGCTCCGTATGGTTAGGATTAGGGTCGGGTTAGGGCATCTGCCACCTGCCTGGAACAAACCGTGGCCCCTTTGTACAATGGGCCATAAATATCGATATGTGTTTATTCAGGTTGCTAGTTATAAACATGTCGACAGTTAAGCTAATCTGACTAACGTGTGGCGCTAACATTGCTCCGCCATGAAAGTGGAGAACCTGAAAGACTAAAACTGATCGAATTGCATTCGTTGGCACATTTCGGACTGCAGTGATGCTTAAAATTGGGGCCACGTCCACACTAATATGTAGAATGTGATATAAATGATATCTGTGTGGCACTTGTATACATACAACATGCAAATTGGAGAAATTAAAAATGTATCGTGCACAATGGCTACCATTTAACCTAATATAATTATTTTTTTAAACTGCCAGTATATGATGTAGAGTATGTTTTCAGTAAGTTTTAAGCTGTATTTAATTCTAACCAAAGCCTGTTCCATGCGTGACACTCCATGGTGTTGAACACACAGACACACACACTCTCACACACACAGACACACACACACACACACACACACGCGCAGACACACACACACAGACACACACACACTCTCACACACACACACACACACACACACACAGACACACTCTCACACACACACACACACACACAGGCACACACAGACGCACACACTCTCACAGACACACATGCATACACACACACTCTCACAGACACACACACAGACACACATGCACACATACACACAGACACACACACACAGACACACACACAGACACACACTCTCACACACACACAGACACACACACACACACACACAGACACACTCTCACACACAGACACACATGCATACACACACACTCTCACAGACACACACACAGACACACATGCACACACACACACATACACATACACATACAGACACACATGCACACACACACAGACACACACACATACACATACAGACACACATGCACACACAGACACACACACACACACATAGACACACAAACACACACACACACACACACACACACAGACACAGACACACACATACACACACAGCAGTGTTAAAGCACAGCAGTGGTATCTCTTATTATGCAGGTCATTTAGAGCATTAGTCATAACTGTCTGATTCCATCCATCCATCGTCAACCGCTTATCCTGTGTACAGGGTCGCGGGGGGCTGGAGCCTATCCCAGCTAACATTGGGCGAAAGGCAGGGGACACCCAGGACAGGTCGCCAGTCCATCGCAGGACTGTCTGATTCATTCATTCATATTCATTTGAGGCATTTCTGATGAGGCATTTGTGTGAGTTTGGTAATGTTCCAAGTCCACACTACCATAATGCTTATAGTATTGAATACATAAGTATGCATACAGTCCTATATTGTACTCAGTAAATATTGTGTGCATAATGTGACACTTTCTCAGCCGTCTTGGTTCCAGAAGTATTTTTTTAGCATTTATTTTTTCCAATGGGATTTCATTAAGCACTTCATAAAAGAGTTCTAAGCCATGACGCAACCAACGAGCTCCGAGGTGAATCATAACATTGCAAACTTTGATACAGAGCAAAAAAATTATTTGATGGAAAAGTAGAGACAAGTTTAAGGCAATGAACAATGAACTAATCCCATGAAACATTGAGAACGACATAATCGAATTAAACAAACTTGATTCAAAATTGTTCATTATAAATATGGAAACAATATATTTTTATTGTATCGCAAAGTTTTAAGATATTGTAATATATTTCGTGAGTGATAAGAGATGACCGTGCACTACTTCTTATCCAATTTTCATGCCTAGCACAAAGTGCACGTGGACATGGGTGGGAGCATTTGCATTATCTGTGGGTGCATGCACGCAAACTGATTGACATGAAGCACGATTTGCTATTTTCCTGAGTGGTAGGTTATTTCAGAACCACGTCTGTTTTCAGTTCAATGTCTAACTGTGACTCATTCACCCATTCATACACCCATTCAAGGTAGCATGCAAGGTGCTAGCCTGGGCAACTAGCCCGCTAGCAGCTAGCCTGGATTCGAACCACCAATCCTGCGATTAGTGGCCGACCCGCTCTACCAACTGAGCCACAGCCGCCACATAAAGTTAATTTACACTGAAAGGGGATGGACTATATAATAGTACAATTGGTACAATTACCGTAGAAGAACCTCCAAATTGAATTGCACTTGACCCAGCCCATCAGTGCTTTGCATGTGAAATTTCGCCAAACCCAATTTCCACCTAGACTTAGTACGAAGTGCTTATACGAAATTACCAAAAGTTCACGACCATGCCCACTGACTTAGCGCTTATGGCTTAAAGCATAGCGCTGCGCTTAGCGCTAGCACTCTTAAAATAGGGCCCAGGAAGTTTGAGAGTGTCGAGAGAGCGACTCAATTGCATCATTTACAGTGCGTCATTGAAGAGGGCGGTTGCTGCAGAGCTCTTTTGGTGCACTTTGTTCGCCACAATTTTCTGATTGGTGGATCTTCGAGATCAGGGGTATCTCTTCACCAGACATTCTGCTATTAAACATGAGTTCTACAATATAAAGTCGAAATAATGCGGACTGATGACGTCAACAGATGCATATACCATCGAGTTTCCGAGCTTATTGCAATTTTTACCTGCAGAACCAGATTGTTGCGCTCTTTTTCAACCACGATTGTTAATATCTTTATTTAGACACTCAATCAGACTGCCAAAGGTTAAAAAATATGTAAAATAATTGTAAATTTAACTGTATTTTCTGTATTTTGGAGATGATATCTGGCACTACTGGCAAAATTCAACATGAAACGTACTTTATACTGCCTATTATTTTAAATTGTGCATGCAGAATGTAACAATAAACATATTAAACATTCGTTTGCAACATTTTCAGGTATATAGCTGTAATTTAACTAAAAATGTCTTTACTTAAGACAGTCTGACTGCGTAAATAAAGAGTCGAGAGACATAATGATAATAGAAAACGCTGATATTGCCTCATACTAGAAATGGAAGGTCAAGCGCATTGTGTTGTGCAATACAGTATCTCACAGTGTGCTTTGGGTGTATACTGCACCATGTATTGGGTCATACGGGTATTTTATGCCTAGTGTGAAAATTGACCTATTGTGCATAATATACGGCATACTGCACAGTTAGTATGATTAGTATTAGTATCTAGTATGGCATAGTATAGCTCTTATGTTCTTGTGGTAAGGCTATTGTCTTGATTACTGCACCTCCTAATGTCAAGAGGATATGAACAGCCCTTCCTCTATTTCTCCCTAGTGACTAGTTCTGCTCAATTGAAACAAGCACTGAGAGAAAGAAAGTTTTTGAGCTTCTATTTAAAATGTGTGATAAAATTTCAAGCAGAAACTTGTTTGTTTGTGTTCAAATTACTTTGAATGTCATAAGGGTGATAGGAAAATGCACGCACTGTCAATCTTGTCATTATTGTATTTGATTGTAAACATGAATAGTTTGCTTATTTAATTAATTTGATTGCACCCTGAATAACTTAGAAACTAACTCACGTATTTGACGTAAAATTTGACTTATGGTTTTCGCCTGGCAGACGAAACAATTTGGACAAATCTCTCATTTTCACTGAAGGAGAGACCTGAGCCATATCTAGAGATCAGAATAATATCGAGACTAACAAAAACATTTTGACATACAATTTGACTTACGATTTTCATCTGGCAGATGAAACAATTTGGAAAATCTCTCATTTTCACTTTAGGAGGGACCTGAGCCATATCTAGAGATCAGAATAACATAGAGACTAACTCACATATTTGACGTACAATTTGACTTACGATTTTCGTCTGGCAGACGAAACAATTTGGAAAATCTCTCATTTTCACTGAAGGAGAGACCTGAGCCATATCTAGAGATCAGAATAACAGAGACTTACTCACATGTTTGATGTACAATTAGACTTACGGTTTTTGCCTGGCAGACGAAACAATTTGGACAAAAAATCTCTCATTTTTACTGAAGGAAGGACCTGAGCCATATCTAGAGATCAGAATAACATAGAGACTAATAAAAAAATTTTGACATACAATTTGACTTACGATTTTCATCTGGCAGACAAACAATTTGGAAAATCTCTCATTTTCACTTTAGGAGGGACCTGAGCCATATCTAGAGATCAGAATAACAGAGACTTACTCACATTTTTGACATACAATTCGACTTACGATTTTCGCCTGGCAGACGAAACAATTTGGACAAAAACATTGTTTTTCTTCTTTTTTCATTTAAATTAGATTAAATGTAAACTTTTTGTAAATTCTGCAATGAATATACAGTACAGTAGACTATAATTATTATCTTATAGCTATATCATTAGAAAGAAAAGACTTTCTTTACTTAAGTGCATAACTCACAATTTGTTTGTGGGTCAAAGTGACTGAGGTCGCATCCACTGTCTCAGCTACTGTGCAAACTACTCCATTTTGGTAGGAAAACTAATTTTTCAGTTTCCTAATGATATTGTTTGCCAAAGTGGTAATAAAGAGCGTTAACGCATACAACCGTCTTTTCGACAGTGATTTGGTGTGAATGTAGTTTGGTGTGAACAGTCTGTAATCCTGTTGTGTATTTCTCTCTCAGGCCCAGAGTGAGGGCGTGGTGCGTGTGTGTTTGAAGGAGAGAGGTCAGGACGTGTTGGTTCTCAAGCGAGTTCCATCAGATCCTTCGTCTCCACAAACGGCGGGAGTCAAAGACGAGGACGGTGATAAGAGGTGAGCAAGCCCCGCCCCTTATTCATCACCTCCCCTTTTAATTACTTTGCTTTTAAGCACTCTTCATTTCCTCCAAGCAGTGTCTACCCTCCCTCTCTCTCTCTCTCTCTCTCTCTCTCTTTTCTGACACATTTCACATGTTTGCTTCCTTGTACACTGTCAGCTTGTAAAGGAGCACAACCCTTTGACAACATAACATTTTTGTGTTTGCATGTAAACGCACGTGTCTGCTGAATTCATAGAAGTTGTTTGCATTTATACTGAAAGAGAAAGAGTTTGTTGCACCTTCTGCGTGTTTGTTGTTGTGCAGTAAGTGATTGTCTGGAGTTTATCCAGCACACGGTGGAATCGATCTTCACCGCATCTTGGGAACGGACACCCGCGGTGGGCATGACGTAGCGTGCGTGACGCAAGACGTGTTGGAATGGACAGCGCAAAACGGACCTGTCTGAAACTTAAACCTGTCACGCTTGTAGAAGAAGAGATAGATGAGGATGAAGATTGGGAATATAGCAGCAGATTTGAGGATGAAGATGAAATGCTGACGTTTGATATTCCTCATTTTCGTTACATTGACGATGACGAAGTTAATGATGATTACGTTATAAACAGACAGCGGCGCAGTGGCTCTTGTTCTACGTGTTCCTCTCCTGAGGAAGAGTGCCCATCTAATTCTTCCTCCTCCGCTCTGTCCAACAGGTATGTCGTGGTGTCCGGGACGCCCCACAAGATCCTGGAGCACCTGCTAAGCGACCTTCGCCTGGATGAGCACCAGGGGGCGTCGGAGAGCAAAGAGGCGGGTGAGTGAACGGAAAAATCTCATAAATTGACACCAGTACCGCCACTCCCTATACGCATATTACGAAGTATGCGTAGGGCATCAACTCCCTAGAGGGGCACCATCTTGTCTTAGGGGGCACCAGGAACTCTACCGGCTGCTCTTACTAACACGTTAAATGCTATTCAAGGACCCGGTCACAGACTATCGCATTCGCTTTCGCACAGTGCAACTGAAATTGAATGGGCAAACGCCCTAAAAATTACGTTGATTGGTTAATATTATTTTTATTTTAAAACTAAAAATCGTTTCAGAAGGGGAAAATTAATTCAATTATATTGATTATTCAACTTTATTTATAGTAACATGCATCGATGATCGTGCACAACTATATTAATAAAAAAAGTAAATGGTGTCAATTTTGATTTCATGTTGACTTGAACTGGTTTAGAGTACAGTAGCACTAACAGATGGGGCGAATCGTGACAAAAACATTTGTCACAAACTTTACTGTGATCACTGTGGCCACTGGTCAAGTTTGTTCAAAATCAAGCATTCCCATTCTCAGTTATTGAAGAATGTGGCATGTTAGAACGACTTTTCGCACTGTCTTTCTGGAATGCTTTATGTCTTAAAACCGACAGAATTTTCTATGGGTTTCTGTTCTGTGGAGTTTGTGCCCGCTGCGTTTGAGGCAAGTTTTCAGAGGATGTTTTTGAAGTTCTGCCTGCAAAACCAGTTGATTTGTGCCAGTGTTGGTGACAGTTGTTTTTTTAATCTTACAAAAGCATGATTATTCATGGAGTCTGTTTGCACACACGTACATACAAGTGTGTAGAGGCATTAAAGGTCAGCTGAGGTCATAGAACAGTTTCTATGGAGTTCAATGGCCACTCGTGTTCTAGAGCTAAATTACCTCATATATCATACAGAGAACAAACAGAGAGAATGAGGTTGTCTTTATGCATTGCGCATGTGTATTTGTAATGTCTGTGGATATGTGTGAGTGTAACTCAATGTCCCTTATGTATAACACACCCATAGGCGACACGGCGTTTGGCACATCCTGGATAATTACTGGTGTGTTGGCAGCTATGTTTAGCATTTAAAAGTGCCCCACAGTAATGAGAAGAGAGTTTTAGTTTTTACATTTTGTTTAATCCATCAGAAAAGAAGCTTCAGTCTCGATATTACATTATAAACAAGTGATGTCCAGTATAATCTCATGCATATCGAATATATATAAATTCATAAATAAACGCATTGGTGTAGAGTAAGCACAATATAAACACACAAAATATAAAGTGCAAAATATTTGAATAATAATAACATAATAATAAGGATAATCATCCCAAATAGCATAATAAACATTATTTTCTTTATGAATAATTTTTACCTTCAAGGACGTCCTCAAATGTCCTAACACACACACATCATGCAGTATCATGGGTGCGGTTGATGTATATTTAAGATAATCTCTCGTTAGTGAAGCCTACAGCTGCGCCGTCGCCTTCAGATAAGACGAGTATTGTTTTCAAATGCTACTTTACACTAAATTAAACTGCACTGTAATGATGTAAAATGTCAAGGCCTTTAGCTGTATTCCCTAATGCAGCTTTGATTTAGAGATATGGTTAATAACTCCAACTTAAATGCTAAAACTCCAGAAATAGAACTCTTAAATCAGTGTTTCTCGTTCAGGTCGGCGTAAGTCTTTATTGGGACATAAATGCTACCGCGGTAATTGTTTAGAGACACCATTGAACACAAGAGATTGTCTCGCGTTGCTGTTTCCGGCAGGAAATGAGGCATTGCAGAAAATCAAAAGGCATCAGATGTATTTTTAGAATGAAGTGGTGTAAATTTAATGCAACTTTTTAAGTTAAAACTCACTCGATGACATCATCGTCACAAATATCATGCCCCAAAGCACAACATTTCAATTTCTAATTCAGGTCATTTTAACTGTACGGTCTTCAGTCATTTTTACACGTTTATAAATTGGGGATTATGTGTTGTGCATGCCTATAAACTTACATTTACATTTATGCATTTGGCAGATGCTTTTATCCAAAGTGACTTACAGTGCACTTATTACAGGGACAATCCCCCCCGGAGTAACCTGTAGTTAAGTGCCTTGCTCAAGGACACAATGGTGGTGGCTGTGGGGATCGAACCAGCAACCTTCTGATTACCAGTGATGTGCTTTAGTCCACTACGCCACCACCACTCCCAACTTGTCTTAGTGCATTTCGCCCCTTTCTCTCCTTGTTGAACGCGATTGACTCGCATGCCGAACTGAATGAATGACGTACCACCTGTCATTCAGTGGATGAGCAGATCCTCATTCGTGAACGAGATGGCCGCGTCGATAATAACGAGTATTCCAGTACATTCAGTTTGCACATGAACAAGACGTCTCATCTCGTCCAGACTCAAAAAGACCGAATTGACTGGCTTAGTGAAGAGGTATATTCGCTCAGTGAGTCAAACCATTGATATGCTCCTTCACGCTCGCACTTGAATGCCATTGGCTCGTGCTATAAACAGGCATAAAAAGCCACCGAAGCTGTCTCGTGCTTCAAACTAGAGCTCATTGGCTTCGAAAGAGAGAGACGTCAGTGAACGAGACATATGAGTCAGTGCATGGAGGTTAAACGATAACGATTCGTTCAAAAAGGCCGATGCATTCACGAAAAAGCACTAGTGGTAATCAACGTTATGCCAGAAATTCTGTTAATTACACTTAACTTGTATTGAACCCAGAATATTCCTTGAAAAAAGTTGACCTCCCTGAAAGTCATTGTGTAATTTGCACGCTGAGTACACACAGTATATACTCGGTTCTAGCACACACCCTGCAATCATCACCTGAGTGATAGTTTCATCCTTCCTGCTTTTTCAGAAATGGCATGACTGTTATTTGATACTCTCTCTCTCAGCAGTAGGTGAAAATGGAAAGATGGATTGTAGGCTGGCTTTCTGTTATAACAGACACCCTGCTATAAAAATGGAAATGCATATTTATCAGCAGATGCAGAGAGACAAACTAATAAAAATATTAGTCTTCGTAAACGTTCAGTTTCTAAAAGTATTCGGTAATGCAACGTTATTATAAATGCATCTTCAAATGAAAATGTACTAGTGTGGACATGGCCTCAAACAACTTTCCTTTCTTGCTATTAGCTAATTGTGGCTGGGCGGAGGTTGGGGCCGGGACCTGTGTTTGTGTTTGTCTTTTTGGTTCAGTTCAATATTGTCAAGCCGGTTCTCGCCTCCTCCTTTCCATTAATCCCTTTACACTAATGTTACCCAATAGTCAAAAATAGCTATTTATCAATTGTTTTAGGCTACTGTTCTATATGCAACCTTTCAAAAATCTTGCCAATATTAACAGTAATTTAAATGCCTTTGCAAACACTAATTAGCCCCACATTCTCTAATGAAAGTTCTCATTAAACATTCGCATTCCAGTAGAGTGAAATGTAGATTTTTACATGTCTGCTTAATTGTCCTAGCATGTGTTAATGTGTGCTGTTGAGTATCAATGTAGAGGTGGTGGTTTATTGTGTTTACATACTGTGCGTTTGTCTTTCAGAAATGCTTCTGGATGACTTCCTGTTGACATATCTGGTCTTTATGTCCACCAGTGAGCTCTGTCAAGCCCTGCTGGGACAATATCCTTCAACAATATCTCTGCAAGATACATACGAAAATTAAACATTCAAGTATGTTCTAAAATTGCTGTCGACTGATATGCATGTTTTTAATGGCCGAAGTCGATATCTAGAGCACAAGATGGCCAAAGCAATACAGATTCACTTTATATTTGATATAAAACAATTTAATGATAGCAAATGACACTTAAACCTAAAGTAGACTTCGGTTTTACAAGTGCTTCGAGTTACATTGCCAACACAGTATGCACAGACTGTCTGCATGCATTTTAATAGTAAATGGTCTGCACTTATATAGCGCCTTTTTAACCTTAATGGTATTCAAAGCACTTTACACTGTGACTCATTCACCCATTCACACTCACACTCATACACCAATGATGGCAGAGCTGCCATGCAAGGCGCTAGCCTGCCATTGGGAGCAACTTGTGGTTCAGTGTCTTGCCCAAGGACACTTCGGCATGTGGAGTCATGTGGGCCGGGAATCAAACCGCCAACCCTGCGATTAGTGGCCGACCCGCTCTACCACCTGAGCCACTGCCACCCCAGTTCAGCATTTTTTTGAGACAAGAGGACAGTCCACCTCTGTGTGCGTCATCGGCGGTAAAGCATTTAGAGTTAGGGTTAGCAAGCAGTCGTCATGCACATGCGATGAACATTTGCATTTGAACACATGGTCAAAAGTGTGTACCTTTAAAGGCTAGAGCGCTTGACCGTGCGCAACATGTACCAATTAATGTAAATTAATTGAATATTTTACCAAATATTTACTGAAAATTCACTCAGACATATTGGAAAACATTCAGAAAACCCTCATGATCCATTAACATGTAGTACCAGATGGGTTCAGAGTAGAGATAAACCGACATTGGCTAAATAATCGGTTCTGAACCCATATGGATCGATACATATACGAATAGTCTAAACTATATTCATTGCAGTACACAGATGTACTCTAAACACAATCTAAGATCTCTGGTGTCATAATGGGTGGCAGTGGCTCATGTGGTAGAGCGGGTTGGCTGCCAATCACAGGGTTGGTGGTTTGATTCCCGGCCCACATGACTCCACATGCCGAAGTGTCCTTGGGCAAGACACTGAACCCCAAGTTGCTCCCAATGGCAGGCTAGCACCTTGGTGTGTGAATGTGTGTATGAGTCACAGTGTGATATATACTATAATAAGTGCAGACCATATACCATAATCAAGTGCTTATGTGTACATCCAATCCTAGTTCATGTGTGCACACCTTTGGTCTTTGGTCTTTAACGTGATCTCACCTACTGTACCAAGCGTGTACTAAGTCGAGGGAAGGAGGAAGGAAAGGAGGCTCTGTACAGGAAGCGGAAGGTATTGCACCTTGTGTCCCAGTGGAGCGCTCTCTACAAGGACTTCCTGCGAGAAGAGGAGAACGTCAAACTCTTCATGAAGGTAATAACATTACCCAAACATTCTCTTAACCTAAGATTAAATATTCAGAAAACGTTCCTGTTGAATGTGTGCATAGAATGTGACACCCTGGAAGTATAAACCTGAAGTGATCCTTGTGTGCTCTTACTTTCTCTTCTTCGTGTATTAAGCAGTAGTTTGTGTCAAGTGACTCACTGACTCGTGGTTCTCCTCAGGGAGTGCTTCAGCCTCATCTCATGTCAGGACTTGTGTTTCGTTTTCTCTGGTTTTCCCTCTAGATGTTTTATTTTCTCCTCGCCTTATTTCTGTTCTAGCTGCTCAAGGCTACAGGCAAACACATCGTTTAGAAAACCCTTTCAAGCATCATTAAAAATGCTAAGAGAGTGTTAGATTACATGTAGAGTCGTTTGTGCCGTTATGAACAGGGCTGTAGTTTCTCAAATCAGAGCTCAAGAAAGCAGCGATTTTCTTTGCTGTATTTCAGAAATTTATTTTGTGTGTAGGTGTTTATTGTGTGTTGTTTGTGTGTATGCATAGGTATTTATTGTTTGTTTGTGTGTGTATGGGTGCTTATTGTGTGTTTGTGTCTGTGTGTAGGTATTTATTTTGTGTGTAGGTGTTTATTGTGTGTTTGTTTGTGTGTATGCATAGGTATTTATTGTTTGTTTGTGTGTGTATGGGTGCTTATTGTGTGTGTCTGTGTGTAGGTATTTATTTTGTGTGTAGGTGTTTATTGTGTGTTTGTTTGTGTATGCATAGGTATTTATTGTTTGTTTGTGTGTGTATGGGTGCTTATTGTGTGTCTCTGTGTGTAGGTATTTATTTTGTGTGTAGGTGTTTATTGTGTGTATGTATAGGTATTTATTGTGTGTAGGTGTTTTTTGGGGTGTGTGGGTGTTTATTGTGTGTAGGTGTTTATTGTATGTGTTTGTGTAGGTCTTAATGTGTGTATGTAGGTGTTTATTGTGTGTTTGTGTGTGTATGGGTTTTTATTGTTTGTTTGTAGGTGTTTATTGTGTGTATAAGTGTTATTGTGTGTGTAGGTGTTTATTGTGTGTGTAGGTGTTTATTGTGTGTATAAGTGTTATTGTGTGTGTAGGTGTTTATTGTGTGTGTAGGTGTTTATTGTGTGTATAAGTGTTATTGTGTGTGTAGGTGTTTATTGTGTGTGTAGGTGTTTATTGTGTGTATAAGTGTTATTGTGTGTGTAGGTGTTTATTGTGTGTGTAGGTGTTTATTGTGTGTGTATAAGTGTTATTGTGTGTGTAGGTGTTTATTGTGTGTGTAGGTGTTTATTGTGTGTATAAGTGTTATTGTGTGTGTAGGTGTTTATTGTGTGTGTAGGTGTTTATTGTGTGTATAAGTGTTATTGTGTGTGTAGGTGTTTATTGTGTGTATAAGTGTTATTGTGTGTGTAGGTGTTTATTGTGTGTGTAGGTGTTTATTGTGTGTGTAGGTGTTGTGTGTATAAGTGTTATTGTGTGTGTAGGTGTTTATTGTGTGTGTAGGTGTTTATTGTGTGTATAAGTGTTATTGTGTGTAGGTGTTTATTGTGTGTGTAGGTGTTTATTGTGTGTTTGTTTGTGTAGGTCTTAATGTGTGTATGTAGGTGTTTATTTTGTGTTTGTTTTTGTGTTTGTGTGTGTATGGGTTTTTATTTTATTTTTTCATTTGTGTGTGTAGGTGTTTATTGTGTGTGTAGGTGTTTATTGTACTGTATAAGTGTTTATTGTGTGTGTGGCGTTTATTGTGTGTATAAGTGTTTATTGTGTGTGTGGTGTTTATTGTGTGTATAAGTGTTTATTGTGTGTAGGTGTTTATTGTGTATGTGGTGTTTATTGTGTGTATAAGTGTTTATTGTGTGTAGGTGTTTATTGTGTGTGTGTGTGTTTGTTTGTGTGTATGTAGGTGTTTAGTGTGTGTATGGGTGTTTATTGTTTGTTCGTTTGTGTGTATAGGTGTTTACTGTGTGTGTGTGTGTGTGTGTGTGTGTGTGTGTGTGTGTGTGTGTGTGTGTCTGTCTGTCTGTCTGTCTGTCACAGTGTTTAGTGTATTTTTATGCAGGTGTAGATTTTTCACGGGGTTCTTTCACTGAAAAACAGATTTAACTCTGTCATCTTTAAAAGATCTGAGACACACACACACACACACACACACACACACACACATCACAAATTCTCATCTTGTCCCCGCCTTGTTTTTTACCGACCCACTCACTTACACACACACACTCACGCAGTGTTTCCATGGCAACCAAAGTGTCATTGCAGCGATGGGGCTGTTTCACGGTCGTGTTGTACATCATTACATGAAGCGTTTCCCAGGTGATGGTTGCCTAGTAACAGGCAGAAAGAGAAGGGGATGGGGGGGTTGTTGAAAGCTGGTTGTGATGGGCCAGACATGCTTGGAGATGACCGCTCATGTTTTACCACCTAAATTACACATGAAACACACTAAAACACTCCATCAAATGCTACAGCACCCATGAGGACTACACAAATGCTCTCTGCTCATCACAGGTGTGTGTGTGTGTGTGTGTGTGTGTGTGTGTGTGTGTGTGTGTGTGTGTGTGTGTGTGTATATTTATTTTAGAGTTTGTGCATAAGACAAGCTGGTGATGTAGGCATCGTTATTTTATATCATGGAGCCGGTAAATGCATCCTCCCTCAACACATTTATTTCCCTAATGCATTTCATCTTTTTTTTTTGTATATTGTATTTTTTGTTATTTACAGTCATTTATTGTTAAGTTGTATACCTATTTTTTCTTAATTTATTGTTAACTTTTTATTAATTTATTGAAAAAAAAATAGGAATTTGCGTTTTATGCAATAATAGTAAGATTTTGCTTGGGGACCCCATATGTTTATAAACGGCCCTGCCACCTCCCTTATTCTCCACCGTACATTTAAGGTTATGTTTTTTTATGTTTTTGTGGGCTAACAGCCTCATATACACAAATTATGTCTTCATCAATCCATGTTTTGGCGCTTTGTATATCTCAACGTGGAGTAAGATGTATGGACGTCACAAATGAAGAGCAAAATGGATTCTGCATTTAACTTGATATGACTACTTTACCATAAAAGACACATTGACGAATCACGATTGCTGTACTAGGGCTCATATAGAATGTGTACGTTGACGAAATGTACTTGTAAATCAAAATGTAAGATATACATACACAAATCCAAAGATATC
This sequence comes from Xyrauchen texanus, assembly GCF_025860055.1. Lineage (NCBI taxonomy): Eukaryota > Metazoa > Chordata > Actinopteri > Cypriniformes > Catostomidae > Xyrauchen > Xyrauchen texanus. Next base: position 10,208,657 of record NC_068285.1, read on the forward strand.
CACAAATGTGAGACTGTTTACAAATGCAGATTCAACAATTCATTACAAGATTTGCTAATGCAGGTTTGATGCCATTCGTAAAAACTTCATTCTGATTCACAAGCTCTCGATTCTGATTTCGATTAAATTTAATGCCATTCTGATTAATTTGGATATATTTCCATTATAATGTCCATTTTGCTACATTTGAAAGCTATTCTTTCCAGCGAATACGGTAAATAATACAGGTAAAGTTCTTATTTTATACATTACAATAATATGAGGCCAAACTATGCAGTTTAAGTGCTTTTTTATTCAACAGATATCCAAATGAACACAACCAAAACTGCAGTAAACGTTGAAGTACAATAAAAGTTCATTTGCGATTAATCAGAAAATTTATATTTTTACCCGTTCACATTGTTTGTGAATGTGAATGAAGTTGCTCTTTTGTAAGGTGTATTTTGTGAATCTATTCATTTTATATTCTGTTTTATCTTCTTTATCTGCAGACGCTGTATCGATACGTGCTGGAGGACATTTATGAGTTTCCAACACTGGAAAAAGACTTGAAGGAATTCCAGAAACTTCTGCGACGGAGACAGTGAGTGTCACGCACATACTTTTTAGTATTTAGTATTTTAATTAAGACAATATGATGAACTTTGATTAGTGAGAACCTCTTAAACTGTCCTTACCAATGAGCTTTAAACAAGTTTGGGAGGACATTTGGCCTTCACAAATCAAAAGCGCACAAACACACAGTTCTGATGATGCAGCAGCGTCGTATTGGGCTCTCTTGAGCTTCTTACATGCTGTCGTTTCATCAGCTTAGCCTTCCCGAAGTCCGCTTAGCATGGAAACGGTCCCGTTTGTCCACGGAGGCTCCCAGATTCCGCATTCGGGTTCCTTGGCAAGCTGATGCTCATCGTAATCCTGCTAAATGGGATGACAGGCTCGCAGGTGTGATTATGAACGCTGTAAGAAGAGGAGATAAACGACGCTTACGCCCATTTCGAGAAATCTGATTGGCAAAAAATCATTAACGAGATCTTTTTAATATCTCAGTTGTTTCTCCTTACAACAATGAGATTATATGGAGAACAAAACAAGACATTTGCTCTCATTTCTCATCATATTCTTTCAAGAGCAAATGATCTAAACTATGCCATCTACATTCATTTGAAAGCTCTATACTCTTACTGGATGTCAACAATGGACTCATTTGCATATATTTTTGAAGAGAAACATCAGATAAAGAGTCATAACAGTTAATTCCATAAAGCTTTTTCCAAAAAAATAAAAACCACCGTTTGGATCTGCATGGAAAGATTTTGTGATAAAAGCAGCACAGGATGGTGACATATGTACTCTGTCTGTCACGTCCTGTTAGCGCACTGCATCTCTGATAGATGGATGTAGTTCAGTGACAGAGAGAAACTAACACTCACAGCGTCTCACAGCAGACAGCTGGTCCACACATCTCTGTCTGTCTAGACGGACACTTCCTCACACATGATTGGCTGACAGGGGTGTTAAATCAGCCAGTCATGTCTGACCATCTCTGAACTGTCCATTCTTTACACTGCTTGATCCTTGAATGTCACAATAATAAGTCTGTAATTTTGGTATCTTTCTTCTTCTTTTTCTCTCAGCACGGTGGATGATTATTCTCCAAACCCAAAGGTGAGAGAAAGGACATGAGACGGGGAGCATGATGATAATAAATGGTCAAAAAGCTTTTTAAGCGACAGTTGTCGGTATTGCATGAATGCTTTTCTAAAATCTTGCCAATAGTTATTTTAATTTATTTTAAGATGCACTTTTTAGTGCCTGTTCTGTAGTTCAAACCTCTAGTGATGTCATGAGAATAGGCCACTAAATTCTTTAATTGTTAAAGTATTACATTTATATTACATAAATTATAATAAATAAAATATATGTTTTATTATCATTTATTTTTATCCTTATTATATAATTTATATATATATATATATGTATATGTATATATATGTGTGTATTATATTATAATAATTTAAAAATTATAGTGCATATATATAAAATTACAATATTAAGAAATATAATTTTCTCATTAATTAAAACATTTATATTTTTACATATTTTGTATATTATAAAATATATTATACTATAACCATATTACATATATATATATCTATCTATATATATATATATATATATATACAGCTCAGTTTCTCTGGATTATACTATTATATAATCACCTGCCTAATATTGTGTAGGTCCCCCTTGTGCCACCAAAATAGCGGCAATATATATATATATATATATATATATATATATACACATGTACAGTTGAAGTCATTAAAACTAATTTTTTAACACTCCACTCCACAGGTTTCATATTAGCAATCTATAGTTTTAGCAAGTCGTTTCGTAGATCTACTTTGTGCATGACACGAGTCATTTTTCCACCAATTGTTTACAGACGATTGTTTCACTTTTAATTGACTATATCACAATTCCAGTGGGTTAGAAGTTTACATACACTAAGTTAACTGTGCCTTTAAGCAGCTTGAACAATTCCAGAAAATTATGTCAAGCCATTAGACAATTATCCAATTAGCTTCTGATAGGAGGTGTACTGAATTAGAGGTGTACCTGTGGATGTATTTTAAGGTCTATCTTCAAACTCAGTGTCTCTTTGCTTGACATCATTGGAAAATAAAAGAAATCAGTCAAGACCTCAGAAAACAATGTGGACCTCCACAAGTCTTGATCATCCTTGGGAGCAATTTCCAAATGCCTGAAGGCACACATCCATCATACCAATCAGGAAGGAGACACATTCTGTCTCCTAGAGATGAACGTAGTTTGATGCGAAAAGTGCAAATCAATCTCAGAACAACAGCAAAGACCTTGTGAAGATGCTGGAGGAAACAGGTGGACGAGTATCTATATCCACAGTAAAACATGTCCTATATTGACATAACCTGAAAGGCTGCTCAGCAAGGAAGAAGTCACTGCTCCAAAACCGCCTTACAAAAGCCAGACTACAGTTTCCCAGTGCACATGTGGGACAAAGATCTTTTTGGAGAAATGTCCTCTGGTCTGACAAACACAAATTGAACTGTTTGGCCATAATGACCATCGTTATGTTTGGAGGAAAAAGGGCAAGGCTTACAAGCTGAAGAACACCATCCCAACCGTGAAGCATGGGGTGGCAGCATCATGTTGTGGGGGTGCTTTGCTGCAGGAGGGACTGGTGCACTTCACTAAATAGACATCATGGGGAAGGAACATTATGTGGATATATTGAAGCAACATCTCAAGACATCAGACAGGAAGTTAAAGATCGGTCACAAATGGGTCTTCCAAATGGACAATGACCCCAAGCACACCTCCAAAGCTGTGGCAAAATGGCTTAAGGACAACAAAGTCAAGGTATTGGAGTGTCCATCACAAAGCCCTGACCTTAATCCGATAGAGAATTTGTGGGCAGAACTGAAAAAGTGTGCAAGCAAGGAGTCCTACAAACCTGACTCAGTTACACCAGTCCTGTCTGGAGGAACGGGACAAAATTCCAGCAACTGATTGTGAGAAGCTTGTGGAAGGATACCCAAAACATCTGACCCAAGTTAAACAATTTAAAGGCAATGCAACCAAATACTAACAAAGTGTATGTAAACTTCTGACCCACTGGGAATGTGATGAAAGAAATAAAACCTGAAATAAATCATTCTCTCGACTATTATTCTGACATTTCACATTCTTCAAATAAAGTAGTGATCCTAACTGACCTAAGACAGGGAATGTTTTCTATGATTAAATGACAGGATATATTTGGCTAAGGTGTATGTAAACCTCTGACTTCAACTTTATATATATATATATAGAGAGAGAGAGATATAATACAAATGTTTATTAAAATGTTATTCTCCTTTCAGAATAAAGCGCACTTCCAGCAATTGAGTCTGAAGGAGAACAGTGTTTCACTACGACCGTCTCCGGTTGAGAGTAAAGAAGGTAATTCCTCCTCTTGCATTGTTTCTTCCTCTCTGTGTATACTGAGGCTGCATCTGAAACCTTATGCAACTGACTTGCTGCCTAATCAGTCAATGGCTTAACCGACAACGCTTCTGAATGAACGGAACTCTTAAGCAAACTGGTCTCAGAGCAGTTTGAAAAGCACCTTATTTTCATCATGCCTCATTATACAGCCTCTGAAGGCAGCATGTTTCAGCCTGAAACTCTCTCTCTCTCTCTCTCTCTCTCTCTCTCTCTCTCTCTCTATGTCAGTAACGTGTCATGTGTATGTGAGCGGTGATTCGTATCTCAGTATGAGAGTGAAACCTGCCGTAATTGCACAAGAACTGCTGCACATCGTCGCTCAACGGATGGACAGATCAGAAGATGACATGATGCTGGTGGCCCAGACTTACAGGGGCGGTCAGTACACACACACACACACACACACACACACACACACACACACACTCAAATACACAAAGCATTTCAGGCTGATGGACAGATAAACTGAAAGCCTCTTTCTCTCTCTGTTCCTCCACAGAGAAGTGTGTCCTGCAGCCTAATGACAGAATATATTCTGCATCTCTGGTGACTTCAGGTAGACTGATCGCCTGTCGGAGAGATCACAACGAGATACTGGTGAGATGAACCGTGTCAACTTCAAATCGTAAATGTTTTGTAGTGAATTACAGAACTCCTGAGGAGGACGTTTAGAGCAGGTGTAAATGGTCCATAATCGTTCTGTAATAGTGGTCTCTCTCTCTCTCTCTCTCTCTCTCTCAGCCGCCCCTGACTGAGTGTCCAGAACTGGGACAGAAGCCCGTCAGACTGCTGGGTATCAACACGTGGGACGTAACCGTGGCTCTCACAAACTTCGACTGGAATCTCTTCAACTCCATACATGAGGTGAAGCTTCTCCGATACACAGCAGTGGTCATGAAATCATGGAGGATGAATGTTTAAATATAAATACATGTTAAGCTCGGACAATAGTCGGCACACTGTTGTTTGTTTTACAAACCGTTGAGCGAGTTGAAGTTGTTTTCTGTGCTAATCGACAGCATGCCACAGATGCTGAACACAGTATTTAACCTGGAATATTCCTTTAAAAGGGTTATTGAAACATCCATATGTGTTGTTAGTATTTGATTATCATAACGTTCTCACAATGGTAAGAGAAAACAGTATCTGAATATCCTAATTATTTATATAAAACATTTATATTATTTATGTAGTGCTATGTGGAAATAATGTACTTGTAAAGAAATATTATTATTATTATTATATTTTTAAATAATATATATATAATAACAATTTATTTTAGATTATAATTCTATTATATTTGAATATCATATATAATTAAAATACATAAAATATAAAATAATATATTTGGATAATATTTTTCAATTATGATATATTTCATATATTATATATAATATTTTATATTATAATAATATTACATTTTAATATCATATTTAATTATAATAAATAAAATAATAAACTATTTACAATATTTGTAACAAAATCATTGTAAAATAATATATTTAAATAATATTATTTATTGTATATTTCATATATTATACATAATAGTTTACTGTATTTTGGATAATTATATTATCTATCATATATATACATATATATATATATATATATATATATATATATATATATATATATATATATATATATATATATATATAAAATAAAATATTTTAAAAATGCATTATTATATATTTTATATATATATAAACAAATGTTTTAATAGCTCCCACAATAATTGTTCATAACAATTATGCAAAAAGTTTAGCAGTATTTTACATATTTTCAGCAGTATAACTCATTATAGGAAAAGTTCAAATCAACATTCCCATAAAGTTAACTTCATAATACCAATTAATTTGAGAGAACATTTTTAGGAGTGTTAGTCTGTTCCCCTTGATGAAAACTGGACATGTTATCATGCTCAAAAGCAAATGGAAAGACTGGGAAAACATTAGTGTTAGTTTATCTCCTAAACCACTGGACACTGATAACAGCCTCTGGTCTGTCTCTCTCCACAGCAAGACTTGATCTTCTACACGTTCAGTCGTCAGGCCAGCGGCGGACACACGGTGGCGCTGGAGTTCCTGTTGCAGCGCTGTAATGAGGTCCAGCAGTGGGTGATGTCAGAGGTGCTGCTCTGTCCGTCGCTCGGCAAACGAGTCCAGCTGCTTAAGAAGTTCATCAAGATCGCTGCCCAGTAAGTCTCAACAGCTCTCCAGACGCCTTAACGAGAATCACTGGCTCCACATTTATTGTCCAAAAATAAACAAAATTCCCTTTGATGTCAAAAAGTCTTATGTCTATTTTTGTTTGCTATAAATACTTGATTATATGGTTGGTTGAATTGTATTAATTGCATTTAGCATTGCATGTTCCCTACTGTCTGCGACTATTAAAACAGACCTGCAAAACCTTTGTCAGTCTTTTTGAACATATGTTCAATATTCTGCGACAATGACGCTGCTGCCTGCTTTCTCTTCCGTCTCTCCTGCTCATTTCGCGCCATTCTCACTATCCAGCTGGATGTCGTTGGCCTCACTGATTTAGCGCGGGAAAGTTTGACGTTCGACATTCGGTTTCGCAGATGTGAGGGACCGTCTGAAAACTCCACTCACTACGATAAACATATATGTCCACTCATTCATTCAATTCATGTGCAAGTTATACATGAAAAAACAACAACTGTAAAATACATTTTCACATTCAGAATGTTCTTATATAACTTCCCAGAGGACAGTCAGACATACTACAGGTAAGATTATTACAATATGATCAGTTATGTAAGTACAGTAATCAATTTTAGAGGATAGAAGGACTTACTACTTAATCACTAACATTTAAAAAATATATAATAATAATAAACTACAGCCTTTAAAATGAGAAAATATAATTTTGGTGAATTTTAGTGATTTGTTTTCTATAAAATAATTGATTACTGTACTTATATAATTGATGATACTGTAATAATTGTACCTGTTGTACGTTCATATATCCTCTGGGAAGTTACTACAATCTTTAGAATGAGAAAATATAATTTTAGTGAATTTTAGTGAATATTTTACTAAAATAATTGAATACTGTACTTATATAATTGATCATACTGTAATAATATCACCTGTAGTATGTCTGTCTGTCCTCTGGGAAGTTATAAGAACATTCTGAATGAGAAAATATATTTTACAAGTTTTTTTCCCTATGTATAAGTTGCACGTGAATGAATGGACGTCTCCTGTGTTTTAGTGTAGTGAGTGGAGTTTTCAGACGGTCCCTTACATCTGCGAACCCGAATGTCGAACGTCAAACTTTACCGCGCTCACAGATTTTGCTATGAGTGCATGACGTCAGTTGCTGCGCATGTAACTCATGTAAAGGATGATATTAATGAATACAAACCCCCCTGTCTACGGGCCTGTTAATATCTATACTCTGCTCAGTGATCATTCTACTTCAATGATGCTTTAATAACTGTGTGGGTGTTTCAAACACTGTTGCTGCAAGGCAATAACTAACCTGTGAGTGTGTGTTTGTGTATTTCAGCTGTAAAGCGCAGAGGAATCTGAACTCTTCATTCGCTATCATCATGGGTTTAAACACCGCAGCCGTCAGTCGCCTCAACCAGACGTGGGAGGTAAAACACAGATTTACTGACTCTCTACAGGAGCTTACATGTGTCCTAACCAGGTGTAATACAACATGCTTCCAGCGACAAATCTTGCCTTGTCTGGTGGTGAGGACTCCAACACCTTTTCTTCAGTATCTCCCTCTTGTCTCTTTACCTGCAGAAAGTTCCTGGGAAATTCAAGAAGCTGTTTTCTGAGCTCGAGTTGTTGACGGTAAGTCAAACATATCCTGATAAGAATCCACATTGGCTGTTTTAACTCTAGAGGTCAGTATGGTCAAGAGATTCATCCGATTTTTCACACTGCTCTTCAGGATCCATCCATGAATCATAAGGCCTACAGAGATGCATTCAAGAAGATGAAACCGCCCAAAATACCCTTCATGCCTCTGCTGCTTAAAGGTAAGCGTGCCGCCCACTTCCTGTCACCTGACCTGAAGACCCTTCTACAATATCTGCTGTGTCTCGGCTCTGGCACCATTGGGAAGTCTGGTATATCTAAGCATGATGGTTTGTTTCTAAATAATTGTAGATTTTTTTCAAAAGGCAGTTTGGCTGTAGTTTTAAGCTTCTTAATTATTAGTGACTTGCATGGCAACAGTAAAAAAGAAGATTTATTTTAGAGAGGAGACACAGTACGACTATCAGGGCCATCTTGAATGCTTTTGTCGTTATTTTGGAGATCACTATATTGAATTGTTTAAATGTTGTCGTTTCTGTTGGTTTTCAGATATCACTTTCATCCATGAGGGGAACAAAACATTTCATGATAATCTTGTCAATTTTGAGAAGCTGGTAAGCGTCTACTGTGTCAATTAATCATTTGTTTGGAAATTAATTAGTAGTATTTTATTCATATTTGTATTTCATTGTCATTATTATTATTAGTAGTATAAGCAGTAATATTATTATTATTTATTACATTTTTATTTGTAGAAGTAGGAGTAGCCTATTTAGACGTATTCAGCAGCCATATCACCCTGTAGCTCAAGACTTGTTGCCCGCTGAAGCTAAGCAGGGTTGAGTCAGTACTGGTTGGGAGAGCTCCTGGGAAAACTAAGGTTGCTGCTGGAAGAGGTATTAGGGAGGCCAGCAGGGGGTGCTCACCCTGCACTCTGTGTGGATCATAATGCCCCAGTATAGTGATGGGGGCACTATACTGTAAAAAGGCACCGTCCTTCGGATGAGACTTTAAACTGAGGTCCTGACTCTCTGTGGTCATTAAAAATCACAAATGGCCAAATTCCCCCCATTGGCCCTTCTCAATCATGGCTTCATAATAATTACCATCCATTAATTGGCTACATCACTCTACTCTCTCCTCTCCACCAATAGCTGGTGTGTGGTGGGCGTACTGGCACACTATGGCTGCCGTCGCATCATACAGGTGGATGCTGCACACTGGTGGTGGTTGAGAGTCCCGTTCACCGCGTAAAGCGCTTTGAGTGTAGTGTCAGTGCTATATAAATGTAACGTTCATTCATTCATTTATTATTGTCATAAATAAGTTTTAAAGTGTATTTTTAATTTATTATTATTTATATTTCATTATTAGTAGTAGTAGTTGTTGTAGTGCCCTATTTATTATTGTTATTATTTAATAAGTGTATTTTATTAATATTTATATTTCATTATTATTAGTAGTAGTAGTAGTTGTAGTGCCCTATTTATTATTGTTATTATTTAATAAGTATATTTCATTTTATTAATATTTGATAATATATATTTGTTTTATTAGTGTTTATTTTTTCATTATTATTAGTAGTAGCATTAGTAGTAGTATTAATTATTACATTTTTAGTAGTAGTAGATATAGCATATTTATTATTGTCATTATTTAATAAGTATATTTTATTTATTTTATATATTATATCTTTTTATTTGTATTGTATTTTATTAGTAGTAGTAGTAGCTGTAGCAGTATAAGTATTATTAATATTATTATTTATTCAAGTATTAATACTAGTAATAGTAGCCTATTTGTTTTTTGTTATTATTTCATACATATATTTAATTTTTTCTATGTTTTTATAATTATTACATTTTTATTATACAATAAAACAGAGTTGATTATTATTATTAAAAAATCAGTGAGCAAAAAAACATTTTTATCATTGTGGAAATACTGACGAGTGTGTATCTGTCTGTAGCACATGATTGCAGACACGGTCCGACTCATCCGCCACTGTCAGACAGATCAAACAGGTCAGTCTCCTCCTATTGGTCAGAACATTTAACACGATCGCCCAATCAAACACACCTAATTTACATGCATCATATGATTGTTTTGGATCAAAGTGCTGTGGTTGTTATTCTGTAAACTGTAAGTGAAATATATCAGTGACCATATCAGGGTTGTTTGTCATTTTGACTCACAAAAAAATGACTTATGAGACTTTTATTTATTTATGAATCAGTCAAAAAGACTCAAATATCAGTCGTGTGAGTTGCCAGTTTGAATCAGTCATGAATCAAAGACTGTGTTCTGTGCACACAAGACTTGTGAGACTGAAATAACTGTAACTACTGACTGCTTGTTCATATAACGTGCAGTTAAAGATACATATTCAGAGTTCTGTTAGAACTAAAAGCACTTATTAAATTAGAATTTTTAAAAATGGAACATTTGTTAACTAAATGGATAGAACCCATTATTCTTCCAGTACTGGGGGAATTATTAAGGAATTGGAACTCTTCAATATCGGAACCAGAACTTTTAAAATGCATCATTTGAAAAATGCTGCACATTCAATGCATTATGCCATATTCTTAATTCACCTGTAATTATAATAATATCATAACATTTATCTACTATTCCACACTTCCCAGGAAATGAGCTTTCGCAGTGTGACAGTCCTGAGGTGCGATCGAGTGTCCATTGCCTGCACATCATTGACAGTCAGCAGACACTGTTTGAACTGTCTCACAGACTGGAGCCCCGAGTCTAACAGCATTCACTGCAGCTGCGGCAGCACAAACAGATCGAACTGCTAAAACACAAGACAGCAGCTTCACTGGACAGAGACACTTCGAACAATTCCAGCTCCCAGCACTGACTGAACGGACACTGTTTGTGGGATTTGTTGGATTGCACCAGCGGGCGACACTTTCACAGCCAAATAAGGGAGAACTGTACAGTATATTGACCTGTTTGAGCACACAGGTTTTTATTTCGATGTTTATAAAACGTTTCATGACAGAATTTATTGTTGGTTGATCGATCTATTCCTGTACGCAACATAAAGGAAACGTGTCAACATTTTCAGCATTTGTTTTGTTGAAATGCAGTTGTCGATGTTATTTAATGTGGCTTTTAATTATTTTGACTGATATTTATGTATGATTTTATTATTTCAGACAGTTAGGGCTGGGCGATGTAGCTAAAGAATTATGTCTTGATATTGTTTTAGCCTTTGACGATCTTGGTATTTATTTATTTATTTTGAAATGGATTAAAAAGGTGATTTGTTTTCAATCAGGACAACATCATTCAAACTAAACAGCCATTGTTGCCAAGTAAAATCTACTTAGTAGTTTCAAAATGTTTAATGCCTTATATAATAATAATAAAAATAAACGAGTTTAGAAATTATTTTTAAAAGGTTTGAAAGGCACATTTTGTAAGTAAAGAACGGGAATAATGTAATCAGTGTATTTAGTCATATACACCAATATAACAATAAATAAACAGCAATATTAATAACATGTTTATAGAAGATTTTTAACAAAATAAAAGCCATTTATGTGAACATTTTTAGTGATAACGCAAACCAATCATTTTTGAATAGATTCATTGAATAGTTTGATGCGATTCACGAAGATGAATCAAACTAGCCAACTCTAACGCCATTTTTCTACTTGCGTTTAAATCGTAAAACTAACGTAATGACAAATAAGTTGATTCTTAATGGCCTAATGTAAAGTGCATAAACATGCACATCATGCTTCATTTTATATTGCTTCATAAAGTCATCGCAAACCATTATTCAATATATCGTCCAGCCCTACAGTACACGTGATAAACGCAGACTGAACGAACAATATAAACAGGTGTCAAAGGTCATGATGATGTCATAATGAGCCATGTGCTCACCTGATTTTGAATCTTGATCCAATTCAATACTGTAATGTAATTACTTAAAGTCAAAAAAGAAGTGTAATGCATTGCATTTTAAATTACTGTAATCAGATTACAATTATTGACTTTCAATTAAGTCATTACTTTTGAAATGGGTTATTTTTATTGAGAAACTTGCCCAATACGGATCTTGATATGACAAGATCATTTTGAGAGGTTTTTTGTTTGTTTGTTTGTTTTATGTTTTATATTTCATTTTATAAATTTTTTCCAATTTTTGATAAATGTGACTGCAGCCAGTTTAATGCCTATTTTTTGTGGCATACCAACAACTGAATACAGTGGCCTGTCAGTATTATTTCAAACTCTTTTTCTTTTCCGTATGTTTGATGGTCGAGACTCTTAGTTCGTGTGCTGGAGTTGGCCCGTAACTGGTGTGGCTGCTCTCTGATGTCATTGCATTTGTTTATATTTACAGTACTGAAACTCTTGTGTGAATATCATTTCCATTTTAAAGTCATTCTAAAGTTACATGCATGCATATTGTATTTGCACTTGCATCTTTGTTTGTACATTATTGTAAGAATGTATATACTGGATACGTTTATATGATTTGCATACACACGTTTCTGTGCCAAGCACTTATGGGAGAGAAATGCAATAGGAGAACATTTGAATATTGTGAAATGTTTCTTTAAAAGCCTTAGCTGCCGCTATGATTCCCAATTTGTTCCGGAAGTGAAATGTCTCAGTGCACAGACGTTCGTTTTCACTTTTTAAGCAAATAGTTCTTCTAAAAATTGTGTTCTGTCATCGTTTACTCACTCTTGTGTCGTTACAAACCCATATGACACCAACAGAAACATGTGACTTTAGAAGAGCTGGAATAAAGTGCACAAGTCGTATCAAAAACTTTTATGATAAGTTTATAGTGGTGGCGGTGTAGTGGTCTAAAGCACATAACTGGTAATCTGGTAATCAGAAGGTTGCTGGTTTGATCCCCACAGCCACCACCATTGTGTCCTTGAGCAAGGCACTTAACTCCAGGTTGCTCCGGGGGGATTGTCCCTGTAATAAGTGCACTGTAAGTCGCTTTGTATAAAAGCGTCTTATAACTTTTGTGTCATTTTTGAAACTTGCATGAAAAAAGCAACCTGTTCAATCTTTAAAAATTGCCCTTTTGTGTTCCAAAGACAAAAGAAAGGCATACGGGTTTGGAACAACATGAGGGTGAGTACATGATGATAAAATTGTAATTTTTGGGTGAACTATTCTATTAAATGGGTTTGAATTGACGTCAACATTTTGCAGTTTCATTCTTCGAGTGGATTTCATCATTGCATTTCTTTTAAGACGCCTCATTTCTTTAAACATTTAAAGGAATAGTTCACCCTAAAATGGTGAACATTATTATTCATTATTATTATTCTGCCATTATTCACTTACCCTGATGCCATCACAGATGTGTATGACTGTCTTTCCTCAGCAGAACACAAATTAAGGTTTTTAGTAGAAGATAGAGCTCTATCAGGTCCTTATAATGCAAGTGAATGGGTGCCGGCACTTTGACGGTCCAAAAGTCACATTTAGGCAGCATAAAAGTAATCCACATGACTCCAGTCGATCAGTGAATGTCTTCTGACATTCTGTAAGAAACATGTCGATATTTTAAACTTTATTAACTTTCAAAAATCGCTTCCTGTCAGCAGTCGTCACATCAGTGACATGAGTGCAATGGTGCGTTCACACGAGAAGTCGGAGCGTGCACTTTGTATTCAACGAGGATCGAACGTCATGCATGAGTTACACAGGACAGAAGTAACGATATAAGGTTAAAACATTTTAATTATCGATTTGTGTGGATTACTTTTATGCTGCCTAAATGTGACTTTTGGACCGTCAAATTACTGGCACCCATTAACTTGCATTATAAGGACCTGACAGAGATTATCTTCTACTAATAATCTTCATTTGTGATCTGCTGAGGAAAGACAGTCATACACATCTGGGATGGCATCAGAGAGAGTGAATAATGAGGGAATATTTATTTTTGGGTGAACTGTACCTTTAAGGGGATTATAGGTTTCATTTTAATAATTGAACAGCTCAGGAAAGAGTCACAGAAGTCTGCCTGGATGCCATGAATTTCTACAGAATATTTAAAATGGGAATAAATATGGTATAAAGTACGATTTGGCTTGTGCCAAATTTTGGCTCACTTTATAATGATTCCTCACTGCCATATTTGGTTTACTGACACTGAACTGCGAACATCTAACCTGAGCGTCCTTTGTTTTGAGACAGACGTTTTGTAATATTTAAATTTGCCACTTTTTGAGTCTGTGTTTAAAAAGGTTATTCCAAGTGCGCAATATACAGAACGAGGTGCCAGTCTTAGCTAGAGGTGTGTCAAAATTGGCTTTCCAGGTCAGTGGTTGAGTGAATCTTACAGAGAAATGTTCATGTCACATTTCACCTCACAATCGAAAGAAAAAATATAAAAGAAATGATCATTTGCATCAAGAAATTTTAAGCCTATTTTTTGACTATTACATTTATTTATTTTTTATTACATTTGTTATTATTTTCATGACAATTAAACACATTTTCCTCCCAAATTCTCACTACCGTAATGTTACAAAGTATTGTACAGTAATGAAACTTTAAATAATAATAAATTAAATTCAGGTCAGCGTTTACTATCATGATGTGTACTTTACAAATGTACATACGGTAATGAGAATAATACATGTATTTCATTACAATAATGATAATTGGGGTGGGGGGAGGAGGGAATTGTGCTTATTTGTCATGTAAATTATGTCACAATGCAAAAATAAATCGTAATGGTCTAAAAATAGGATTCATATTCTTGATGAAATGTATATACACCAAAAACAATAATTAGGTCTATATTTAAGATATGCATATTTTATTACAAAATTCCTTCAAATTGAATTGAGTCAGCTTTAACTAAATAAAACAAGAAACTAAATATGTTAAGTTTTATGCATTTAATTTTGTTACAATAAAAAATTAAAAAATTGTAATAATAAATACACAATTTAATTTGATGGAATTTTGTAATGAAATTGAAATGTGTAAATCTTAAATATTGGCAAAAAAAATATTTTAAAGGGAATTATTTTGAGGTTTGCCATTTTCGCAACGCTTAAACATCAGGTTGCAGGTGTACAACAAGTAAACGGTCCTGGTCAATTGTGATTTGTGGTGTCTTGACCAGATCAAATGACTTTCAAAGGGGAGGGAACTGCATTTACTTGTTAAATACTGTTTTGTTAACATCACGATTTATATGGCGCGTGGAAAGCCACTGAGAAAATGTATCTTATTGGAATCTGCAAATATAAATACAGATCAAAGAAAATGGAATTCTAACTGTTTGTTGTTCCACTGTTGCTATGGAAACCACACATCGTTTCTATGTCCTGCAATTTTACAATAGTGTTCAAAATCAAATGTCAATAAAAGATATGACAATTGCTGTACTGTTTGTGGGATGATCTGTGATTAATTGCACTGACATTTGTTATCATAAACCAGCTTTATACCACATAGTGTAATGTTTTAGACTGAAAATTGCAGTGTGAATGTTGTCTTAGTCTGAGCTACTTTTTCCATCCTTAACAAATAAATGTGAGGGCGTTTAGGCCATATACGCAATCAGGGCCAGTCAACCCATTAGGTGACCACCTAGAACTCCATCTCTTTGGGGGCACCGATCTACAAGACTCTCTTTCAACATGTGTTGAACCTATGTTGTCAATACTCCCACCTGTGCACTCCTATAACATGTAATACAGCCGCTGTGTTGGCTATTTAGACTCAGAGCTAGCAAAGCCAAATTGGAGAGGGGCCAGAGAGCGGGTCAAGTCAAGTCAAGTGGTTTTTATTGTCGTTTCAACCATATACAGTTAGTACAGTACACAGCGAAACGAGACAACGTTCCTCCAGGACCATGGTGCTACATAAAACAACATAGGACAAACCCAGAACCACATGAGACTACACAGACTAAATAACATACGAAAGGAAGGCCTCACAGGCAATGTTGTGAAACGCCAACCAGGCAGAGATCACCGGGAAGACAGTAACTAGACAAACTGACAGGAACAAGACAGAACAGACAAAAGTTTGGGAGGAGAACAACAACACAAACAACCAGACAGGGGAAACATGGCAGAACACACAGGGAGATTAAATAGAGGGAGAAATGAGGAGGGTTCTGATGGAACCAGGTGAGGCAGATGAACTAATAATCAGGCAAATGAGGGGCAGGGTTAGCATTCAAGAAAGCACATGGCAACACAAACATATACCATGTGCTCACACACAACATAAGAGACAATACATGGGAGTCAGGGTCCTGACACAAGGGATTACAAACAAAGTAGACTACTGTGACAGCATCCTGACAGTACCCCCTCTTTAAAAGGGCATCAAAGGGAACATCCAACACAACACAAGACAAGACTAACAAAACAGACACAAAGAAAGATAGGGAGCGAAAAGAGGGTCAGGCAGATCCAACCAGGAGAACATCAGGGGAGAGGAGGGAGGGAATCCAAGGACGTGCTGGAGGTATGGACCATGGAGGCTCCAAGAGAGCAGGGGTACAGGGAACAGACCAGGGGCATGGTCGGGATGGACCAAAGGGACCTCAGCAGAGCAAACCAGGGGGGCGCTGGTGGAGCTGACCATGGGATGGTAGGTGGGGGAAGCCGTGGGGGTGGCTATGAGGTGGTGACGAGATCAGGCAGGTGGGGGAGAAGCTCAAGGATGGAAGCGGGGTCAGGCGTATCCGATAAATTGCAATATATGGTAAGCACTTTTGAAATATGCAGTATGTTCATATGTGGTTTTCACCAGGGCCGGACTGGGAAGAGAAATCTGCCCGGGATTTTACATAGCAACTGGCCCAAAAGTTGAGCGGGGGGGTGTTAGCTTATCGCGGCCCATTCGGCCCGTTTCGCAGCCGACCCACAGGCCCGCTCGGTTCTCCCGATGGCCAGTACACCCCTGATCGGCCCCAAAGTGCATCGGCCCATTGTGAAAATGCCCGGTATGCCAGATTACCAGTCCAGTCCCTGGTTTTCACTAATATAAAAAAGTCACATGTACTATACATATCTTAGGAGTCAAAGTTCAGTTCCAATCAGTTGAGCGAGAGTTTACTGAAGACAAAGCTCTCCACGTTTCCAAAGACAGACACAGAAAAGGAGGTGAGGATCTAACCTCCAACTAACAACCATAATTGTTGACATCATCTCTTACAAGTACAGAGGCTTGATAGGGGAACAGTACAGATCAAACACTGTGTTCTGTTCAACTACATACTGTAAATGCCACGATTCAGAGCTGTGTCGTTGTTTATCTTTCAACACCAATCGTAAGCAAGTATTGTAAGGGTTGCAGAATTGTCCGATAGGGCTCTTCTTTTACGCTTAAAGTTGCTCTTTTGGCTTTGTCACATTATTCTCAAAACTCCACATAATCCCTGCAATGACATCATTGGACAGAATACAACACAGGCTATCCTTCCCTCAAGGTTGAGGCAGACCCCACGAAATCTCAGGCCTTATCCAGCTGGAACAAACATAATGATAGAACAATGCGTCCACACAACAGAGCAAAGTTAGGCAGAAATAAACGTTTAGTTTTGAATGCCAAGAACAGTAGCGGTTCTAGCTTGTTTGGCACCCTGGAAACCCGCTTCAACATGCCACCAAAGTTTTTGAGGGGGGAGGGATGTGATTCTAAATGAGAACGGCCCCAAAGTTGTTGACCAGGGGGTTGGTTGCTTTGGGGCATGGTGGCCTGTACAATATGCATTATCATTTTAATGCGGTATTGGTGCCATGACATTATTGCATTTGTGTGACTACATTTTAAAAATGGTTGTGATGGTGTTTACCTTGTGTCAAATATGTTTGATTATGTTTGGTTTCTTTATAGTGATTTAGGGATTTACATGTATTTCTTTTATTATTATTCTTTGTTTGATTTAAAACTAGATTTTTTAAATGCATTTATAATTTTAAACATTATATTTGGAGTTGCACTTTTTTTCGGACTGACTGGAGCGACCTTTACCGTTGACTTTACATTGGTGCAAATGTACATTAGCTGTGAAATCCTGAATTGAGGCCAATAACGGTTCTGAAAATAACTACACAACTAAAAAAAATATATATATATATATATATATATATATATATATATATATATATATATCTTTGTTTCTCAAACCTCTGTCTGTTGTGAATTCCTCCTTTTAATTAACTTACATGTCATTATTTCAAGGGGTGTGCTTGACCAGAGAGTATTTAGCAGAGACAGGCCACTTCTATTAAAATTAATGGGAGACACTGGAAGGCCCAACGGTCAACGGATGTAGAAAGGAAGTCCCGCCTTACAGGTAAAAGAGCCAATCACCTTTTAGATACAGTCATCGCCTGTCAATCAACTCTAGAACATTAGCTATATTTAGCATTAGCTATAAGCCAGGAAAATTGCATTTTTAGCGTAATATGAGGTACAGAATCACAATTTATGAATCCAATGTTGTCAGATTTCATTGCTGATTTTGATATATGTTCTTTGGTTGTAATCTTGACCAACCTTATTTGGGATTTCGGTATTTCTCCATTCAAGTAGACAGGAGCTGCACTGGCATGACTGGAAATAGCTTCCCGAGAGCGTCCCAAAGATGTGCACCAGTGGACTGACTTGCTAAAAATTACTTTGGCTTGTCTGCCTGTGATGCATTTAAAATATGACATATATAATGATATATAATCTTTCACTAGCTGACCATTTTTTAAATGAGAAAGAATGGCACTATTACTTAAGGTAATGAGGCCAGCTCACCTGTCCACAGGGGCATAGCAATCGTTTCAAAAGTGAGGGGGACCGAACGATTAGCGCAAGATGATATAAATATATTAGATATCTTTTTAAGGCTCTCAATCGATCATTGTTTTATTATTGAATGAATTACACGATTGACCAGTGAATTTTAACTTTTGCATTTAGACATTTGCTGTATGAAAGACACATTTGCCCTGTGAAAAAGTGCGGGACAAACTTTGGTTTTATTGAAAGTGAGTGGGAACGTCCCCCGCATCCCCCACGTGTTCTACGCCCCTGCCTGCCCAAACCCCTCTGAGCAGGTGGACGGAGGAGCTTGCTTCTTTTATGTGATGTATTAGCCAATCAGAAGCCTGTACTGGAGAAGAGCAGGTACTGCATCACCTCAGAGAGGAACTTTAAAACTCCTGTGTGTCTGTGCGGTCATTCAGACGCACCTCAAACAGTTACTCTGTACAGAACAAACGGACAACGCTCACCGATTATGGAGACAATAGGAGTTTTAGCACTCTGTTTCAGTCTGTTCAGCGGGGCGCATGGCGATAAACAGGACATTTATGCGAAAGTTGTGGATTTAATGTCTCCAGGACAGGAGTTCCTCACAGAAGATGCGGTTCGCTCGGTTTTGGGACGGCTGGAGGAGCGCGTGCAGTGCTCAGGTGTGTCGTGTGGAAAGGTGAGTTAGAATTGAGGTCGAGGATCAGCGCGAGCAGTACACACTCAGTAAATAAATAAATACAATACGAGTATATTTTTAAGATTTACGCATCAAAAATAACACCTGCGAGAAAAGTCCGACTGTGCATGTAGCCTGTACACCTGTAGAATTGTCTTTATAACACATTAAAAATATATATTTTAAAGATTAATAATAAATTACATAAGTGTTTAAGGAACATCTATAGCAAAACAGAAAGAAAGAAACAGCTATTATTTATCTGCCTTATAAAAAATATATTTTGGGCTACTTTTAAAAAACATGCAGCCTGTCAAGAATAAATAAGTTGAAAGTTACATCACCCGTAAAATCAGAAATAATTTATATTTTGTTTTATTTTAAATATTATATATATATATATATGTGTGTTATAATCAGTGTTTGGGGTAATGCATTACTAAATAATTAATTATTGTAATTAAATGACATTTTCATTGAAAAAAAAACATAAAGTAAGGGATTACTCTTAATTTTCCAGTAATTTATTTACAGTTACTTCTGATGTAATTGCGTTAAATACTGTAAAGACTCTATAGCACTTCTATATACATCAATAGTGAATTTAAAATCGAAATTTAACGTCTAATGTTAAAATGTATGTTTTCTAATTTAACGCTGGCCCTTTAAATTATTTGGCCAGCTCATGAATAATGTATTTGTTTTGATATCATTTATTTGAAAGACAGTTTCATGATCTGGTGGAGGCTGATTACTTTTAGAAAGTAATTATTAATAAATAATGCAATGTCTTTTCAAGACAGAGTAGTTAGTACAGTAATCTAATTACATTGTAGAAGATGTAATAAGTCATTAGTAATTAGTTACTTTTTAGAGTAACTTACGCAATACTGGTTATAATTCATATTTATTTTAAATTTTAAGTATACTAGTTATACTTAGTGTTAAGACTTTTATTTTGCATTATACTTTTGTATTATTTTCATAAGTGTAATTTTATGTACATGGTAATTTAGGAAGAGAAATTAAAAACTATGCTATTTATTTTCTACAGATACATTGTATTTTTTTAGTGCACTAAACTTATTTAGCCTACTGTATTTGTGGTGTTTTGTATTTAAATAACATTTAAAATAGTTTGCATTTGTTGGGTTAAGAGCATCAGGTTTGATTTAGTATTATTGAATATTATGTTTGAACTTTGAATTGCATATTATTTTCAAGGTTAATCTTGCTGTATATTTTTCTATGGTTCATTTCATGTATGTGATTTCTTAAAGCTCATTATTGTCATTCATACGGTGGCTCAGTGGGTCGCACTGTCACCTCTCAGCAAGAAGCTGTTTGCTTGGGGTTCCTCCCCTTAACCTGCAAAAGACAGACAGGTTAAGTGAATTGGAGACTCTGGAGAGAGCGAGAGTGTGAATGTGTATGTCTCCGTAAAGGACACCTGTCCAGGGTGTTTCCCTGCCTTCAGTCTGAGACAGCTGGGATAGGCTCCAGCTCTACCTGTGACCCTGTATATAGACACTCATTTTAGGGTCAGATCAAATGTTGTCATATCTGTTTACCTCTCTCTCTACTGTTTATAGTGCCTTTCTGTGGAAGTTCTGCCCCAGCTGTTGAGCAGCTACAACACCTCACAGGGGCTACAGATGGAGGACTTCTTCACAATGGCCCCTGGGTGCTGTCTGTTCCTGAGCGGGCCCCCGGACACCTGCAGGGGTATAGATGAGGGCCGCTGGAGCGTACAGACCCAACACTTCATTGAAACAATGTTAAGCCACGACAACAACACCACCCCCGGTAATCCTCCCCAAAGTGATATCGGTGCCACGGAACTGGAGAGTTTGGAGAGACTGTTTGACAGTATGGAAAAATACAATCGGCCTGACGTACATGAGGTTAGTGCAACTGCTTATTAGTTTTGGGATTTAAATAATCTTTATGTTTTGAGTACTATAGATTAAATGCTAAATACTGTTCCAACCTATACTTGTAGTTGTCACTACATATTACGAGCCACACGTCACCTTTAAAAATAACCACTATGTGAAATGACGTATGATTGATATCTCATGCTGCAGCCAAAGCTGTTGTTTATTTATCCACATTCGTAGACCTGTCTCTCTCTGAACAACATCCTGAAAGAGAGTAGCACCCATGACGGAGACCACACGCGCACAGAGCTGGATGCTGTGTTCGGAAACATCGTTTATCATGTCCTGCGTGGAGATTGCATGAAGACGCATGTCCGTCCTGAGCAAGAGCTTTTCCTGGATTACATCTTTAACCTGTTTGGCTCTGAAAATCTCACCTTGCATAGTAAGACTGACTGTTTGATAATTACATTCATAGACACACACTCCTAAAAATAAAGGTTCCCAGGTGGTTCTTTGGAGCAGCTTAAGTTCAGCGAAGACCCCAATTTTTTATTAAAAAATATTTCTGGCTCTATAAATAGATTAAAAAAGGTTCTTGATGTAACACTGTACAAACAAATGGCCAAGTAACTAAACTAAAAATGTGTCTCATGAGTTAAGATCTAAATTAAACGGTTGTATTTAAGTAAAAAAGCATTTTCCTAAACAGCTGTTTGTCACTATGGACCGGAAAATGTTTCTGATACATAAAATCTTTGCATGTAATGTCTAAAGGTTCATTTTTAGGTCATTTAATCTCATATTTTACGACTTTTAAAATGTTGCAAATTTAATGAAATGTTCACATTTGTCATTTTCAGTTTTGTTCAAGGTGGTTAAATCAATAACTAATAATCCAATAAGTGAAAGGATAGTATTTGGGGTAAAAACCACTCCAAAAAAAACATTTTAATATTTAATTTGCTCCATTGTAACTTGGTTCTTTAGGCCAGAATATTGGTTTTAAAAGCAACAGTAAAAAGATTTTTTCCTTAAAAAATATTAAAATGAAGGAAAAAGGACGATCTACGATTTCCTCCTTATGTTTCAAGCTGTAAAACCCTTTTGGTTGTAAGAGTGTATGTATTTGTAGAGCGGAAGGGGGCGGGGCGGGGCCGGGCTGGAATGACGCACGGTCCTCAATCAGCCTGATGGGGCGCGCGCGAGGGATAAAGGCGGCCGGTGACGACAGTCTTCCTTTCCATTAATCTCTTTACATTGGTGCCGAAACCCGGAAAGGAGGCAAGAACTGGCTTAACAATATAAATAATATATAATAAAATAAAAAGACACACAAACAAACACAGACAGGACAGCTGCCCTGAAATTCTCTCTCTCTCGAACTGTCGTCACCGCCCGCCTTTATCCCTCGTGCGCCCCCTCAGGCTGATTGGGGACTGGAGCGTGCGTCATTCCAGCCCGGCCCTGCCCCCCTCCGCTCTACACTATTTAAATGCTATTCTTCAAATTTAATGAAGTAAAAAAACAGAGTAGTATTTGCTTCAAACCTGAACAAATGTGTTCACGTTTTCCTTTTAATGATGTCATTTTTACTCAGATTTTGAAGCGCTTCTCAAGACCCTAAACCTTGGTGGAGAGGAACACGACTACGACCACATTGACGATGAGCCCCACCACAGTGGAAAGACCCGTCAGCAAAGTCATCCAGACAACAACAGCAGCTGGGACTCGGTAACATACAGCATACAGTTGGTTTATGTGGGGCGTCATCTGAGATCATGGCACGACACCGAAATATAGTCAGTTACAGCTGACTTGATGAAAAGAGCAATCAAATATACAGTATGTACAGGACTGTGCACAAGTTTTAGGCACTTGGGGAAAATGTTGCATAGTGAGGATGTCTTAAAAAATAATGACATTTATCACTTAACATCATACAAAGTCCAGTAAACATAAAAAAGCTAAATCAATATTTGGTGTGACCACCTGTGCCTTTAAAACAGCCCCAATTCTCCTAGATACACCTGGACACAGTTGTTCTTGGCTGTTGACAGACAGGATGTTCTTCTGTCTATTTCGGCTGTCTCAATCGCTTCTGTCTCTTTAAGTAATCTCAGACTGACCCGATGTTCAGTGGGGGTCTCTGTGGGGGGGGGCCATGACATCTGTTGCAGCAGGGCTCCCTGTTCTTCTGTTCTATTCTACTCTATTTGCAAAAGTAATGATTGCGAGTCTAACATTTATATTTCCTGTTGACACACTAAAGCTGAAGATATAAATAACCATCTTAAGACAAATTATTTTGTGAAGCATCTTATGTGCCAAAGACTTCTGCACAGTCCTGTATATTTTGAGGACTGTAATGAATGAATGTTGTCCATGCTGCAATCTGTTCATGAGAATGAGTCAAATTAGAGCTGAATTAGGTCATTTCTGCAGCACTAATCCCACCAAATGGAAAAATAAACATTGCTTTCTGAGTACGTGTTACGACCCCCTGTTGTCTACCCCGTGTTTCTCTTGTCACCTGTCATGAACTCCAATTCCCATGATTCCCGGCCCTCATCACTGCCAGCCCCGTGTCATTGTTATCACCTGCATGTCATTTTGTCGTAATCATGTAGATGTCTGGAAGTCGATGTTTAGCCCTGTTCACCCTGTTCGTGTTCCGTGGACGTTTTCATGTTTTGGTTTCTTTTTTCCCATCGTGGATGTTTCCTTTGTTCCAGTCTGCTTTGTTTTCACTGTGTTCAATAAAAACCCGCATTTAGATCCGCACTCCTCATCTGCCTCCTCCTACTTACGTCACAGAACGATCGACCATTATGGATCTAGCGGTTCAACAGGCGAACTATAGACTTCTCTGCCTCAAGCAAGAGGACCGTCCTGTGGAGGACCACATCCACGATGGGAAAAAGAAACCAAAACATGAAAACGTCCAGGGAACACGAACAGGGTGAACAGGGCTAAACATCGACTTCCAGACATCTACAAACAACGATCGACAAGGAATGGAGGAACAGCAGGGTTTAAATACACAGACATAACGACAAAATGACATGCAGGTGAGAACAATGACACGGGCTGGCAGTGATGAGGGCCGGGAATCATGGGAATTGGAGTTCATGACAGGTGACAAGAGAAACACGGGGCAGACAACAGGGGATCGTAACACGTACGCCTCCCATCTGCTGTTGATGGACCAAACTGATGGTCTTGCCCTCAACTCACGCCACTGGACGAATCAATGTTATTGTCTCTCTTGAGTCAGGGCGCTCAAAACAAACAAGCGCCACAGAGACATTTTTATTTAATGACCGAATTGTATATTTTGGGTGACCTAGTCCTTTTATTATAATATATAAAGTCAAAGCATACATATAGAGTATCTTTATAGCTTTGTGTGTCAAATGTAGATTTTGCGTGCAGACTTGTTTCAGTGCTGAAGACCTGCTGAGGATCTTCCACGTGAACTCTTCCACAACACTGACCAGAGATCAGTTTACTCAGCTCAGTCCTGCCCTGATTCAACAGATACTCAGTGGAGGCTGTTCTCAGATCAGTACCACCCCCGTGGCCAATGATCCCCTGAGCACCGTCGAGAGTGAGTTACCTGTGCTTACACCATCATACGCTTGAGGTCATTAAATTATTAATATCTAATGTCATTTTTGGGCATGAAGTTTAGTGTACCGTGCAGCTTATTATTGCTAATGACTGCCCAGTTAGACAGGAAGAGACTGTCTGAACAATATGTACCTTATCTGACAGGTGACTTGTCTGGTTCTACTACAATATTAAGTTATGTTCCCTGTTGGCATTTTTGTGTTGGTATCATTTGACCGGTCTCTTGACAAAAGAGGAACAAGGAAAACCAGAAAAAATGTGACTGATCGTTTAAGTTGGGATCACATTCTGAAAAAGCAGCAAAACTGGCACCGACCCAATTGCGCCAGAGTTTCCAGTGTTTGTTCGCAATGTAGAGTATGAATGGCATGTCTGTGAATAACACAAACACTCTGACCTCCTTTTTTAATCAGGTCTGAGAATGTTATCTTACATACTATCAATGAATGAGCTCTTTGTGTCCAGGATATGGATATGCCACCCTTGCCAACATCATCATCTGTCTGATGGCCATGTTTGGGATCGTGGTGCTGTTGTTCTCCACCTGTACTCAAGTGTTTGATCTCTGTATTCAGTTCTGCATCGGTCTCGCTGTGGGATCTCTCACGGGTGACGCTCTGTTGCATCTGCTTCCTGCGGTGAGCGAACACCATTCGTTTTAGAGCGCTGAGAGACAGTGACCCTACAAAGATTTGGACACTTAAAAGCCACACTTAAAAATGTCTAGATGTCATTGCATGAGGGGAGTCTGCCACAACTGACAGTCACACTACTTTGAATAGTATATCTATTATCATTTCAAGTCAAACTAACTTCTTTGGTGCAATATTTTGCACATTTTGTTAATTATATTAACTAGCTTCTTAACTAGCATTACAGAAAGACAATGCTAGTTAAACATGGTAATGCACAATAATCACAATAATAGGATTTAACATAGGGAAAAGGTTTAAATTAAATTTATTTTGAATTTGGTAAGACTTTACAATAAGGTTGTATTCATTAACATTAGTTAATGCATTAGTTAACATTAACTAATAATTAACTAATGAACGCTAATACGTTTTTCAATGAAAAGTTGTGTATGTTAATATTAAAATACATTATGAACTAACAATAAACAATACTGTCTTACTAAATAAACATTGCAATCTAAATAATTTTAGATTGGTTCAAATCTTTACTAAAAGGGTTTCTTTGTTAACTTTAGTTTATGCATGAACAATATATTTTAATTATTGTTGTGAAAAGAAATTGTTCACTTCAACTCATGCATTTGTTTAAATTACACAATTAGTTTAGTTAATGGCAAGTTAAATACTTTTCATTTGCCAGACTGTGTTTAAAACATATTGTATGTTTCGTAAGTTCATTATAAGTTAATTAAATACTTCACATTTTATTTAATGACATTTCCCCTTTTTTACTATTAAATAATGTATGGAATTCGAAATGAAGGCAAATTAAATAAATATTAAAATATCACATAAACTACAATAACATTCATGTTTACAAAAGCTATTAGGATTAATATGCATTATTGTATTAAGCTCTGATATTGTATTTAAAATGTACAATTCATAATATGTACATAATTAAAAACAATACTCAATTAAGTTTGATGGAAATGTGTCAAACAATTGAAATATGTGGAAATCTTTAAAAATGCACAATAAATAAGAACACTTAAAACAGCTTGGACCAACATGGAAATTTAAGAAATTATTTTGCTCCTGCAGAAAACATTTTTTTTTTTTTTTGCAAAAGGCCCGCTAGTCCGTTTAGCAGCCGCGTCTCTACATTAGGGGCAAGTGGGGCTAAATCCCAAGTGGAGGTGGCGCTGTGGCGCTGTTGTGCAAAATGCCTGGCATCATCATACATTTATTTTAAGATATAATATATTTTCCACAACTTAAATGTGTTTTATGTCCATTATACAAGAAAAAATTATATATTCTTTTGAGAAAGTCTATTATTATTAAGGTATGTTGCATAAAAGCCATTTAATCGTTTTCATTTGCTATGCGTGTGGCTAGTCCTTCATCCTCAATGCTAACCAACGGAGAACTGGAGAACGTCATGCACATGTGCAACGAGCGTTCAATGACAATGATTCAATGAGTTTGTCTTTGCCCCTGAGCCAATCAAACGCTTTGATCATATTTATGTCAAGCTGTTGACATGTGTATCAGCAGTTACTGCTCTTGCCTGCAGACCTGCGTAGTGAACTTCATTGGTAAGTTTTAAAAGCGAAATGTCTTTGGTTGGTTTAGTTCATCATTTCATTGCATGCCATTGCGTTAAGGAGTTGTGTTGTTGATGCATTGGGTTGTATTAGATATCAAAGACTGCTAAATATTGGGAGTCTGTCATCTTGGTAAATGTTCTGCACTTATATAGCGCTTTTTTTTACCTTAGAGGTTACCAAAGCGCTTTACACTGTGTCCCAATCACCCATTCACACTCATACACCAATGGCGCAGAGCTAGCAAGGCGCTAGCTGCAATTGCCTGCAATTGGGAGCAACTTGGGGTTCAGTGTCTTGCCCAAGGACACTTCGGCATGTGGAGTCATGTGACCCTGCGATTGGCAGCCGACCTGCTCTACCACCTGAGCCACAGCCACCCCATTTTGATTAGTTTTGTTGTGCTGTTCGAGTTAGTGAGATATTATGCACACCCGCACGATTCGCCTAGCTGTGGTTTACTTTCACGCCCACTTGAGCTTTGTGACATGGATGTGCACGTCTTAGTGGTGCGATTAAGTCATTAGGGATATTTGTGTGGCATCACATTCAGAGGTTGCCCAAAAAACAACGTCTTTATTCGTTACTCTCTTTTCAATATCTGTCATGGTCTATTTTTATCAGCCATACTTGTTTTCATTTTATAAGTACTAGGGCAGTGAGGGATGTAGCATCTATGCTAATGGCACATACATCACTTTTTGACTCCCCTTGTTTGAGTCCGGTGAAACCAATTAATTCTAGTGTGAAACTTCTATCTGTCAATCAAACGCTACACAGGAAGCTCAGTTAACACAGGTACTCCACTAATATAATGGACAATTCTGCTCTAAACGGGATGTTTGCGCTTATTAAATGCATGCATAATTGGCTGAAACGATGCACTGCTTTTTGTGTTTTCTTTCTGTTATTATGCAGTTTGCACTTAATTATCATTGAAGCAATGATTGATGTATGCAGGCATGATATCAGATACCCTCTACTCAAAATCGAAACACAAAAGGGACACACAATACCAGGTGTAAATGATGATGGTGCCAGTTAATACACATCTAATATGCATATTAATACCAGGGACTAAATGGGGCACATGCACAGCGGGAATGTGAAGTCAAAAGTGACTTTTTTCTTTTTATCTGTCAAAATGACTTATTCGTCAATGTTTCAAAGATTGGTCAAATAATGTATTGTTAAGTGATTGCTTGTGCCCCACCCTAAATAATGACCCTGATACGTCACTGCTGTTTAGTGCCAGTCTGATGAGAATTCTGGTTGAAATATCTTTCAGATCAGCCAGTTGTTAGTCGTCTGTGATGTGTGTGTGTGTGTGTGTGTGTTTGTGTAGATCTTGAGCCTTCATAAACATGATGACGGACACAGTCAGGACCATTCAGAGGAGAACTTTGACTACGTTTACAAGCTCCTGGTGGTCATTGGAGGCATCTATGTCTTCTACCTGCTGGAAACCATCTTCTCCATCATTACTCGTCAAGATCACCATCATCATACTGGAGTGAGTAACGTGTTTTTTGGAAATGTTTTTAACCTCCAACATGTATTGATGGTCAGCTTTCACCTCAGACCAACATACTGTACCTTCTGATCTCGTACATTTACATTTATGCATTTGGCAGATGCTTTTATCCAAAGCGACTTACAGTGCACTTATTACAGGGACAATCCCCCCGGAGCAACCTGGAGTTAAGTGCCTTGCTCAAGGACACAATGGTGGTGGCTGTGGGGATCAAACCAGCAACCTTCTGCTTACCAGTTATGTGCTTTAGCCCACTACGCCACCACCACTGCTTTGTTCCTTCAAAACACATTCTTGATAATACAGTTATGTCAACAGATCAACAGAAGGCATTAAATGCAAAAATAATTGCATTTGTTTTATATATATATATAAAAATATATAAATGTCTGCCTCAAAAGTACTAAATGATTTGGATCTAATATTGTTATTATTTCTTGTTGTAGGAGACTGAACCTCATCACTGTGACCACAGTAAAGTGCTACAGCTGTTCCAGAGAAGAAGACAGAACAATCACTCCACCTCTCAGGCTGAGCTGGTGACAGTACTTCTATTTATTTATTTGTTTATGTATTTATTTATGTATTTATAGATTTTAAGTTAGGTCAAATTAGCATTTTACAGAGTCTTAAAGACAAAAACAACGTTAGTGTTGCAAAACACTATAACAGTTTTTGAACCAAATAATAGATGAAAAGAGTTTATTAAAATGAAATTTCCGTGATCATTTCCTCACCCTCATGTTGGTCCAAACCCATATGATTTTTGTCTATTTAGTGAAACACAAGAGATATTTAGCAGAATGTTTGTGCTGCTCTTGTTCATGCAATAAAAGTAAAAAGTGACCAGGGGCCGTAAAGCTCTAAAAAAAAGCACCATAAACATACATTAGTGCATATGACTCATACTCTATAGTCCAAGTCTTCTGAAGCCACAAGATTACTCCTAATGTATGTGTGTTTGGAACAACATAAGAGTGAGAAATTTTTTTTTGGGTGATATAATCCTTTAAACTTGTTACACCACATATTGTAAATAATATGAACTTATATTAAATATAGAAAAATGTGGATCTCATAAATTTTGCTGAATGTATCTCAGCTGTTATTTTTATTGATATTAGGTGGATACGGAAAATAATGGGAAGTCTGTCCCGGGACCAACTGGCCCCAAAAGAGGTCAGTGTTAAGCAGGTTTAGGCTGTGACTTCCACACCAGTAATTACACACAGCTGAAGTTAATCAAATATTTGTGTTTATTACATCTTCCGGCACTTTCGTGATTTTTATTAAAACATTTTTTCTTTTTATTATGTGAAAGTCACATTAAAACCTTTTGCCATGTCTTCTTCATTTATTTTTGGTACATTTCAGATGATTTTTATGGATAGATTTCACTGTTTTAGTCTCTTTACAAGCAAACTAGCATAAAATGTTTTGTCTTGTTTTCAGAGAAAACTACATTTTGTGATTTTATCCTTTAAGCTGTTCAAAACTGGTCTGTTTGTGGTCATTTTTGACCGGATACAATAAAGGTGTACCCCTTTTTTTTATGAAATGTTATAACACTAACTTCCCTGAAATAGTAACAATAAAATGATGCACTTCTTTTGGGATTTTAGGTTATTTATTTACATGGACATTTTTCAATTTCACAATCATTTGCAAATAAGCAACTTCACTACAGTAAAAATCGCCACTTCTATACATAAAACATGATAAAATATGAGAATGTATTGGGGGAGATTGCTGCCATCTGGTGATAAAAACACAAATAACAAGTCTTGAGAATCATGTTGGGACAATAACAGTCAGGGGTGCAGCTGCAGTGTAAGAACAATAGATTCATGCATTTATAGAAGTTATGCATTTGGCTAATTTAGATATTAATGAACCTGATCAAGAGAAGACACAGAATAAGGATTATGTTACCAATAATTAATTTCAAATATCCCAATTCAATTACTCAAGGTAAATTAATAATAATGTGAAGACAATGAACTGCAACGGACTTTGAAAAACATTTTGCAAATATTTACAACGTCAAAATTCAGTGAATGGCAATAATGATCAACAATAAACAAATGCATTAACATGTGTAACAAACAGTAAGAACAGTGAAGAATGAAGCAAATCTGGGGAGTGTCTGTATGTATATGGGACTGTGTGTGTGTGTATGTGTGTATGTATGTGTGTGTGAGTGTGTATGTGTGTGTGTTCTGGCTGTGTCATAGTCGAACCCATTAATTTATCTTTCTCTGTGTGTGTGTGTGTATGTGTATGTATATATGTGTGTATGTGTGTATGTGTTCTGGCTGTGTCATAGTCGAACCCATTCATTTATCTTTCTCTGTGTGTGTGTAAGTGTGTGTATGTATGTATGTATGTATGTGTGTGTGTGTGTATGTGTTCTGGCTGTGTCATAGTCGAACCCATTCATTTATCTTTCTCTGTGTGTGTGTGTAAGTGTGTGTACTCTGCATGTTTAATAGTCTCACCCCTTCATTTCTGTATGTGTTCGTTCAGTATTGTGGCTGATATATAGATTGTATTCAACACATATAAAAAACATTTGCTCTGTGTGAGGGTCTTTCCCATTCATTTCCTATGGTCGGTCAATTTTGACCGCTAGAAGCCAAGATGTCACATATTTTTAATGACCAGTTCGAGTCAATGTATGAAGTCCAAAAACAAACAAAAAATGAAATCGGTCAAAAATGGCCGAACAGCCTCTTATGGTTAAAACAAGAAAAAACTATTTGCCAAAAGGGGTAAGAAAAATACTTTTAATTATAAGGGAAAACTACTTTATTTTTCTTACCCCACAGGCAGATTTAAAAAAAATGTAAGTTGGAAATTATTTTTTAAGTAAATAGTTTTTTCTGCTGAGGCACATTTGAGGGAGTAAAATGACATGTCCAATATCAATACCATCCCATGAGGTCACTTGTACAAAGGGAAACCATTTTTCATGTTATCTCTTTCTCTTCTGTCTCAGAGCAGCGTTTGCTCCCCTATATGATCACCATTGGAGATGCCATCCATAACTTTGTAGACGGTTTGGCCATGGGTGCTGCATTCTCTGTGTCGTGGCGTTCAGGGCTGGCGACGTCGCTCGCGGTGCTCTGTCACGAACTGCCACATGAGTTAGGTGAGCAATATCTCCAAAGACATTCATATAAACACACATGCATTCATACACAGCTGTGAAACAATTGCTTTCTTAATCAGCATTTTTTTCCCATCTTGTTTTCTAGAAAGATATTTAAACATTTCACATTGTTGCCTTTCTTGTTTTAAGCATATAACTTGACTGAAGATATATTCTCTGAAAACAAGTCTTAATTATCTTTAAAATGTTTAATTGTACATTTGTCTTGTTTAAATGATGTTTGGACATTTTTACTGGAAATCAAGACAATTGTTTTGCAGATTCCTTTTTGACCAATGAACTTTTCCATGCTTTTTCAAGTCATTTGTGGTTACTAGATAAAACATAAAGTTTTATAGAGATTGCATTCACAAAAAGCAATTTCTAGCTGTTAAAATGTATTACAGCTGAGCATAACTAGAAAATTGATAACACTTTACAATAAGGTTCTGTTAGTTAATTAAGCAATATCACAAGAGCAAGAGTGCGATATGGCCCTATATCAGCACTGCTGTGATTCAGCCATAGTTAATTACACCAGTGCTGATGTAGGGCCATATCGCACTCTTGCTCGTGTGATATTACTTATATACAACAGTTCAATGAACAAGAGTGCGATATGGCCCTATATCAGCACTGCTGTGATTCAGCCATAGTTAATTACAGCAGTGCTGATGTAGGGCCATATCGCACGAGTGTGATATTGCTTATATACAACAGTTCAATGAACAAGTCCATTTGTAAAAATTAGGAAAAACCGAGTACGGTCATAAAAACGCATGAAACTACTTTCTTATGCGACGGATCAGAATCTGCCGTTGCTGGTTCAAAACAAATAATGCGTCCAAACCATCATTAGTAATTCAAAAATGTCACTTCAGAAATAGTATCACGGCTTGTGCTTTTTCTGACAAGTTATTGGATAAACAAGGATGATGTGTGTGTGTGTGTGTGTGTGTGAGAGAGAGAAAGAGTGTGTGTGTGTGTGAGAGAGAGAGAGAGAGAGAGAGAGAGAGAGAGAGAGAGACACGGAGTGTGTGTGATCACCTGTTGCCACTCCCAAGCAGAGATGCTTTCAGCTTTCTGAAGATCAGCTTTCTCAGTGGAAAAATAGCATCCATTTCTCTCTATTTCGCAGTAGCCGTTGTGCAAGAGTCGATCACTATAGAAACCGCATTGTCCTCCACCATTTATAACAGCACCCACTGTGTAATTATATAAAGACGCTTTGGATAAAAGCATCTGCCAAATGCATGAATGTAATTAATCAGTCTGTTGTGTCTCTCAGCTGTGATGAGCCTTAATGCTGAAGTTGTTTGTTTAAAGCCGTTTAAAGCTATTTCCTAGCTTTAGTAGTGTAGCAGTAATGCAAGCGATCACAAAGTGCTGTTGTATGTAAACAGCTGATGCGGATTCACTTCACGTCACCAACTGGCTCATATTACACACAAAAATTATCTTTGCCACCACCTGCTGGCTAACATATGTAATGTCAAAAGACAAAAGTGAAACCATATCTCTTAACACATCTGCACTGCTCTTACACTTGAGTTTAGCACGAACACAAGCGGAGTGAAACACACACACAGTGAAGCGTACGAGTGCTGATGGTGTCACACCATCAGTGCTCACGGAACGTCTCTCGTCCAATCAGATTCAAGGACCGGAACTAACTGTGGTATATCATTAGTTAATTCATTAGATATCATGAGATAACAATGAACAATCTGTAAAGCATTTATTAACCTAGCTTAATGTTAATTGATACATATTGATTATTGTTGGTCTAATTTTACTTTATGTCTCCTTTTATACCTCATAAGGAATTTTAGAGGCAAAATTAATACTTAAATGAAATATAGCTGAGAATGCCATTAAGTCTCCAGAGCTATGAAAGAGCAAATAAAATATATATAAAAATATAAGATGATTCCTAATTTATAGATTAAAGGATTGTTGTTTTCCTCCATCTTTGGTTTAGTTTAACAGGCTCAAATACTTTGACATTTTTAGTCCACTAGTGGTAAATTAAGTCTTTCTTGAAGGAAGTTTGTGACTTTGTCACAAGGGTGTAGCCAGGAAAATACTTTTGGGTGGGCCTCAATAAAAATGAATGGGCCAAATTTTCATCTAAACATTTTTAACCAAAAAGTAGCGCAATCAAACTCTTTCACACCTGCAGAATTTTAGCATTTTATATATATATATATATATATATATGAGGTCAAAGAATATTCTGTAATATTCTGGATGGGCCTGGGTCTAATTTGGGTGGTCCCAGGCCCATCCCAGCCCACCCCTGGCTATGCCACTGTTTGTGACTTTTTTTATGTTTAAGAACTTCTCATTTATTTCAATCTTTAGTAGTCTTTTTTTCTTATTCAGGATGTTTTTCCCCCTCTGTTCTGACTCCAGGTGATTTTGCGATCCTGTTGCACTGCGGTCTGTCTGTGAAAAACGCTCTGCTGTTGAACGTGGCCAGCGCTCTCACCTCATTCATCGGCCTGTACATCGCGCTGTCCGTCTCCACCGAAACGGTCGCCCCAGAGTGGATTTCCGCTGTCACTACCGGCCTCTTTCTGTATGTTGGTCTTGCGGACATGGTACGTTATACATTTGAAAAGATATTTCAAAGTCAACAGATACTTCCTGCATTCATATCTAATAAATGTTTTTATCTTCTAGCTTCCCACCATGATTCACGTGGACAGCAAAAGACCTTGGCTGGTGTTTCTGCTGCAGAATTTGGGGCTGTTGTGTGGCTGGGGAATTTTGTTGCTCCTGTCTTTATATGAAGAACAGATAGGTGTCTAAACATGGCGTGTTTGGTACAGAAGTTGATGAAACAGATTAAATATATTCATGCAATTTAGAGCTTACTTGATTGTTTTCATATAGAATTATATATTTTTTTTGGGGCTAAGCAATAAACTGTAATAATGTTTTCATCATTATGTTATAATATTTTTGTTTCCATCCATTTAACTTGTCGCAGAATTTTAAGGATGCAATTACACTCTTTTACTGCCATATGATGCATGTTCAAGATTCAGTTTCGGGTAATTCTGACAACATACTACTATGTGTAAATGATTGTACTTAATGGGATAGTGTGAAATTTGATTGCTTTATCATGCTATATAAAAACATGTACATAAACACTCAAGAAGACTATTGATGACTTTTGTCAAAGCTATTTCTGTGAGAATATTCCTATACATCATTAACTCATTGACATTACACTTTTAATAATTAACTCATTGATGTTGGCACTCATTAAAGTCTTATGCATATTAACGTGCTGTTAGTTACTGTTTGTTAGTGCCATAACAGGTTGAAGGGGTGAAACCAGTCATTTTATTCTTTGGTCGATCCTCAGAAGTGCCCATTATTCAACAATAGCCACAGAACTGCAGGGAAATTACAGGATGCTTTAAAATATAACCTGTACATCTCAATTTCAATACAGAATAATGGCTACAACAAAAGTGAAAGGCGATACTGATGCTAACATATTTCCCAACATGTTCACAAAAGGAAGTCATTTTCCCGGTGGGATGATGCATTTTGGGGCCGATCAGGGGCGGACTGGCCATTGGGAGAACCAAGTGGGCCGGTGGGTTGGCCGCAAAACAGGCCCAATGGGCCGCGATAAGCTACAATGAGCCACCGCATTATGCAGAACAGACCACAAAACGGCACCGCGATAAGCAGAAAAGGACAAAAAACAAATGTTGTTCTAAACCAGATGGATTTCAGAGGTCTTTTGTGCTTTGTACCAAGTTACCTGTTTTGGGCACGTGTGCTTTTTGGCACACAAAAGGGCACAATACTGCCCACCACAGTACAGACTGGACAAGTACAGTATAGGTGTGTACCGGTTCTGGTTCACCAAAGGAATCAAGCGTGACTCAACAATAAGGATGGAACAACTTTTTCTGTGATGTATTAAACGTGTGTGTGTGTGTGTGTGTGTGTGTGAGCATGTATTTATCACTTTGTGGGGACCAAATGTCCCCATAAGGATAGTAAAACCCGAAATGTTTGACCTTGTGGGGACATTTTGTTGGTCCCCATGAGGAAAACAGCTTATAAATCATACTAAATTATGTTTTTTGAAAATGTAAAAATGCAGAAAGTTTTCTGTGAGGGTTAGGTTTAGGGGTAGGGTTAGGTTTATGG
This sequence comes from Xyrauchen texanus, assembly GCF_025860055.1. Taxonomy (NCBI): domain Eukaryota; kingdom Metazoa; phylum Chordata; class Actinopteri; order Cypriniformes; family Catostomidae; genus Xyrauchen; species Xyrauchen texanus. Next base: position 10,244,572 of record NC_068285.1, read on the forward strand.
GATAGAATATAAAGTTTGTACAGTATAAAAACCATTATGTCTATGGAAAGTCCCCATAAAACATGGAAACACATATGTGTGTGTGTGTGTGTGTGTGTGTGTGTGTGTGTGTGTGTGTGTGTGTGTGTGTATGTAAGAGAGAGAGAGAATTACAACACATTGCAACATTATAACTGAAACCCTTTTATGGAAATTAAAAACCTAGAATAAACTACAATTTTAAATTTTATGCAAAATAGATCTTTTTTTTCTGGCATATACAAAAAACTCATTTCAATCATATATATATATATATCAGTGTGTCTGACCTGTAAAACAGGTTTTCAGTTGGTACAGTTGTGTCCTCTCATGAGCCATCACCCTGCTGTACAGGAACACAAACTGCATACAGTTAATCCACGTCAGGTCGCCATAAGAACTGAAGTAGAAGGACAGAGTCGAGAACTCCACATGGACTCCACTTCATCCTGTGCCTCCATACGGACCTGAAGAACAACATCCCATAGTTTACACCAGAAAAAACAAAACAGATCAGAATACAAAAGATAGAAAAATGAAACCAATAAAAATAGAATAGAAAATAATAGAATATATCAGAAGATAATATAAATATAAAAATATAGAACAGGAAAAAAACAGAAAATATCAGAATAGAATCAAAAGAGAACAGAAATAAAATAGAAGTTTCAAATAGAATAAATGGGAAAGATCAGAATAGAATAGGACAGAAAAATAAACACATCAAATCATAGTAGAATTAAACAGATATAAATAGAATATATCAGAATAGAAAAGAACAAAAATAGAACATATAAAAATAGAACAGAACATATAGAACTGATCAAATAAAATAGAACCGATCAGAATAGAATAGAATCTAAATAGAATAGAACAGAACACAGAATATAACAGAATAGAATAAATAGACATTCATAATAGAATAGATAGAACTGAAATAAAATAGAACAGTTTAAAGAACAGATGAGAATAGAACAGAATAGAGCAGAAGGTAAGCACTAATAAGCACTTGGCAGTCTGCATTGATTGGCAAAGTCTGGTCGACATTTCAGTTTATTCTGACTAAAAACTGCCCACTTCAGTCAGGAGGAGACCCGAAGTGTAAAGCTGCGTACACACTGCCAGCGACTTTATCGCTGCAGGTCGCCAGTGGCTGGCGGTGAAGTCGCTAGTGGGTGTTCCCACTACTGGTCGCCTAGTAACGTTTATAAATGACATTCACGGATGCCACTCCATTGCTGTTGACAGCGAATCTCTTTTCTTGTACGGTGGCCGAGAGAGCTCAACGTGCTGCAACCTAAAGAAGACGCATGCAAATAGAAAAAAACGCATGCAAATAGAAAAAAACACCAGCAAATTAAGAAAACATCTTCATCAGTTTCACAGCACACGTGTACTCCAAATACTCACAACACAACCAAATACAGAAACGCGCTGTAACACAGACCACAACGGAAATGTTTCCGGGGGAACCAAATAAGTGACGAACCCGGCTGGGACGTGCTTACAGCAAAGAACTGATATTGACAAGAAGTGAAAGCCTATAATATTAAAATAATATTGTAATATATTGTATATAGAAATAATATTATAATATTATATTGTAATATTATACTTTTTTATAGTTCTTCTACTCTTTGCTTACAGCTCAAAATTCTACTTTATTTTATTTTATTTATTTTAACTTTTTTTTCCGCAAAACATACAGAGATTAATTTTTTATGACATACAACTTGTATACAATATACAAAATGTATTAACAATATGTTCAATGTCATCAGAAATGAGAAAAGAACAATGAGCTGAAAACTAAAATAAATAAAAAAGAAGAACATGAAGGAAAGATATTAATCTTTACATCAGTTACACCAGAGCCATTCTCTCCATGGCTCTGAGTTACACTATACAAATTGTTTCGTTATGTTTAAATTTTCATAAAGAAAAGGTTCATAAGAAGGTGTAATGTCGGGTCCAATGTTTTAAAGTTGAGACACTGACACACAGATATATAACGGATATATAAAACGCATATTTTAACAGTTTTTTTGTAAAGTAAAAATAAATTTATTTGCAACCGTTATGTTAACAGCATTATATTTCTGTCCTCAGAACAGCTATTCTGCTGATGGACAACGTGCTGCGTTGTCATGGGAACATCCCAGTTGAAAATAATTACGTTGGAAGTTGTCTTTCATTGCTCCCTTCATCAAGTGCGTTCCAAACGGCTACATAAATGGCACACTAGTGCCATGCTCACTCCAAAGTCCAACTTGAAGAGCTCTGCCGTCTGCCCTTCGAAGGGAGTAGGGCATAGGGATGCTCACGTGCAATAAGCATGTCCCAGCCGGGTTCGTCACTTATTTGGTTCCCCCGGAAACATTTCCGTTGTGGTCTGTATTACTTGCAGCGCGTTTCTGTATTTGGTTGTGTTGTGAGCTTTTGCAGCGCGTTTCTGTATTTGGTTGTGTTGTGAGTATTTGGAGCACACGTGTGTTGTGAAACTGATGAAGATGTTTCCTTAATTTGCGGGTGTTTTTTTATTTGCATGCGTTTTTTTCTATTTGCATGCGTCTTCTTTAGGTTGCAACACGTTGAGCTCTGTCGGCCACCGTAGCAGAGGAGGTTTCTATAGCTTGCGCATCAAAGGGTTAACTCGGAGGAAACCCCTTTCTCTGCGCATGTGCAAACAGCGTTATAAAGGATAATCACGAGACTGTGTTGTTTGCTCCCGTTTAATTTAAAGAGAGGCTGCTCACTGCAAGTGGTGTTTTCGGTACGGATGGAGAACCGTGTGTGGTGGATGATGTTATTAAACATCAATAAACCCAATTGCGTTGTTCTGAGTTGATGTTGCTCAATATGGGACTTAAACGACTGGTTTATTTGTTTATATTTTGTATTCTTTATGCATGTCAACTCTATGTCCATTGCGGTAAGCAACTTAATATTAATTATTTATGTTGAATTGTTTATTGCATGTATTAACAGTGGTAGATAGTCTCGCAGTGAATGAATAGTTCAGCTCTTCTGAGTTTTGAGAATTAAAGTGTCCGCAATATTCATAGTGTATTTTCCTGCATGTGTCTTCACAGATGCACTCTAAACTTTACAAACAGCTTCAGCTTATGTAGATCCCAAAGTATGAGGGAATTATATATATATATATATATATATATATATATATATATATATATATATATATATATATATATATATATATATATATATATGTAAAAATATGTATATGTGTGTATTCAAAAAGCACACTCGTTGAGGAATAAGTGGAGCCGGAGCTCTTTAAAGGAAAACACCCTGATGTTACATTTTAAAGGCAGTTATATTTAATGCGTTATAGCTTTATTAAAGTTCAAATAATACAGAAAATGATCATGTAAATAACTATAAACTCAGAAACTGCCATTTTTATGTGTGGTCAGCGCCTCTTCTATATGAGAAGGGTGTGGTGGTAAATGTTGGACAAAACACGGCGCGTGCGAGCTTTTGTAAGTCTGTGTTTATGCGCTTGCGCAGTTTTGTCCAGCATTTAACGCTGTTCAACGCGGAGATTTTGAGACTGCACCGGCTGCATGGACGCTGTCACATTTAATGCAGCTGGATTATAACGCGATGTCTCACGACTTATTGAATCATAATATGTGTCACTGTGCATTTCTTATCGTGAAGAAAATTGCTAATACGCAGCTTTATTAATAAGAGAGGGTTTGTTTTTGTGAGGTAAAGATGGATTGAAGTGAACAGAATGGAGAGAGAGAGAGAGAGAGAGAGAGAGAGAGAGAGAGGGAGAAGTCTTCGCCCCATTATACACTGCAACAAAAATACGTTTTTGACTACAAGAAATAGTTATGTGCATAAATGCATAGATGTCCACTCGCTCATATAATTTTGGTGAATTTTAGTCACTATTTTTCTAAAATAATTGATTATTAAGATATTTTTCCGCTATCACGAATTTGAGTTTAATAGTCACGGTGATGTAAGTTCAAATGTTAATTTGTCTGATCAGTTTGGTTTTAATTAGTTATTTATTTTATTATTACAAAACATGTACATACATGATCAGGGAATTTACAATAATTTATAAAGTATAATGCAATAACACAAGAACAAAAAGGACAAACACAAGGATACACATTAGAAAAGCATGATATTAGAGTTATATGACATCTTTAAATATATTTTCAAAAAGCATTAAAGAATCTGGAATTGTTATTGTTGTGTATAAGACTGAGGGACGAAATTACAATTCCAGAAGAAATGGTGGAAAACACATTGGAGATTTTTTTAGATTACTTTGATTTTCTCCCATTTTCTCTCCAATTTGGAATTCCCAGTGCCCTCTTAAGTCCTTGTGGTAGTTACTCTGTGCATCTTATTGAGCACGTTACTGTGAAGACATGGTGCATGTGGAGGTCTCACGCTATTATCCGACATCAATGCACAACTCACCACGTGCCCCATAGAGAGCAAGAAACACATTATAGCGACCAGGAGGAGGTTACCCCAACATGACTCTACCCTCCCTAGTCAACCAGGCCAATTGTTTGCTTGGGAGTAATTGGAGTCACTCATCACACCCTGGGTTCGAACTCGCGACTCCAGGTGTGGTAGTCAGTGTCTTTACACGCTGAGCTACCCAGGCCCTCGACAGGATGGAGTAATCAGAGTTTTGGACAACTTCTGTTGGACTGAAAATAAAGGAGCTTAAATCTACTCAGAATTTATTCATTATGTTGCATTCAAAAAATACCAGGGCAGCAGTTTCTAATAGATGAGGTTTTAATTAGTTAATTGATGCTATAAAAATGGGGTGTGACGTCATGATTGACAGCTGTGATTGACAGCTTCTCTGAGTGAAGTAGTTGCGGAGGCACCTGCAGACTTCCTTTCAGGAACGTCAGGAGGAGGTGAAGTCAAAACTCTTCACCTGGTGAAAATATATGCATACTGAGCATTATAATTACTATTTTTATAAATGTTTCTAGAAATGTATAAAATAAAACTATCGGACGATTAATCGGTGATGGGACATTTCCACCACCTTAGTTATTGGCATCAGCAAAATCCACTATCGGTCAACATCTATTAAAAATATGGATTTTTATATATATATATATATATATATATATATATTTTTTTTTTTTTTACCAGTTAAAATGCGAATTCTTGATATCAGTAATTACGTTTGCACATACGGTAGATGAGTAGGTGTTATTGCGAGTACTTTGACCTGTCAGTAGCATATAAAGAGTTTTTGTCTTGTCTTGCATTTCTTATTTTTCTTCAGAGAGACAGCATCTTCACTATGTGTACACCGCTTACCAGCCTGAATCTCTCCCTGGTCCTGTGTTCAGTGCTGTGGGTCTGCTTAATGACAGAAGGATCTCTCGCTACAGTAATAAAGAACAAGAGTGGAAAAGAGAGAGTGCACTCCCAGATTTCTGGAGAGATGCTCCCAGAGGACCACCTGAGTCTAAACACTGGTTTCTAAATCTGATGAATATTCTGTCAAACTGCACAAGCTCCAGATGTCCTGGTCAGTCTGTTGGGTGTAGTTATATTGTCTTCAGGAATGTTGCTTTTTAACTTCATTTTAAACTGTGGTAACTTCTAATCAGTACTTGCACTGTGATTGTAGAGCTCCATGTACTACAGAGGAGATTTGGCTGTGAGGTGGAGAGACATCCTGATGGAACAGTGAAGACACTGAAGGTCTTTGATGAGTATCAGTATGATGGAGAGGATTTCATTGCCTTTAATTTTGACACCATGCAATGGACGGATAAAAGTCCTCAAGCCAAAGCAACTAAAATGAGGTGGGATGGTCAAAAAGAACGGAATCAGGACCTCAAAGCATACCTCAAGATCTGCATGGACTGGATATCCACATTGAGTTCTTCAATAAAGAGTATGTGTCAGTCGAATCTGATCCTAAAGGGATAGTTCACCCAAAAAATACAAATTCATTCATATTCAGTATCTTGTCGTTCTAAAGCTCTATGATGTCATAATGTAGAACACCAAAGGAGATCTAAGCTGCTCTCCTCCATATAATAAAAGTGGATGGTGTCCAGGGGCTGTCCCTAAGCAACCTAAAAGCACCATAATGGTAGTCCATATGACTCATGCTTGACAACTGTGGTCACCATTCACTTTTATTATATGGAAAAGAGCAACTTGGACATTCTACTTTAAGACATTTTGTGTTTCACAGAGGAAAGAAAATCATACTGATTTCAACAGACATGTGGGTAAATCCTAACAACTTTTTATTTTGGGGTGAACCATTCCTGCAAGTAATTCTATTTATTTAATGGTGTCTGTTCAACTCTACTGGAGGAGTTGGGAAAAGAGTTGATGTTTATTCATCACAGACTCTTATTTGTCATTAAAATGACACATCGGTTAAACTTCAGTTTGAAGACAAAACTTTATAAGTTCTATAATGTGTTGACAGTTTAGGCCTTTTTTTAATAATAGAAGCTACTTCTAGCCTTTTTAAAACATTTGTTAATTTGATTTATTGTTTTTTTTTTTTATTCACAGTTTATCCGGATATTAACATGTTTGCGTTTGAAGCTCCTAATGACAAAAGTAAGCTGATTCTGACCTGCATGGCCACCGGTTTCTACCCCCGAGATGTGAAGATGAACGTGACATTACTCGGTGGTCATTCTGAACTTTCAAACTCATCTGAAATCAGACCAAACGATGATGAAACCTTTCAGCTGAGAATCAGTGTGGAGATCAACAGACATTATAAAGATGGTTATCAGTGTCATGTCGTTCACAGCAGTTGGACACAGCCAGTTTCCAAAGAATGGGGTAAATATGACCATATTTTCAGTCTGTGCACAATTGATGACCTCCAAAACTAATGGCAGCTCAGTCAGATTACTGCAAAACAAAGTTCATTTTTAGTTGTTGCATGTTACTATACATATCTAAAGCAACTAAAAGGCATTTGCTTTGTATTTGGTATGCCATATTGCATTTGTAATGTGTGCATTTGTTTGTCCTGCAGATGGAAAATGCAACAACTGCAGTGAAGAATCTAGATCACGTTATTCAATAGTAGCAGCGGTTGCAGTTGTATTTGTAGTTGCAGTTGTAGTTGCAGTTGTCGGTCTTGTGGTAGTTTATATAAGAAGACAAAGGTGAAGTGGTAAGTTCAATGATTTAAAATGATTATTATCACTATTTATTTTTACATGGCTTTCTAGTTTACTCGTCTCTAAATGGTCAATCCAGGGTTCTGATATTTCTGAATAATCACAAAGTGATATTTTACCGGTCATCCGGGTATTGTGATCATTATTGTTTTTCTAATTCTCGTATCACTCTGCTATCTCTACAAGTGAGATGAAGAAATAATTTATTTCATGTCCATTTATTTATATATTTGGCAAGTATTTGTGTAATAAGCGGGACATCGAGCAGTCATTTTCCATTTATCGTTGTATGCAGGGACAGTGTGTAGACTTGACTGTGCTTTTGATGATTTTATAAGGATTTTGGTCACACCTGCATGTATGTAGAATTGAGCCAGTAATATTTATGTGAGCAGAACAGAAGCCACTACTGTAGACGGCTAATAATTCCCCGTTATTCATATGGCACTTTAAATGCTTCAGAAGTCTTTAATCTCACAATTGAGAGTTTCTTCAATATTTGATACAACTTTTTTTCCTCAGGTACAGTAAATGGCCTTTGAAGAAACATCACCCAAAGAAACACATCGTAGGAGTTGACTTGAAGAATTCGTCTGCCCATCTCAATCATGATCAACGTGAAATGAGTTGTGCACTGCTGATACAGACAAAAGATAGTTTTTTTGTTGCCTATTAATAATCTGCTCTATGCACTTTAAAATAATATTTCAGGTTCAATTCAAGTTAAGTTTACAAGATTAATATTTCTGCCTTTTAAACCCTTAAAAACTGGCCCCATTCACCTCCATTGTAAGTGCCTCACTGTTACCCAGATTTAGCTTTTTTAAAGAAAAGGAGGGACGAGTCAAAATTCATCTTAGTGGTAATAAGCATTATGCCAGAGATTCTGTCAGCTGAGCTTAACTTGTATTGAACCGGAATATTCCTTTAATCTGTCTGTCCTACGCTTTTAAAACTGTCCTATGCACTTTCTATGATGTCATTGTTTATGCTGTATTATGAACTGAAGTTTTATGCTGGTATACATGTGAAGTAGAGCACGTGTAAAGCAGAAGATTGTGCTGCTCACGTTAATGGAGGCGGGCAAGAAGGGAAACGGCATAGTTAAAGGGAGGTTTTTCTTTGCTAAAATAACAAATGGAAAATGCTTCAAATGAAAAAAGTCTTCCCCTGATGATTTCCATTCTTGGTACTTGATTACTTTTACTTCTGAAGTAATATGCTGTGCACAAGCTTCAGGGACATTTCTTAAACCACACTGACACAAAAGTATTTGTATTATTTAGTTTTACTTTTCCAGCAGCATTATTATATTAACATATTACATAATATTAAAAATCTATTTATATTTGATGCATATGTCTTAAAATAGTTTTACACTGTATTTTTGTGATGTATGTTTTTACATTGAGATCAAACACTGTTAACATGCTTGTATTGTTTTTTATGTACATAATGAATGTAGATGGTTGGGGTTGTAGTCTAATATAAACATTTTCTGTTTCAAGATTTTGATGCAAGATATTTAAATAAACCTGTCAAATCAAATTTCTCATCTTCTTATTATGTGAAACAAGCGGGACACACATACTCGTATGCACAACTATAAATATTACAGGAGTGGGAATTAAGTAGTGAACCTGAAATGTTAAAACTATTTAATCTTGAAAGTTTCCACTCTAGACTTTCTCTCAAGTAATTTCAAGAGGTGCATCCTGGGATGCTTTTGAAACCGAATTGAAGGATCACTTAGAAGATAATACGTCTGTATGTTTGTGCTGGACTACATGGACTCAAACTAAAACATGACAGAGGGCAGCAGACAGAGAGAAAATGATCAAATAAGAGGTCCCACCGATGCTGTAAAATATTCTGGCCACAGCTCGTCCTGAGAACTTCTCATCAGCTTCGACAGGAAGCCCCTGATGCCAGCACAGATCTGACCCTCCCAGTCCCTCATCTGAGGGAAAAACAAACATCATGCTACATAAGCCAGCATTCATATATAAATGATGTGGATCAGACTCCTCACAAACGTCCATCTCTAACAACAGGGGCTGACATCTACACCTCAATCAAATCAACTCACAATTACATTTAAAAACAAACTTTTCCTCCAACATTTTAAAAGCCACTTTAGAAGTCAGATGATTGTTTGATTTTAGAGTACATGTGAGGAATATTACAGGTTATTTACAACCTTTATATAAATGGATTTTTTGTATGTGGTCCAAAAAAAAAAAAAATGTAGGAAAATGTTTAAAGCAGTAATTGACTTACTATTGAAACCCAGCAAGCAGCGGCCATGATGGTTTAAATGCAGAAATGTGAAGTTTGTATTTTTGTTAAAGCGCTTGTAATGTTTCTAACTTGTTACAAACACATGTGATGCTGATGCATTATGGTTAAACTTTCAAAGTGTGTCTTCAAACATTTTAAACACATGCTTAACCTATTTTTAGGTACAGGTATCATTAAAAATACCTCTATTACTTTCATGTTCATGCTCAAGTTGATGCTTTCTTAGCAAACCTTTCTTTGATGAAATGTCAAAGGTCACGGTCATATTGACCCCGTTTCCACGTGGTATTAAGATGCCTTTCGGGTGAACTGATCACATGTGGTCAGAGCTAAATACAGGTGTAACAGTTTTGTGATTGGATAAAAAAAAAATGCATTAGATGTATAAACGTTATCTGTCCTGAATGCATCCTGGACAGCAGCGAAGTGCCTCTCCTCACCTGTCAATCAACCACTGAGCTAAAACAAGAGTTTAAACACTGCCGGTTATGAGCGGCTTTAAAAGAAATAGCCAAAACACACATAAGATATGGACTATAATATAACATGTATAACAGTATATGAGCACAATGTTATATTATACAATATCATGGAATAGGACAGAGTGGTGCAGAATAGAAGGATACATGTGCACACACAGACCTCTGGATCCAGAAACATGTGGCAGTGTGTTGCACGTATCTCTCAAACCTCTTGGGCATGTTGTAGTGTATGATCCTGTGCATGTCTGATTTGTCCAACCCCATTCTGAAAGTCACAGTGGTCACCACCACAAGCAGCTCGCCACACGTGAAGTTATTCTGCAAGCTCTGCCACTCCGACACACACATTCATCAGCGTTACATTAAGAATGAGCAATAGTAACAGCTTTTATGTTTGCCTTAGCAAACAGCACTAAATAAGCAAAGTAATACATATAAATAACATAAAGCTCTTTCATTGCACACAGATGTTTTCAAATGGTAATTTATTACCCTCTATAATGCATATATAACTTACATCTCATCTCCTCTGGAGCTTTATCAATGCCATCCTTCAAAGAAAATATATTTATGTGCATTAATAATGATTTAAAACAATGACGTTTTTCATTATATAATTCAACAAACATTAACAACATACGTATAACACTTATTGTTATGAGTCACTCCTCTCACCAGCAGAGGGCTCCATCACCCAGGTATTGACTTTAACTCTCTGGTTTGAACGGGAAATGACAATTACATTTGTCAGAGTAGTAAATCACATGTGGAAGTCTTTTATTTGCAACACTAAAGCATCAAAGGCTTCTATGTGTCAGCAATAATCCTATACTGTTCACATAGAAGGTCTGTTGGTCTATAAATCCTGTGAGTACCTGGTTATAAAAGCATCTTTTACTTTTCAAAGGTTCTGTACATGACAGTGTCATATGTTTTGCTACCCATGATGCTGCCAAAAGATGAAGTGGTGGTGGCGTAGTGGCTAAAGCACATAACTGATAATCAGAAGGTTGCTGGTTCGATCCCCACAGCCACCATCATTGTGTCCTTGAGCAAGGCACTTAACTCCAGGTTGCTCCGGGGGGATTGTCCCTGTAATAATGCCACTGTAAGTCACTTTGGGTAAAAGCGTCTGCCAAATGCATAAATGTAAATGTAAAAGATGATCTTTCAGAACAGTGCAATATTATTGGTGGAGAGCAAGTATAAAGGCCAAATTGACCATTGGGTAAGAACAAATGGTACTCTGAGAAAGCATGAGGAAGTTCTTCAGAAACATGATGATTTTGTTTGTTAGGCAAAATCTTAAATCTTAAAATTGTTTGACAGTTTTAAACAGCCTGTAATGTCATTTGTCCTAATTGATACTGATTTGAACCCGGGTCGCTATGTTTACTGCCAGTTTGACTGAACAGTGGACCAGTGTCCCACTCATAATTAGTTATTCACTTTGTCGCTGAACGTTACTGAAACTATTAGTTCATCAAGCCATTATTCATTATAAAGTACTGAATATATGACATTTACTGCTCTGACCAACAGTGATGGGCAGTAGATTCGCTACAAATAGCGACGCTATTAGCTTAACTACATTTACAGGCGGTAGCTTCGCTCATTTTTAAATCAAGTAGCTTTTCAGTAGAGCAGCTATATTTTTGACTAGGTAGCAACATACATGCCTTGTACCCAGTGTTTACTATCAGAACTAAAGTTGTTCGATCACAAATTAATCGCTCATCCGAGTCGGTTCTTTAAAATGAATTGGTCACATGTGATAGGAAAGCAGTCTGATTCAATCTGAATGCCTCAGAAAGCTTGTGTGCGTGCTGCTGAATCATTTGTGCGTGCTGCTGAATCATTTGTGCGTGCTGCTGAATCATTTGTGCGTGCTGCTGAATCATTTGTGCGTGCTGCTGAATCATTTGTGCGTGCTGCTGAATCATTTGTGCGCGCTGCTGAATCATTTGTGCGTGCTGCTGAATCATTTGTGAACGCTGCTGAATCATTTGTGCGTGCTGCTGAATCATTTGTGCGTGCTGCTGAATCATTTGTGCGTGCTGCTGAATCATTTGTTCGTGCTGCTGAATCATTTGTGAACGCTGCTGAATCATTTGTGTGCGCTGCTGAATCATTTGTGCGTGCTGCTGAATCATTTGTGTGCGCTGCTGAATCATTTGTGCGTGCTGCTGAATCATTTGTGTGCGCTGCTGAATCATTTGTGCGTGCTGCTGAATCATTTGTGCATGCTCTCACTTGCCAATAAGCTCATGGTATATTTTATAACGATAGCACTGGTTGCTGTGTATCTACAATCAATGAAAACTAAACCTGCAAGTGCGTCCTACACTTGTCAGCGACGAAGAAGGTCTTTATAAAGTTTGACATGTTTGCAGCTTCTGCAGGTAAAGACATTCTCCAACCAAAAGAGAATCAAAACACGTATTAGCCGACATGAAAACACAAAAAGTACCGTGACATTACCATGTATTTTGGATGCATTTTTGGACGAAATTGTATTTTTTATTTATTTATCCCCTTTACTCCCAATTTGCCAAATTCCCACTACTTAAGTCCTCGTGGTGACACGGTTACTCCCCTCAATCTGGGTGGCAGAGGACAAGTCTCAGTTGACTCCACGTCAATCCGCGCATCTTATCATGTGACTCGTCGCGCATGACACCGTAGCATGAGCCACCACATACACTCCCAGTATGTGGAGGCTCATGCTACTCTCCGCGATCCACACACAACTCACCACACGCCCCATTGAGAGCGAGAACCACGAGGAGGTTTCCCCATGTGACTCTACCCTCCCTATCAACCGGGCCAATTTGGTTGCTTAGGAGACCTGGCTGGAGTCACTCAGCACACCCTGGATTCGAACTCGTGACTCCAGGGGTGATAGTCAGCGTCAATACTCACTGAATAGTACATAAATATGGTAATTGTATATCAAAGTACCATGGTATTACCATCTGATACCATCAGAAATCACATTGTTATTGCCAATATTTGGTCTCTCTCTCTTTCTCACACTCACACACACAAGAAGTTTTGCCTCTGATTCTGTGTCTAGCTGCTTTATTTCTGTATTATATAGATGAATAAGATGAATAGTAAACTATTTGTACGTAGAGTTTTTATAAAGAAATGTGCCAATTAAATTAAGTTTAAATGGGAATGGGTTTGTGGATGTAGTAAATGTCAAAAAAGAAAATGTTAAAATTGTGACTTGAAATGTTGAACACACAGGTTTGTATATTTATTTATATTTTATATTTTATTTATTATTAAAGTGTCTTGCACTTACATGCCCTGCCCTTAGGCATAAAAGACACTAATGACATAAAACAAACATATTACACAGAAATGACCATCATACAAAGCACATAGGAAGACGACCATCATAAAAAATACATCACCATCATTTTCACAATATAAACAAACAAAACAAAACAAGACACCGTCAATTTAGGTCAGGATATAAATTCCTTTGCCTAAGTTTCCAAGCCTTTTCCACATATCTAGCTAACCTATAAATTTCATTTTCAAAGAGCCAATTCAACATATCCCCTCCATCATCCAAAACAAATCAGGCTTATTATGTTGAATTCTCTCAAACAAACCCATTCTTAACTCATGATATAAAAGGACAAAAAAACTAAAAATGCCATTCATCCTCAACAACCATTAAATCACACAAAACACATAATCTATCCTCTTCTGGGACACCTTTATAGTGCCCCACCTCAATCTGCAAGGGCAACACCCCAGCTCTAAGCTGGGCACACAACGACCTCTGTAATCTAGTTAACCAGCATTTGACATAAGGCTCTGTGGAGTATTCATTTTTAAAGTGAACATAACTTCTCAATTTGGGCTTATTTAACACCTGCCATTGCCATTGCTCTTTGTAAGAATTAAACAAAAACTGCCTGACCTGAGATATATCACATTGTAAAGTATTTTTAAATATATACTGTACTTTTACTGATGAGAGTATTCCAAGGACCTCCATTGACCAAGGATAATTGTGAGCTTTATCCCAATCAAAAACTTTCCGAGTAAGTCTATCTTCAGGTAATCTTATAAAACGATTCCATAATCTTATTAACTCCACCTTTTGTTTCACCATACAAGGCTCCCAGCCCATATCTCCCTCTAAGCGCAACTGTAGTAGTGAACCTGTGCACTCCAAGGAAACACCTAATGGCCCTGCTCTGCAATCTAGTACATTCAGGAGCATCTTCGAAGCCCCAGACCCCAGCTGCATAAAACAAAATAGATCCCACCATACTGTCAAACAGCTGGGTAAATGATGCATAACCTATTTCTGGGCAAAGCTTCATCCTATTAATAACGGCTCCCAGGGCCCTCCCTGCAGACTCAGACAAAACCCTTCTCCCTTCTGAGAATGTCATATTTTCATGAAAAAGAAAACCAAGATATTTATAAGTTCTGGAATACATAAGCTGTGTTTGTCCAAAAAGGAACTCAAATTCACTGCGTAACACAGATGGTTTCCTAAAATGGACAACTTGTGTTTTATCCCCATTTATAGAAAGTCTCCACTTATTACACCAATCCTTCATAATACCCAACATTCTTTGTAGTTTAGTTTCTTCATCAGCGCAAACAACAATATCATCTGCATATAATAAAATGCTGAGGTTAAAACCATCAATGTCTATACCCAAATTTGCTAACTTTATCTCTTGAGCCAGATCATTCACAAAAAGCGCAAAAAGAGTGGGTGAAAGAACATCTCCCTGCTTAACCCCAAATGGAGTAGGAAACCATCCTGTCCTCATGCCATTAATCTGTACACAGGCCACTGGAGCCTTGTACAGAGCTCTGATGGAATTATACAGGTGACCTGTAATACCAATAGAAAGTAACTTATATTTCAACAAATCTCTATTTACCCAATCAAAAGCTTTTTTAAAGTCAACAAAACAAACAAAAGTACTTTTATTTTCCTGCAACCTTGCTCTAATGACAGATGATAAAACATAAATATGATCAATACATGCTCTGTGTTTTCTAAACCCATTCTGTTCATCCACCAAAATTCCATTAGTTTCAATATATTCACTTAGTCGGTTGTTAAGAATACCAGAAAACACTTTACATGCTGTACTTAGCAAACTTATTCCTCTATAATTCAAAGGTACTCTTGGGTCAGCCTGTGTGGTCTTTGGAATAGGCTTAATGATCGAACTATACCACACCGAGGGAACAGTCCCACTCTTAAAACAATATTGGAATAACATGTGGAGAGTATTTAACAGCTTGGGGCATTTAAGAACCTCATTAGAAAGTTCATCCACACCAACAGCTTTATAAGGTTTGGTTCTATCAATTACCTTCTGAACTTCTTCTAAGGAAATATCATTGTCTAACACACTACTAAGATAGGGTGTTACCAACATAACAGATCCAACTTCAATTAAATTTTTCAATTTACATATCTCAGCTAGAAATGTATCATTGAACTGGTTAGAGGTAGAACAAGTGTACAAATCTCTATAATCTTTCTCCCATCTATCCAATATTTTATCTATCTCGAATACTGACCCCCCACTTTCCGTGACTATTTGAAATGGAATTAATTTATTTCTCTTTGGGCCAAGCTTGTTTATTTCTTTCCAAAAATGCTGATAAAATGCTGATATGTTGTATAAGTAGCATAAATATTCATTTACATGTTTTTTTACGTGCACAAACCGGTACTTATTGCACCATACTGTATACTTGTATTGCACCATACTGTAATATACTGTACCATGGCTTTAATAAACATCATGTGATTATGTCTTTTAGGTGCTTTGTCTATAACAGTATGCTCCGTGCATCTGCGGTTGAAGAAAAATATGAAGTAGCTTGAATGTAGCAAGCTACTTTTGGCATGTAGCTTGTAGTGTAACACTGAAGTGCAGCTTTTAGCTTAACACTCTAAAACTGTGTCAAATTCATTAGAACAGACATCGATGAAATTAATCGGTTTAATAATGATACCAACATTATTTATGATGTGTAAAACGCCTTTTCTTGGCTCCTTGACAATTCACATTGAACAAATCTGCCGAAAATGCAAGTGCAATTATTCACATCCCCAGTTAACATGATCCCCAGTTGATCCAAAACACAGTCAGTTTAAAACTTACACTTTTTCCCCTTAATTACATTTTAACCAAACAAAGTATCTTGATGTTAAAAAGTTGTTGTCCGCTACCCAAAATATCCGAAACAAAGCAGAACAAAATACAACATAATCAAAACACAACACAACACAAGATAAAGACAAAAACACACCTTATTTAGTGTCCTGTTGTTTCTTTGGAAGAAAGATTGCTCCCATTTCTTTAAGAGGATTTTAACATCATTTACGTAAAATAGGGCTGTTGTAAAGTTCATTTTATACAATATATTAAAATACAAATTAAAAGATTGGATTCAGATGCTATTACTATATAAATAAATATGAATATGGATAAGTAAATATCCTTCCTCTTACATCACACTATGTTTGAAATTTAAATAAAATTCCAGAATGTAGATTTCTACAAGTTCTCTGTGGGCTTTGATTCTATTTACTCTTATTTCAAGCGGCACAATAACTTTTGTAAAGTTCTCAAATAGAGCTCTTTCAGTCAGAGTCGAATATACAGTGATCAAATGTTGCTTTTCCCATCAAAGCAACCCACATGGTAGCTTCTGCCCGTAGAGACCACCCGTACAATCTCGTTTGAACCCTGTTGACATAAACAAACATAAAGCAAACTTTCAGACAAATAACTGGTTCAAGGGACATATGTGAGTTTCAATATGATGCTGATAAATATTGAACACAATTTCCCCAAAAGAAACATGGAAATGTATGAAATTACGATTGTGTCAATAATAATGAATGTAACGTTATAAAACTGAACGTAACTTTATAAAACTGAACGTAACTTTTTCAGAAACTATCAAAAATATTCCATAACAAAAGAAGAAAAACACAATTAAAATGAAAAAAAAATGAACGAATTTAACAGGCTCTTCAAATATGCTTCATTTTTTGTTAATGTTTTTCAAAGATTCGTTTTCGCAAATCGTGGATTCTGAATACATTGCCACAGATTTCGCTTACGCTTCGCAGTTTTTCGTTTGCTGTTTTGAGACAAACCTCTCGTGGGGGTGGGCTTAACAGTGATCTACTCTGATTGGATAGTGAGCTTTTGATGGACAGGTGCTCTCTGACCCGGATGTACAGACGTCACTCAGTGGCGCGCATATTGGAAAGCTCTCGCGGTGATTTGTAGTTATGCAATACGTCGTGCTTTGTTGTATTACTTACTAACAATATGTAAATAATATTTGACCTATAATTATATAATTTAATATTATATGAGACCTTCGATCGTCTAATAATCGTCTTCGACAGGGACGTGCACAGACATTTTGAGGGGCAGGGGCTCAAGTGAAAAAAAGGGCACTTCTCATAATTACGTATTTTTTTACTTTTTTTAAACAAAAAAGTATATATATTAACACAACTCTGACTTCCTTTTTAAAAAATGTATTTAAAAAGTTAATTAATTTTATCTTCCTCAAACTCACGCAATTGTTTCATTTTCAAAAGATGTCTACAAAATAATCAGTTCACACAGAAACCATGGTCTCCTTAGTATTCAATTTTTAAAAAACATTTATTAGGCTTCAAAAAATAAAACAGCTTTTAATTTAAGTGAACTTCAAACAATCCTCACATAAACCCATAATAAATGTCATATTTACCTGTGCCCTTCCTGTCTAACAGGTAGGACATATACAGAATTGAATAAAGTTATCAGACAGTCTGCGCTGCATAAATTATATATAGACTAATCCTTATTAAAGCTACGCAAGGTCTTTAGTCAAGAGCAGTGAGTAATTTTCTCTGTTCCCTTTGTTCTTTGATTAACTTTACTGACAGAAAGCTTTATTGGATGCTGGCCCTTTAAGAGCAGCCGTTGCT
Source organism: Xyrauchen texanus (assembly GCF_025860055.1). Taxonomy (NCBI): domain Eukaryota; kingdom Metazoa; phylum Chordata; class Actinopteri; order Cypriniformes; family Catostomidae; genus Xyrauchen; species Xyrauchen texanus. The sequence continues at coordinate 10,262,565 of NC_068285.1, forward strand.
GAGACGCGGATCTCACACGCGCCTCATTCTCTCACAACTCTTTATGTCCATCATAAGACTGCTCTTATGTTATGAAGATACTTGACAAACGACATTTTGGCATAATTGTGTGTTATTGTTCCTTCAAGCGCAAAAGGGAACTGTATTCTGGCGCGCGGTCTGTGCATGCGCATGATACTGGCGCGCGTCTTTCTGTAAGTCACAGTCAGGACATTCACATGCAGCGCGCTCTCTTTTGACTTGTCGCGCAGAGAGAGAGGGAGCGCTTCAGAACTCCTGACCTGATATTTAGATACACTACTCAATAAATATATTTGTTTGACAGGGAAGCTGTGCGCAAACAGGAATATATATTATTTTTCAAAAAAAAAAAAAAAAGGCACCCCAGAAAAAAGGGCACTTTCTCTCCAGGAATAAAAAGGGCAGGTGCTCAAGCCCCTTTTGATGTCTATGTGTGCACGTGCCTGGTCTTCGATCAGACTGTAAAGATGAGCTCTCAGGAGAGACACGGAGCGGCATCATCATCCTCCTCCTCTTGTCCTTCAAGGCAGCTTGAAGTAAGTTCGTGTTACTGAAGTAACCAATAACATCGATAAATGTTTTATTCATGTAACGTTACAGTGTGCAACAGTTCTGGCTTTATTTTGCAAATTTATTGTTTAAAAAACTTTTTTATATTTCAAGATACCATGTATAGATATAAATATAAAATATAAATAATATGTTTGCCTAATCTTCCTTTCTTTTAATGCTAACGTTACTTGTCAGGACCAAAGACAAATGTCACTTTTCCAGGTAGGCACTGAATGATGTATATAAATTATACAGCTGAATTAGGGTAAAACTGGTTTGCTAGTCCTTATAATGATGATGGCTGACTTTGTGCACATTAACTGGAGAGGAAGAGAAAAAGGATTGTCTTAACTATCCTTAAGGGGCTGTTTTAGGGCCCAAGCCTTGAAAAGGCAAGGCCCTATTGTTTTCGTTAGAATTTTATTTTTCTTCACGACTATTCGGGCACTTTTGGGGCTCTTAGCGTGCTCGAAAACTCTGGAAACTTTGATAATGGCGGTCAGAACCGGCCATTAGACGGCTGAAGCTAGTACCGGGCGTGGCAGGGGGCTCGACGGCACCCCTGGAGCGAGGTCCGAAAACTTGGTCCATAAATCAAACACGCTTGCATGTAATAATATGAAACTACGGTACACATATAGATCTCATCGTTTCATATATCCTTCATACTTTTACTTTTTACCTCAGGCCAACTGGAAATCGTCTATTTAGGGTTGTTTGGAAAACGCATGCAATGGAATTTGAAATACTCCTCCTAGAGAATTCCACCAATCGCCACGAAACTCAGTCAGCATGAAGTCAAGACATTGAGGATGAAAAATTGCCGGTGGATTTTTGATATCTCAAACGGTTTGGCCGTGGCGAGGAAACGAAATGATGGCGCGAAAAGAGAAACAGGAAGTGTGTTATAACTTCTGCATACATTAATTGATCTCGATGAAACTTCAGCAGTGTGTTCGCTGTAAGAGGCCGATCGCATGGATGTGACTATTGTGAGTCAAAGTTATAGCGCCACCAACTGGCAGAAGGAAGTGTGTCACTTTCAAAATGCTTTGAAATCACCCTCTTATTTTTACCCGATTTACTTAAAACCTTTGGTGTGTAATGTAAATACACGGCAGATGTAGACATGTGAAAGGATTATTGATATCTTGGATACTGTTGCCGCGGCAATGCTTCAAACTTCGAATATTCTTTTTGATGCTTTTGAGACTCTTAGCATTCTTGAAATTGCATGAAACTCGACAGACACATCACATTTATTAGCCAGTAGACATGTGCAAAGTTTCAGAAACGGGCGTGGTGCAGGGGCTCAGTAGCGCCACCTTTTGACAAAAGTGAGGGGTTGGTTTTATACTTTGACCCACAGTCACAAAACTCAGTAATTATATTGTTCTCATCGAGCCGGACAACTTTCTAATTTACAGTCATTAGCTCAGACCAACAGAAAGTCAGATATTTTGGTTTGAATGTGGATGTTTTGGAGAATTTTCTCTCACCCTCTCACTGACCCTACGACTCTCTGTGTCTGTGGGGAGGGGCTGATTTTGCTGAGGAGTGAAAATGCCTTTATTTTTGTTTTTCAAGGTTTTGGGGCCCTTAACATGCTCGAAAACTCTTGAAACTTTGCACACAGGTCAGAACCCGCGGCCATCAGGGCCGGGCTGAAGATGGTACCGGGCGTGGCAGGGGGCTCGACAGCGCCCCTGGAATGGGATTCGAACACTTGTCCGTATATCAAACATGCTTGCATGTAATGATATGAAACTTCGGTACACTTGTAGATCTCATCGGGCCGAACAACTTTCGTGCTCTAAGTTTTACGCCAGCCCAACAGGAAGTCGGCTATTATGGGTTGTTTGGAAACACGTGCTCTGGAATTATATATATTCCTCCTAGAGAATGAATCCAATCGCCACCAAACTCGGTCGGCATGAAGTCAAGACATTGAGGATGCTACATTCGGACGGATTTTTGATATCTCAAACGGTTTGGCCGTGGCGAGGAAATTGATTTATGACTAAAAAGGACACATGAAGTGTGTTATAACTTAGTTAGTTCTATCTACAGTTACAAAACTCGCGTGTATATTGTTCTCGTCAAGCCGAACAACTTTCTAATTTACAGTCATTAGCTCCGACCAACAGACAGTCAGATATTTTAGTTTGAATGTGGAACACATTGCAAATTAATCTTTGAAGCTCCAGAAAGCACATAAAGGCAGCATAAAAGCAATCCATACGACTCCATTGGTATAATTCATAATTCCCGCAGTGTACTTGCTTGTTATATTAGCTACTACAAAATATATAAATACATTTACTATCTTAACTTTAATGATGTACTTAACATAATGATAAATAATCTTAAAATATTATATCGTTATGCTATGTATTGTGAATACACCCATGTTAAACATAAAAATGTACTTCCATTGCATATCATAGGAACACATAAGCGTAAATTATAATTACATTAATAAACCTGTACAAAGACCTCCAGATAAATACTGGCCTTCTGGATTAACACATTTAAGTGCTGCAAAAGATATTGACCTATGACATCCTATGACATTAAAAATTATTCTACATTTTAATTATCTCATAGATGTGACTATTGTGCTTCACGGTCATAGGCCCTGTCCCAAATGGCACACTTCATATGAATTTTCAGTCTTGTGTACTTATTTCATGTGTCCATTAACTCCATGAGACTGTAGGGTGTCTCATTTTTCATTTTAGGTATCAGAAGGGTGCTCACGCATACTTTGTGGTTGATATGTGCCCTCCATGCGCACTTTTGCAGAGCCCACACTGATGCAAGCTCTACAGCACACATCTTCTTCTCGACAGTCAAAGCGAGGTTATGTTATTGCCCATCGTGCACAGCGACCCTAAAGGCACGGGGGTGGCGGTGCTACCGGCTTGGGCCCGCCATCGCTGCTTGCAGCTATATTTTTTGTTTGTTCTTTTTACCTGAAGAACAAGTGCAAGACGACATTTTACAGCATATGCTGTCAAAGTTTAGCTTGATTATTCAGTAATGAAACATTAGATTTGATATCTGCACCGTCTACATTGACACGTCCTTGAATATAATAACTGTGCAAAAGAGCAAACAATCAAACTACATAACATCATGACATGACATCAGTGCATTGCAAACTTGTGAATGACAATAAAAAAATTATTAAAAAATATATAAAAATATGATATTTTATATGTGTTTATCAAAACATTGTGAATAAATACAATAAAATATATGCAATATTCCACCACTGTGTTGAAATGTAGAGTGTTTTCTGTAAAATTAGACAATTTCTATCCATTTACTCCAATGTATGTGGGCAGGACGCTCTTTTAAATTCAGATATGCCTAATTCTCTAAAAAATTCAAAATATCCTGCAGAGCTGAAGTGGTTAAACAATAAATTTGTAAAATAAAGCCAGAACTGTTGCACACTGTAACGTTACATGAATAAATCTTTTATCGATGTTATTGGTTACTTCAGTAACACGAACTTACTTCAAGCTGCCTTGAAGGACAAGAGGAGGAGGAAGATGATGCCGCTCCGTGTCTCTCCTGAGAGCTCATCTTTACAGACTGATCGAAGACGATTATTAGGCGATCTAAGGTCTCATATAATATTAAATTATATAATTATAGGTCAAATATTATTTACATATTGTTAGTAAGTATTACAACAAAGCACGACGTATTGCATAACTACAAATCACAGCGAGAGTTTTTTTATTGAAGTAATCAACAATACAATCAAAATAGCAAAAGTTTTAAAAAAATACACACAAAACATTAAAATTAAAAAAAAAAAAAACCACACTAAAACCCAAGAGTATTAATCAAATAAACACATTGAATATAGTACAATAAACCACAGTCTTAACAGCTTTTTTGTTTTGCATGGAAGAGATAGTAGAAATATACTGTTCCATTTCAGATTTTAGCACTGAAAAAAGTGTTTTTTTATTACCGAATTTACATTTATGGATATGGAATTTGGCAACAAACAAAATTAGGTTTACTAGAAAGAGTGCACCATTGTCCTTCCCACGGTCACTAAAACAACCAAAAATTAAATTTTTGTAGTACAGGGAGAACTCAGGAAGAATATTGTCAACTAAAAATGAATTAATGTCTTTCCAGAGCTTAAATGTGAATTCACAAGACCAAAATAAATGTGAAATAGTTTCAGGATGCAAGCCACAAAAGGAGCATTTTACATCAATGTCATTCCTAAACTTGTTTAAGCAAACATTAGTGGGGTAAAACCTGTGTAGTAACTTGAATGAGACTTCTTTAATTTTGTTAGTTAAAAGGAACTTCTGAGGTAGGGACCAGACTTTTTCCCAGTCTATGTTAAGGTCAAACTTATTCCAATAGAAGGATGCAGGAGAAATAGAGACTAGGTCCGTCTGAAACAAGGATCTAATTTTGGAGTTCGATGCTTTATTGGTAGAGAAACAGACTTTACCTAACGGAAGCTGAGTTGGATCAGGAGGTGACATTGACAATGGCGGAGAGATATCACAAGACCTGAATAACATACGAAGACCTGAGGGCACAGCATCAAAAACTATAGAGAATTCTCTTGGGCTTACTGGAATCTTATATTTGGCAAGAAATTCTGAATAACTGAATAGTAGTCCATTCTTATTAAAGAGTTGGCTGACTAATAAAATACCATTGTTGAACCAATTATCATAAAAAAGTGACTTGTTCTTATAAACAATATTAAAATTGTTCCATATATAACACCTCTGTGGAGAGAAGTTATGCTTGTAAAGCAAAGCCCATGCCAAAAGAGCCTGTTGGTGGAAATTGGAGAGTTTAACTGGGATTTTTTGTATTTTATAGTTACAGAGCAGAATAAATTTTAGGCCACCTAACTGTGAAAAGACATAATGAGAAATAAAATTCCAGATGGAAGTAGGGTGTTTGAGATATTGCTTGATCCAATTTATCTTGAATGTGTTGTTGAGCGAGCTAAAGTCTACGAAATTTAAGCCCCCTTTGTTGTAAGAATTCAGAACTACAGACTTACTGAATATAGTGAGTTTTATTTTTCCATAGAAAATTAAATAGCATCTTATCGACAGATTTACAAAAGGAGTTATCTACATGTAAAGACTGAGCAGCATAGGTTAAACGAGAAATACCTTCCGCCTTGGTGATTAGAACTCTGCCTTTCAAAAAAGATCTCTTTGTAACCATCGGTTGAAAACCTTTTGCGTTTTTTCAATGAGGGAGAAAAGTTTAACTTACCTCTGGCTTTTCTATCTTTGGTGATATGAACACCAAGATATGTGACTGAATCTCTTACAGGGATATTACACACTACGGAAGCAGAGCAGTTATTCACTGGTAACAGTTCACATTTGCTAAGATTGAGGGTGAGACCAGAAGCTTTGGAAAAAGAGCGAATAAGATTAATCGCAACTGAAACCTGTGAAGCATCTGCCAAAAACAGGGCTGTATCAGTCCGCCAACTGACTGATTAAAATATTATTATTTGCCACACTAATACCTTTAATAGGACTGTTTTTAATGTGTAAATTAAGAAGTTGGGCAGCGAGAAGGAACAGGTAAACAGAAAGAGGACACCCTTGCCGTACTCCACGCTTTAAATCAAACCTTGGGGATGTACCATTGCTTAATTTAATAGAACCGTTTCCATTAATGTACAAAGTTTGGACCGATCTGCAGAAGAACTGACCAAAAAGAACTTTAAGGTTTCCAATATAAAATCGTGTTCTAAAGAATCAAAGGCTTTGTAAAAGTCTAAGAAAAAAATAAAACTGTCTTCATGAACTAGCTCAGAGTAGTCTAATAAATCTAAAACCAATCTCACATTATTTGAGATATGTCTATTATGCATGAACCCAGATTGGCTCTCATCAATAATAGAGTCTAG
>NC_068285.1:10269569-10339633 GCF_025860055.1 Xyrauchen texanus
AGGCTTGTTCGACTTCATGCAGCTCTGCGCAGACCGATCGGCGGCTGACTTGAAGCAGTGCATGCCGGTTAGAAATTTTGTCCGACTTGATACGGCGCCGACGCCATGTGACTGTGACGTATGCCATCAAAGTACCGTGAGAGCGATTCGAGAGTAGCCGGAGGACTCAGCCAGCGCAGCTTCTCAAGAGCAGCTGCACAGTTTAAAAATTTAAATTGGGAAAAGATTTGGTCCTTACCACAAAAATATTTTTTAACGAATAAAGTAAAAGAAGTATCCTTCAAAATAATAAATAAATTTTACCCTGCTAAATATTTTATGATTAAATATAAAAGTAATATTGACACAAGATGCTCATTTTGCCAAGTTCACACTGAAACTGTTTATCATTTATTTTGGTCCTGTTTCTATACTAAACGATTATGGGAGAATATTAAAACTTTTATTAAAGACAATACTCAGCAAGATATATCAGTAACTTTTAAACACATTATTTTTGGATACTTTGATTCTGATCCCATTAAAAAAAAAACCTGCTTTGTAACTAATTTTATTTTTTTTATTGTCAAATTTTATATCCATAAATGTAAATTCACCAACAACAAACCAATCTTTATTGTTTTTTTGAAAGAGTTTGAAATGTACCTTAACACCATCTCGTCCTCAGTAAATAAGAAGGCGTTAAAAACATTTTCAATTTGTAATGACCTTAATTTATTTAGGCCTGCTCTAAGTGATGTATAACATATTTCACCCTCTTGACTTTTTTTTTTGTTTTTTTGTTGTTGTTGTTTTTGTATCTTCTATTTTTCATTTATTGTTATTTTCTTCTTTGTTTTAGATGACACTGTACATATTGTTGTTATATTTGTACAGTTTTAATTACAATTTTGTTACAGAAGTGTATTTTATGATTGTTATCTTTGTATTGTTTGTATGCATAAATAAAAAAAAAATAAAATAAAAAAAAAATAAAAAATAAAAAAAGAGCAGCTGCACAGGTTCTGATGACGACACAACTGATCCACGATTGGCCGGATTCACTGACAACACCGATGACGTGCGTTTCAAGTTTATTGCGACTTTTAAAACAGTTCAATAACTTTTTATGTCGTCTTTATCTTAAAAATCATATTTATTAGATATTGTTTTACTGTATTTACTTTATTGTTAATAAAGGGTTTGTGTATGTTTATTTTGCATGACTTTCTTTTTCATACAGACCTTTTACAGTATTCAGCTGCATAACCTATTCAAATGAGCATTTTTAATAACTCAAATGTTAATCTTATAAACATACAATCTAATGTGGTCATAAATGTATGCTCCTGTACAAATGATGCATAATACATTGTTCTTCCATTTGTTCATATGGTTTCTTTATGTGGCAGTATGAGTTAGTATAATGAACTGGCGTTCCTTTGGTCACTCCCCGTGTGAAGCTCCGCCCTATAAATAGCGCGTAACTCTTCTGACACCGTCTCGTCCTCATTGTTGACGGACTTCCGGCAAGATGGCGAGCTAGGCGCAGATGTTTTGCTAAATTTCAATTTATACTTTTTTTATTGCTACCTTCTCATAAACCAGTCTCAGAAACTTAATGACCAATTAAACACGTTACTATTGCATTCATTTGTTTTTGATGAGCTTTAAATTGAAAGATTAAACGTTGACGGGAACATGGCCCATTCAGCAAACAAAGCCCCAAAGTGTACCCATGGAAATGGATCATAATTACGGACGAGAGAACCCAAAGGAAAGACGACGGGATGCTTCTCACATTACTCCAACCAAAACTCCTCAAAAAAAGGTAAAACCAGATGAGTGTGAAATCTCCAATGCAGCTTTGCTGCAGGCGATTAACTCCTTAAAGGTAAGATTCGACTCTCAAGATAGAACGCTGGAAGACATCGCAGACAAAATTAGACAAAACAGCATCATGATTGTGAACATTTCCAAATCAGTAGAGTTTAATGCAGCGGAGATTAAGGAATACAAGCAAAAATATGCCGTCTTGGAAAAGAAAACCGCAGTTCTTGAGAAGTCTAATGAGGATTTAAGGTTGAAAACGTCCGAGCTTGAGCGTTATAAGCGGAGATGAAATCTTCGGATTAAAGGGATGAAAGAGCATGTTGACGAGGATGCACGGAAGGAGGTGACCGAACTCTTGGGTACCATAGCTCCACATCTGGCACAGAAGTTGGAAGATGTTGTTGACTCAGTTCACCGGATTGGAAAAAAGGAGAGTGGAAGACACCGTCAAATGATTGTTCAGTTCACCATGCGTAAATACAGAGACGAATTCTGGAAGACTACAAAGAACTCGCAGCTGTGCACTGAACGTGGAATCAGGTTCGCGGAGGATCTGTCAGCCGAGGACCGGAGCGCTCGTGCAGCTCTTTGGCCGCTCATCCAGGAAGCCAGAAGCGCCGGAAAGAAGGCGTACTATCGCGGTCCTTTGGGATACATCGACGGCCGTTTAATCTCAACTACAAATCAAAGTGTGGGCTGATTACTGCCGTGAAACAATGAAGAGGCTGTAAGCTATAAGAACTGAATATAAATCTTATCTGCCAGAGCATCAGTTCATATTATTTTGTTTAATTTTGTGTTAAATCCTAATAACCAGAGTTATTCTATTCCCAATAGGGTTTGTTAATGGTGTTTTGTTAATATTGTTTTTTTTTTTTTTCTATGTTTAAACTTAATAGCTGCATTTCTTTTCTTTCACTAAATGTTAGGGGTCTAAGAGACAGTACAAAAAGAAAAGCTACATTTCTGTTCTGTAAAGAAAGAAAAGCTCAATGTGTTCTTTTGCAGGAAACTCATTCATGTGGCAGTGATCGTACTTTTTGGTCTAGTCAGTGGGGTGAACCAATTTTATTTGCTCATGGCACAACCTCGCTCAGGAGGTGTTTCTTTCTCTTTAACAATTTTCCTGGGAAACTTGTCGAGTCAAGATCTAGCTTGGATGGACACTGGTTATTTTGCATTCAAAAAATTGAAAATTGTTACATTATCTTAGGAAATGTGTATGGTTATAACAATTTATCCCAAAACAAATCTTTAATTTCAGAAATGTCACTGATATTAGAGGAAATGAAAACAAAGTATGCTACTGATTTTATTATATTGGGTGGTGACTTTAATATGGTGAATGATGAGTGGTTAGATAGGTCGCCAACTAAATATAATGTAAATCATTACAATTTATTATTACAAAACTTTTGTAATAATCAAGGTTTAATAGATTCCTGGCGTGAGTCAAACCCCTATCTAAGACAGTTTTCTTGGTTTAAACCTGATGCTTCTTGCAAGTCCCGAATTGATTTTTGGTTAATTTCTCATAGTTTTTTGCCTTATCAAACTATATCTAGTATATCGGCAGCTCCCCTAACAGATCACTGTTCAATTGAATTGATGATATATCATAAAAATAAACCTTTCCGTAACAAGGGTTATTGGAAGTTTAACTCTAACCTTCTCAGAAATGAAGATTATATGAAATTGGTTAAAGATACTGTTTTAAATATTTTGAATGATAATAGCTTGGTTTCCTGGACAAGTAAATGGGAATTCTTTAAATACAAAGTTCGACAGTTATCTATCTCTTATAGTAAACAGCTAAACAAATCGTGATACTTTAAAAGAGACCTCTGTTATTAAAGAGATAAATGAATATTCTAACAAATTAATTTTAACGGAGGATGATAGATCAAGGTTGTTATTTTTGCAATCACAGTTGGATGAAATCTATATGAGAAAAGCTAAGGGAGCATACATTAGATCAAGAGCTAATTGGATGGAAAAAGGGAGAAAAACTCTGCTTATTTCTGTAGGTTAGAAAAAAGCGGCAAGAAAGAAACTCTGTTAAAACATTAGTTATTAATGGGACAGAGTGTTCTAATTCACAACTGATAGCTAAAGAAATCGCCAACTTTTATCAGGATTTATATTCTTCATCCTCTTCAATATTAGACCCTAATTCCCTTTTGAAAAAATTGGAGAATTTGTTCCTCATGTAGATGATCAATTCAAAACGATATGTGATGCAGATTTAACAATTGAAGAGCTTGATTCTGCTGTTATGTGTCTGTCATTGGATAAATCACCTGGCCCAGATGGTATTACGTCTAATTTTTATCGCCATTTTTGGGATTTATTAAGGGAATTTGTTTTTGCACTTTTTCAGGAAATTACTAAAGTCGTGGTTTTGCCTAATTCAATGAGACAAGGCCTAATCACACTTATTCCCAAACCAGGAAAAGACTCTAGATTGTTGGACAATTTGCGACCTATAACTTTGCTAAACACTGACTATAAATTACTAACCCACATATATAATAATCGATTGAAACTTGGTTTATCCAAAATTATTGGGGAGACACAAACTGGATTCATTAGAGGCCGATCTATACATAACAACATTCGATTGGTTTTGGACTTGCTGGAATATAATCAAGAAATTGAGGATGATGGGGTTATATTATTTTTAGATTTTTATAAAGCCTTTGATATGTTAGAACATTCATTTATTTTTAAATGTTTGAAAATGTATGGGTTTGGTGAACATTTTTGTAATATTATTCAGTTATTTTACACAAATACCAATAGTTCAGTGGCCCTACCAACAGGTACTTCACCCAGATTTGATATCAAGAGAGGGAGTTAAACAAGGTTGCCCTGCCTCACCCTCGTTGTTTATTCTGGCTACAGAGATGTTGGCTCTCTTAATTAAAAACTCAAGTATTAAAAAATTAAATGTGTTTGGACAGGAAATTATACTTAGTCAATTGGCTGATGATACAACATTATTTTTAAAAGGTCTTGACCAGGTTCCTAAAGTAATTGAGATGGTTAGCTATTTTTCTAAATTCTCAGGTTTAAAACTTAATATTGCCAAATGTGAAATTATTACCATACGTGAATGCCCTCTTAAAATTGCATATAATATTCGATTAAGTCGACTATCAAATATTTAGGCATAAACATTTCTAAGGATGAAGTCATGATGGAAAAGCAAAACGTCTGGAACAGATGGAATGAATGCAAAGGCAGGCTTGATGCATGGATGCAAAGGGATTTGTCTATCTTTGGAAGGATTTATTTAACTAAAATGGAAAGTCTCTCTAGGTGTATCTATCCTGCATCTTGCCTCTCTATTTCTAATATAGCTATTAAGGCCATTAATCAAATTAATTTCAATTATATATGGAGAAAACGTGTGCACTATATAAAGAGGGCACGACTTATACAAGATTATGAAAATGGTGGATTACAAGCCTTTGACTTCGATTGTATAAATGGTATGTTAAAGGTCAAATGGCTAAAAAATTTTATAACAAATGAAAATAGTTTCTGGTTTTGCATTCCCAGAGGTATATTTAGAAAATTGGGTGGAATTGATTTTTTATTGAGATGTGATTACACTGTTTCCAGACTGCCAATCAAATTATCTTCCTTTCACCAACAGATTTTATTATATTGGAAGTTATTATATAACCACAATTTTTCTCCACATAAAATCCCAATATGGAACAATAGATTTATTGTTTCTAAATATAAGTCTCTATGTGTTCTTGAGTGGCTTGAGAAAGGTATTTGGTCAGTTCTTCATTTGATAGATGAAGATGGGAGATTGTTAACTTTTAAAGACTTTTGTGCTAAATATAATATACAATGTGAACGCAAACATTTTGAGCGTGTCTTAAATGCGATTCCAAAAAGTTTTATAAATCTTGTACAAAACACTTCTGTCAACATACCTGATGGACCTTGTGAACTTCCATCCCTTCTTTTCAATGGTAATGACCTCAGAGCAATGCTTCCCAACAAACTTATCCGCTCTTGTTTCAATTCTATAGTATATCCGACACTTCTGTATAATAACTGTGTTTTGCAATCTTATGATAAACAAACTATTAGAAAATTGCGTAACACAGTATATTAGCTTTCCAGTGGCTCCTAAAGCTAAGGAAACTCATTTTAAAATATTCAATGGGTGTACCCGCCAAGTGAATTTTTAAGACAACGATTTAATTTTGAAGTAAATGCCTGCACTTTTTGTCAAATTGACATAGAGACAACTGATCATCTTTTTTTTTCTTGTCTGTCTTCAAATACTTTTTGGGAAGATATGTCCTATTGGTTGGAATCAAAGATTCGATCACTGCCCACTTTTGCTAGGGAACATGTTGTGTTTGGAATGATGTTGGAAGAGAAAAGAACTGATTTTCTTGTTAATGTAATGTTGATACTGGGCAAATTTTTTATTCATAAGTCAAAATGCATGAAGACGAAACCTTATTTTTCTATATTTAAAAGAGACTTAATTTGTAATTTCTTTCCAGCCTTGGAATGTATAAAAAGTAAAAAGGCCCAGCAATTGGCTGGAATAATAAGAGACCTTGAGCTCTTAAAAGAGGAATAAAGAGACCCCTCTGTATTTGTATTTTTATTTTATCTAAGTTTTTTTAATTTAATTTTTTTATTTTAACTGATATGTGCCTTGCCTAATACTTATTTATCTGTACTTACTAATGCCATTATAGATGTATATTCTGTTTTTTTTTTGTTCTGTTCTTGTGTTCAATAAAAAAAAAAAAAAAAAAGTCCTCATTGTTGACAGGAAGTTGTGTTGTGCTTCCTGCCCTCGTTCTCCGTGTGCGGTGCTGTGTAACAGGTAGGGTAGCGGTTTTGCTGTCTCCTTGCGAACATTGTTTCCTGCTGTTTTGGTTACGGTACTATGTGGTTACTTGCGTTCGTAGATCTCCGGTCGGATGGCCAAGCTTTCATCTAGTCGTTCAATTCATTGAACCACTGAACGTGCTGCCTTATTAGTGCCGTGAGCACTCGTCGAGCTTTCTCCCTCGGGTATGTCTGAATGATGGGTATGTATCTTAGATGATGTAGGATTTATTTATATTTTGTTCCTTATTAATTGGGGGTTAATGGTAATCTTTTTCTGTGTGTAGCTAACAGGAATGAGGCCAGTTTAGCCGGAGATCACTGCTAGCTGCACAGGACCGATTCGCTGGCTGCTGTTTTGTCTGTTCTTTTACTTTGGCCGTTTTGCCTGCGGCTATATTGTGCGTTTTTTTTTTGCCTATGTTTGACGTGCTGTTTTGTGTATATCTCCGTGTTTTGTCTGTCTCCGTTTGACTGACATACGTGCCGCTTTGCCTGGGCCACTGCCTTGTTTGTGTAAACGTATCAGCGAGTGGAGTAGATCGTTGGATGCTCGTCTTGCTATCACGGCCACTGGGTAGTTACGGCTGTTTGGCCAGGAGTATGTGGCATTTGTTTCCGGAGTGCTATTGTTTTTCTGATATGTGAATATGGCTCAAGGGGTTGGGGTTTTAACTCATAATTTTGTTGATTTAAGAAGTTTGCTTTCTGGTTTTGTGTTTTCGTTTGTTTTGATTTCAAATTAGATTAAATTTGTATTTATAATTCACTTGATTTCTTTCTTTTGATTTATTGGATTTATATAATATATATATATATATATATATATATATATATATTAGTTTTCTTTATACTGTCGTATTATAACCATTGTTGGTTTTGGCAGTCATTTTGTATTTTGTAATAAGTTTATTTTGTTTGGTTTTTTTTTTTGTTGAAATGAGAAGTTGATTTATTTGTTTACTATTTTTGTTGTATTTCTACTGCCTCTTTAGAGCCATTGTGGGTTCTGGCAGTTATTGTTTATATTTTGTGACAAGAACAACATTGATTTTCTGTATTTTCTTTTGTGGAATCTTTGTGGAAAGAGTGTGTGTTTTCTTCTTTTTTTTTCTTTTGTTACAGTAGCTGAGCGCCGGTGGTGGTATTGGTGTCTGGGTGGCATTATCCCCGTTTGGAGTGCTGTTGACTTCCCTGTTTGCATTGGTGTTTATTGGGGTGTGTTTGTGTGTGTACTGGGGGTGTTCTGGGATTTCTTACTGCCTGTTAATCCTTTGCCTCCATTGGTAAGTCTCAGCAATTATATGTTTCTTTTTGTTTTTTGTGTTTTTTTGTTTTGTGTTCTCTTCCCCGAGAGATGACTGTTTTAAATTGTTAAATTATTTAAACAAATAAATGGTGTGTCTTCAGAATTGAACATTGTCTTTGGCTCTATTGTATACGTACCTGTGTGTCTTTAGCTGTTAGACTTCTAGAGCTTGGGTAGTAAAATCATTCTCTGGGTGAAATTCCCAGGGTGGCGTAGTCGGTGTTTAGTCTGTCTTGGTATAGAACGCCACATTTATATTCAGTTTATTTTGCTGTGGTCATACTTCACCTGCATGTGGTTAACAAACTGCTAACAACTTGCTAAATCTTCAACTTAACAACAGTACAACATTCTGTTCACTTTTAAAGAGTTGGTCTAAATCACAATATAAATCCAACAGAATTGTGCTTTTCTGTATATGAAAATGAATGGTGTTTTGTCTCAAATGTTAAAGAGCTCATCTGGAGGGTACTGTAAATCCTGTTGCTGAAACCTTTTTTTATAGGTTACTTTTATGATTTTGTATTAGCAGAAACACCCATGTCAAACTGCTAAAGTATATATCCAATATGTTATCTTGTTTTGGAAGACCCCCTTCCAAAACACCACTTATACACACACATCTCAAAAGTGTGTTAATACCATGGTCCATGGTTAATACATAAAGTTACTTAATCACTAAATCATGAAAACAATGGAAATCACTGCTAATTAATGTTGAGCCAAAACTGAAAGTTGACTTAAAAGGGTAATTGCATTTGTTGCTAACTATTAGTAATAATGAATGGAACTGGTGTTGGCTATGGTCCCATGGTTCCTTAGGATATATATAAAGAACCTGCACTACCCTATGTAACACACAACAAAATGGACAACATAACCATTAATGTGTTAGACAGCAAAGGTAATGTTGTCATGCTAACAGTTTCCAATGACATCGCTGAAAGGATGAAGAATGGTAAGGAAACCGCATAACTGTGAAATAATTACAAGGCACCAATGATTTGTGCAAGTGTTTTATTTATCATTTATTCCCCAGATCAAATGTTCCTTTCTTCTGTCATGGAGCATGTATCAGCTGTTGAAACAAAAGGTACACATTTACTTAATGACCAAGAATATACTGGAAATATTTCTTGAGTGACACTGACCACATCTACAATCTTCTCTCCAACCAGCTCTCCTCAGTGGCCCAGCTTGTGCTGCAAAGCTCCTCCAACCTCCTATTCCATGTCTCACTACCTCCACTAGGTCGCGGTACCCCTAAACCTCAGTTTTGTGAAACCACCATCAACCAGCCAGTGCCCCAATACTACAACTAGGCCCTCTGTACCACCTCCACCATCAACCAGCCAGTACCCGACTACTACCACTAGGCCCCCTGTACCACCTCCACCATCAACCAGCCAGTACCCGACTACTACCACTAGGCCCCCTGTACCACCTCCACCATCAACCAGCCAGTACCCGATTACTACCACTAGGCCCCCTGTACTACTTACCTCCACTGTCAAGGACCCACCGCCTGCCACTCTGCAACCTGGTGCAGTGTGTGGAAACCCTTCAGCATCCATTCAACCTTCATCCCCCTCCTTCCAGTCAGACAGGCATGAATCTCAAGGTATTATATAAAATACTGTAAGGAAGATAAATGTCAAAACTGTGGTTAAATTACATTTTCTTTGTTTTGTAGTGTTAATCTATTTCTCTCCTTATCCCCTCCATTTTACAGAAATAACATCAAATGACACTATTTCTACTGGACCTTACAAAAACTCACCAGCAACTTTATTTTAGGAACAAAATGACGCTCTATAAAAAAATACAAAACTCATTCTCACAAAAGGGCTACAACTTGTCAAGTGAAAAATTCGAAAAAACTAGCAAACATGTTAACCACTTATAAGAGAGTAAAAGACAGGCGCCGTGCAACTGGGGAGGGGAAGATCACCTGGGAGTACTATACAGTAAGTTGAAGACTGCTTTACTTTATGTTTCTGAAATAACATTGTCATGTCTTACATTTGGCCATTTTCATTTTACATTTGAAATCCACCCCCACCAGCTAATGGATGAGTTATTTGGGTCATCGGGGATCGGTACTGCACCACTTGGCACCATTCACTCCACACCTCTAGGTTTGGAAGAGACCTCCACCCAAAGCATGCCCACAACGTCTTCTCTTCAAGACCAGCCAGCAGGTGCTAGTATGGATGAACAGCCAGGAACCTCTACCATACCAAATACAAACGTCACAAGCAGGCAAAGACGACCACAACCCTTACAATTTCTGGAGGCTTACGAAGAGCATGCAGAGAGAAGGACTGCTGTGCTTGAGTCCCTGGTAAGGCCAGATCTGGAGAGATGGTGGCGACTTAAGGAGAGGCGGAGAAGGTCCTTCGAAAAAAAAGATGGTGACCAGCTTGGGAACAATTGTGGAGGAGCTGAAGAAAATGGGAAAAAGACAAGAGCAAATTATGCATCTATTACAGAATCCACATGAACCTCAATAAAATGATAATGTAAAGATGTTTTCTCTTTTGATTTACACCTTTCCCCAAAATGTCTACTATGTATTTTTTTTTTATGTTCCCAAAGAACACAATTTCTAATGACAAACTAATTTTGTTCAATAAAATACATTTCTTTATTTCAACACAAAATCTGTTTTTTTTTTATCATTTGTTGTATATTTCTGTACATTCAAATCTTTACTTTTGTATGTTTAGTATACACACAAGTTAGATCTGGCCACAAATCTGGTCTCTATAATGACATGCATTAGTGTTGTGGGGTTGCTGGGGGTGTGGTTCATCATCAACACCATCATCTACCACAACAACTTGATCACTGGGCTCTAAACAAAGATTATGCAAAATGCAGCAGGCTGAGACTGATGAACTGATATTGGAAATGCTTCTCATTTGCTTCTCATGCTCAATGACCACGCGAGCTGCATTGAGCTTTCTGTTAAAGTATCTTTGCCTAGCAGACAAGTGGCCATTGTCTCTATAAGGCCTCATAAGTTGAGGCAACAAAGGGTAGGCAGAATCCCCAATTATGTGCATTCCTTGTGGAACAAGGGAATGAGGATCTTCTTCAAGAACACGACAAACTTCTGTGAAGCGAAATGCTCTGGCATCATGCCAACTCCCAGGGTAACCCACACTGATGTGAAAGAAGCTGCTGACTGTCACAAAACCCAGTTAAATTTACAGAATAAAACTGTTTCCTATTCATGTATGCTAGGGGATTATCACAGTGGGGTCTCAGTATAGGAATGTGACACCCATCCACTGCACATACAGTGTTGGGGAAACCTGCTAGGCCAAACCCTAACTTTGACATCTCCAGTCTTTGACCTCTGGGCCAGGAAATGTGGTGGGCCATGTATGTGTTCACATTGCAACAAAACTCATGGAGATGCTTGGCAAGAGTGGATTTTGACATGTTGAATCTATCTGCCACCCCACGATATGACTCCTGATTCGCCAATGTCCAAAGGCAGGCAAGAACACTGTTTGTGAGTGGAAGTTTGGTCTGTTGTAAATTCATATAAACAGGACCAAGGGTAGTAATGACATCCTGCAAAGGTAGAAAAATAGGTTATCAAGACAACATGCTAACACTTGTAATAGTTCAATGAATTTTATATTAACCAGTACAAACCTCCACTTGTTCTTTGGAAAGCCTGAAATGACCTCTAAATTCTGAGAGACTGTAGAGAGGGACAACATCCTCCACAAAATTGTCTATTTTTGGAACCATTCTAAATTAGAACAAGAGGAATTGTACTCACTATATACATGTAGCCTAACTGAACACACATGTAGTCAAACATTTATTTTCAGTGTTTTATGTTGAATTGGGATTTTAATCAAATAATTAGTGTATACAGAAGTGTTGAAATTGGAGTAAAACTCCATTATTTCTTTGTCAGAATGAGTAATTCTCTATTTAAACCAAAATAATAATAATTATTATTAAAAGGCAAGCAACAGTAGCTATTGATTACAAAAGCCACCCATTACATCAGTAATACATTGCAAAGACTTTAGACTTTCGATACAGTATTTTTATTCAACATATAATTTGCAGACTCTAGGTATAGTAACTTTAAAACTAAATTGATAATGTGTAATTTGTTTAAATAGATACTTCTTACATTTATTTAACTCACCTTCGTTGCTCATTGTGCCCAGTGTCATGCAAAAATAATGGAATTTCTATCGCTTCCAGCTCGTCTGCGATAAAGCAAGCAAACACCACGTGATCTGCCATGACTGACGTAATTGCAGCTAACTACGGGAACCACAACGTGTCCGGCTTCATATCTCCGTTTGCAGATCCTCCCCGCCTGCACGCGGCAACTCTCGCAGATCGGTTACATCCAGCAGCAGCCGATGTCGAACACACCTATTATCAACCCACTGTACATACATACATATATATCTTCTCCTCTCTCTCTCTCTGCAGTAATGGACTCCTCCAGCTCCCCCTCTCTCTCAGTATGGCAAGCCGTTTTAACTTTTATTCATTTCCAGGATA
Organism: Xyrauchen texanus; assembly: GCF_025860055.1. Taxonomy (NCBI): domain Eukaryota; kingdom Metazoa; phylum Chordata; class Actinopteri; order Cypriniformes; family Catostomidae; genus Xyrauchen; species Xyrauchen texanus. The sequence continues at coordinate 10,282,114 of NC_068285.1, forward strand.
TGAATTCTAGATATCAAGAATTGTATTTCAACTAGTAAAAACTATAATTCTTGATATCTATAATTGTATTTTCACTAGTGAAATTTCACCATAGGCTGCCATTCAAAATCAATTGTTGATATCAAGAATTGATTTCTTACTTGTTGAAATTCCAATTTCCCATATCAGAAATACAATTCGTACTAGTTTTTTTTATATCAACAATAGAATTGCTACTAGTAGCCTAACAATGTTAATTTTGGATATCTGAAAATTTATTTCTGATATCAATATAATTTCAGATATCTAAAATGGCTTTCTTACTAGTAACAATCCCATTCATGATATCAGAAATGGACATTGTTACTAGTAGCAATTCAATTGTTGATATCAAAAATAAAGGTTTTTACTAGTGAAAATGTAACTGTTGATATCAAGAATTCATATCCTGGAAATGAATAAAAGTTAAAACGGCTTGCCATACTGTGGGGTTGATACGTGTGTCACGCGCACGCGAGAGCGTGCAGGAGACGGTGGAAACTCGGAAGCGACCGAGTGTGGTGGATGATGTTACTAAAGTGATGTTGCTCAATATGGGACTTAAACGACTGGTTTATTTGTTTACATTTTGTATTCTTTATGCATGTCAACTCTATATCCATTGCGGTAAGCAACTTAATATTAATTATTTATGTTGAATTGTTTATTGCATGTATTAACAGTGGTGGATAGTCTCGCAGTGAATGAATAGTTCAGCTCTAATGAGTTTTGAGAATTAAAGTGTCCGCAATATTCATATTGTATTTTCCTGCATGTGTCTTCATGTCACTATTGACTTAAATGAGGAAGCACCGTGCGTTCAGACCAGATGCACTCCAAACTTTACAAACAGCTTCAGCTTATGTAGATCCCAAAGTATGTATATATATATATATAAATTATTGTGTGTGTATTCATAGACATCATATAGCTAGACGCCCTATCGACCGCTACTGCCGGCGCGGACGAGCCGCGGCGCCGCCTTCTTACGCCGGTTTCACACTGCACGCGCAGCGCAGGAGCAGTGAGCGGAAGCAGGACACGCGCGTTTTGCTTTCATAAGGTGCGTACTCACACACTGCCAGCGACTTTGTCGCTGCAGGTCGCCAGTGGTTGGCGGTGAAGTCGCTAGTGGGCGTTCCCACTACTGGTTGCCTAGTAACGTTTATAAATGACATTCACGGATGTCATTCCATTGCTGTTGACAGCGAATCTCTTTTCTTGCCACTAAAAACAAACATTTTGGAGGGAAAAGACTAAATATAAATGGAATCAGTACATAAAATGCTTTATATCAAAGATGAATGAGAAACAAGGCGTGCTGTTTGCCATCGCGGCTGTTTATCTGCAGCGAAAATGCAAATGCCGGTCTGTCTGGGTCCATAAAATCCCCGCGATCTCAGATACACCTTTCCACGCAGTATTTTTCATAAAAATGTCCTTGTACGTGGGAAGAGACATGTCATAGAGCACTGGAAAATTTCTAACAGCAAGAATTAGCCTTTCATTCATCTTTCCGTTACTGCAGGAACTGAGAGAGAGAGAAGGATCACGTGGGCTCTCCCGTCGTCTCTCCTATAGGCGGATCTTTTGTAACGTCATTGTTAATGTTTGTCGCGTTGCATCATGGGAATCGTGTGGCAGGAAACAGACATAATAAATACATAGACGCCCTATTGGCCGCTTTGGAACGTTGCTGCGATACGTCAACGCGTCCGCCATTTTGCGGAGGGCAAGACTGCGCTGTAATCAAATGCAAGTAAACGGGTGAGTTGCGGTTTTTCTGGATAAAAACAAAAATAACGTTTACATTTGTCTATGGGAAACACCGCTAGATACCTGTAATTTGATTGTTTTGCACGTTTGGAGGAGGATTTAGAGAAGAGGATGGTTCACTCTTGCTGTGTGGTCGATTGTACGGCTCGTTGGGGGCCTGATAAAAAGTTTTTTCGAATTTCCTCCGAAAAGGATCGCGAAAAACGAAAGAAATGGTTGCGTGCAATTAGGCGATTGAACCTGGACGCTCCGAAGAAAGCCTGGATTCCTGCAGCTTCTGATCGAGTTTGTGAGGCTCATTTTGTTCATGGTAAGTCTTAGTGACTATGTATTTATAGAAGATTGAAAAAAAAGAAAGAAACTGAGTCAAATCAACCGAGTCATGTTTTCGCTTTCTGATTCAGGTGTCCCAAACCGCGATCCACAGCACCCAGACTATGTTCCTCACATCAAAATGGGCCATTCTGGATCGCAAAACTTAAAAGCAAAAGAAAAGGCTGTTCAGCGATACGAACGGAGGATCAAGAGGCAACGCGAATTGCCTCTGAGATGCGAATCACGCTGTGACTCTGCTTGGCCAGGTCTAACCTCTGCTTTTAGCACGATCACTGCTTTCTGTTTGGCAGAAAAGATCGGCCCAACTTTTCGAGAAACAAAATAATCATAGGCCTCCAGACTTTTGAAAGCCTTTAATCTTTCACGAGTGAAAGGTCCAGGGGTTTCTATTAAATAAGAATAAATGTCTCCCCAGCAGATTGGTGGCCAAGACACGGGCGAGTCGGACCAACGTTTTTTGTCATCCCAGATCTCATATGGGCTTTGAATAACTTCGATTTTGTCACCAATACAAATTTTGAGCTTCTCTCCAAACCTCCTCCGGTCTTCAGATGTTAAAGTGCTTATATATTGTGGATTTCGCCCGCTAACTCTCTTGAAAGTGCACGTCGCGTCTTTACAGCCCGCCAGAGGCGGCAGCAGCCGATTTTGCCGGGGCTTAAGCCCCGAATGGTTTGAGTGTAGCCCCGAATGTATTTTGAAAAGTTGACTGACAAATATGAAACCGGACAATAGCCTATGTAAACCCCCGAAATCATAAGTTGCCTTATTTCATTGTGCTTTGGCTTTGCACATACTGCATACAGCCTATACAAATAGACATAGGCATAATCTAGCCTATAGAATAAGTTCCTTTGCTGTCGGTAGCCTATGGGCGACTCCGTTAATTCCTCTCTGTTGAATATGCAGCAGGTAGGGGAGGAGCTTGCACAGTCGTTGACATCAACTAACGTTACTTATTGGTGAGTTAACAGCAGTTAGCAGGAAAGACAGCAAAAATGAAGCAAATGAGGCTTTGGGGATTTTTCAGAAAGAAGTCAGTGGGTAAGATTCACATTTGTTTTTGTCCTTAAAGTCTGAAGATCATCATCTGGCTGGCTTTCACCCACAGTAGGTAAAACCTCATAACATCTACTACCGACTAATATAACATGTAGTAACCTCTAGCCTAGTGGTTAGCGATTCTGCCTCTCACGCTGGAGACCGTGGTTCGAGTCCAGTTCGGTACATAATGTTTTTTGTTTATCAGGTGTTGTTTTCGCTAAGGATAACCAATAAGCATTAGCATAAAATGTATGTGTGACTTGTTTTGTGATATTAGTTTGTAATAAATATACACTTTGAGGGTAGCAAAGATGTGCCAGAATCAGGCATGGAAACTGGTAACAATTAATCAGTCACTTTACTTTAGAGAAAGTTAAAAGTGAAACATTGTTTATCCCAATGATCCTAATGAAAGGATTTTGACAGATGAACATGGAGAATTATATACAGTTTGATGCCATGGTGTGTCAATGAACTTAGACTAAAGTCATTCATGTATTGCTTTAACTTATCATTTTGACTATTTATGTCAAAAAAAATAATTATTTATATAAAAAAAAAAATGTAATACATTTTTATAAATAAAAAATAAACTTTACTCACTATAATATAACTCTTTTGTGATGACTTTATGGTAATGTACATGAAAATTCAAGAATCATGATAGATCTTAGGGCATTCCCACTGATCTGCTCTTCCCAATACATTTTCTTCAATGGTATTGGTCTACAATTTGACATATGTAGCACTTGATGAATTAGTTGTTTGAAGATGATTTGCAATGCGTTATGTGCTGTATCTGTTCATTTGCATCACAGATGATTCAGGGAGGAGAGAGGATGTTGAGGGTAGTACTAGAGTGGAAGATTTAGGAACTGAAACAGGCCCAGCCACAGCAAAACTCAAAGAATACCCTCTCACCAGCTTTGGACTACAGGAAAGTGGTTGCTAGTGTGAAAATAAAATTGTCTGGGCTAAGCCCTGGATGTCCTTCAATGCTGGAAACGCATCTGCAGCCCGCCATACTGTTTGTTTTGTTGCCACACAACCACTCGCGCATGCGTACAAAGATGTCAACAAAGATCCTCCTATTGGCTGTCGCTTCTGTTAGTCGCTCCAAAGTTGAACTTTTCTCAACTTTGTCGCGTCGCTGGACACGCCCACATCTAGCGCCAATGGTCGTGACAGCTCGTGTCGCCGGAAGTCGCTGTGCTCGCATTGAAAATGAATGGTATTGAGTCGCTGTCACGCGCGATGTCGCTGGCAGTGTGTACGCACCTATACTGGCAGCGTTTGACGCGCGCGGCGTGTTTACAGACAAAGTAGGCTACTCTATAATGGGTAAGTTGGCATTGCTTTATTTCGTTTTCAAATACATTTATATTATATTATTATAATAATATTAATATAATATTATATAACTTTTGGTTTATCTTTGTTTTTGTTGACTGTGTAGTGCGAGTTGTTGATAGAAGGAAGGCCATTGCGCTGTATTTTTATGATTGTCAGCATGATATCAGCATGACATCCTTATGACAATATATATATATATTAGTTATGTGTATATACATTTATACATTAAATTAATCTAACTTAAACTAAACTGGCAGTATAAATTATTTAAACTTGTTTTTGTAGTTTGGGCAACAAGTTTGTTTTTGGACATTTGTTTTCTTTTTAAATTGATGAAGGTCATTTGATTGACTGTTTAAAACACAATAGATATCATCAATGCGCTTTTGGTAACTGCTGTGTATTTTTGCCATGATCAATGCATTGTCACTTTAATTCAACGTAAGCCGCGCGGCAAAAATAGACAGGACGCCGAAACGATCGCGGCACTGCTGCCCCTGCTACACGCTGCCGCGCCGCCTCTGCATGCGGTGTGAATGCTCTAATCTGTTAACATGGGCGGCGAAAAAAATACGCGCTGCTAACGCGTGCAGTGTGAAACCGGCGTTAGACTGGTCACCCGCTCCACTCAGTGTAATCTGTATGGCAGGTGCAATGAACTGTCAGCGCATTTAATTAATCATACCTCACTGAATACCGAACTGATTTTCACGCAGAGTTTTTTGCTGCAAAGGTCATTCATGTAGCTATGATACAGGACACATGTTCGGCGAATTTTAATATTCACAAAACTTACTTGTGAAAAGTAATCCCCCGGCCCTATTTGCGATTGTCCGCGATTAAACAGGAAAATGCTCCACAGTGCTCTGGCATCTTAAAGGGTAACTAAACCCCTGCTCAGAGTCTGACTCCACCCACTAGCAATATTTGAAAAATGCTGGAAAATTGGGCAGACGGGGATAGAGGGGACGAACCGAGGGCGGGGCTGGGCGGGGGGGGGCGTGCACCTGAGACCCGTAGTGACGGATTCATTGACAGCTGCTGTCAGACTCTAAAATGGAGCGTGACTGGAGTGACGCAAGTAGCTTTGCCACGGAGCGGTCTTTTGAAGTCGAGGACTTTTCTCCCCCAGCTTCACCTGAAGTGGAGGAGGGTGAATTGTCTGTGGACACAGGGACAGAGCCATATCAATTCGAGCCGACATGAACATGAATCTGATGTGTTTATCATGTTGATGTCAATATCGCGCGGTCTGTAGGCATATTCATATTTTGCCGCTATGTGAAAAAATCCAGCAAAATGCGCCGGCGCGTTTGTCGACCCCAGAGGATTAACTTTAGCCTAACCATAAATTGTGATTCAAATATATATGATCACTCACCTCAAGACGCCGCTGCGGTGGTGGAGTCCATGCAGGAGGAGCAGCGTTTGGCACTGCGTCTCTTTTCAGCGTGAGCTGTTTGGAGAAGCCCATTTCCACCTCCATTGCGTTGGAGAAGCAATCCCGCGTAAAATGCAGTTTGCACACTCCTCCAGCTCTAGGTGGGAACTCGCGGTCTTCCAGCCCAAGGACATGCAACCACTGGCGCCTAATTTCCAAGTCTGCTGGAAAGCTATACAGTCCAGCGGTGCTGTTGCAACCAGCAACACTACACCAACATACCATCCTGACCACTGTACTAAATACAGATAATCTACGCTAACTTGAAGCTATCCTAACTGACGCAATACTATGCTACCAACTAACTATGCTTCTAACAATACTACTCTAACAAATATGATAATTAACTACCTAGGCTACACAAAATAATCTAAATAACTATATAAATGCTATGCTAAATAGATGCTAAAATACTCTATCCTGATCGTTTTCAATACTCGCAATTCCTGACTCGCTACAGTGGTTTTGCAGTGGTCTAAAGCACATAACTGGTAATCAGAAGATCGCTGGTTCGATCCCCACAGCCACCACCATTGTGTCCTTGAGTAAGACACTTAACTCCAGGTTGCTCTGGGGGGATTGTCCCTGTAATAAGTGTCGCTTTGGATTAAAGCGTCTGCCAAATGCATAAATGTAATGTAAATGTTTTATACTGCCATGGGCGTGCTAGCTCGTACCAAGGGCGGAACCTGCTTACGTCAGCTCTCACCGCTTTCACGAACTACCGCAAACAGCCAATAGGAAAATTCAACTGCAGTAGCCACCGTTCAACCTGAAGAGGGCAGCACTCAGACGTTTTTACACCATATATTGTAGAATTAAAAAACTTTATACACAAATGTCAAAAAAATTACTTGAATCAATGACCAGTACTAATAAAGCCCCATTCTTACAGATCATTAACTAAAAAAAGTTGGTTTAGGGTTTAGTTACCCTTTAACTGCTGCAGCGCAACGAAACTAGGAATACGACCGGTTTAAGATGGCGGCCGTAGTTCTCATTGCGAAGCGGCATCTAGTCTCTATATAATATCTATGTGTGTATTCATAAGCGCACTCGTTGTGGAATAAGTGGAGGCGGAGCTCTTTAAAGGAAACACCCCGGCGTTACATTTTAAAGGCAGTTATATTTAATGCGTTATAGCTTTATTAAAGTTCAAATAATACAGAAACTGATCATGTAAATAACTATAAACTCAGAAACTGCCATTTTTATGTGTGGTCAGCGCTAGGGCTGGACGTCGACGCAAAACAAACATGGCGGCGCCGGCGAGTAGTAGCAACACGAGTGGCTCCTCAGACTATCAGAAGTGCAAGGCGGCATGCACTCGTTCCTCTAAAGTTTGGGAATTCTTTCATCTAAAAGGAAACAATTCCGTGATATGTCGTCTTTGCAAAATAGAGATGACCTTCCATTCTAGCACCACGGCAATGCACCAGCACCTGAAGAGGCGCCACCCGGGAGCAGCTGCATGTTGAAATGCTCACATTCCTCCACTCCAATATATGACTGTATTTTGTCTTGAATGACACACACACACACACACACACACACACACACACACACACACACACACACACACACACACACACACACACACACACAGTATTCTTAAGGTGAAAGTGTAAGTTGTTATTTGCATGTGAATGAAGATGCTTTTTTCAGTAAGCTAGGCCTATGTTCAACATAAATGTTGAATTCTGAATGTTTATTTTCATTATTTATTTTTTGTTGGAAAAGCACTTTCTGTATTAGCTTAAAGCCCCCAAGTTTACAATAGTTACTGTATTCTTTCAATAGCTCTAAGAAAGGGTGGCTGGGTGACCTTTTTATTTTTTTATTGAATGCTAGATATCAGAATGCATTATTTTGCTCTTGTACACTTTTACTTGAATTTTATTTTTGAATTTTGAGTTTAAGAAAGTGAGTGGCAGAGTGTATTACTACTATGTTGTTGTTATTTTTGTGAATGAAGAATTACAAGATGCACTTTTCAGTAAGCTAGGCCTATGTGTTTGCAAGGCTTCAAGATTTTATTGAATGCTAACTCTGACTAAGAATGCATTACTTTGCACTTGTATAGTCTTTTATTTTTTGGAACTTTAAGAGCAATAAACATATATTGCAATGTTAAGGAATTCATTTTTTTTTTCATTCAGATATGTAAATCAACATGTATAAATTGCTATTAGTCAATTAATGGGGAGATAATCGCAATCGAATTGGACTGAAAAAATGAATCGATGCATCGAAAAAATAATCGCTAGATTAATCGTTTAAAAAATAATAGTTTAGGTCAGCCCCTCTTCTATGAGTTGTGTGAATGTCCCGATCTAAGGGTGTGGTGGTAAATGTTGGACAAAACACAGCGCGTGCGAGCTGTGTCAAGGTCGGTCAAGGTGCTCACGATGTTGTAATTCTGTGTTTATGCGCTTGCGCTGTTTTGTCCAGCATTTAACTCTGTTCAAGGGGGAGAGATTGAGACTGCACCGGCTGATGCAAACACTGTCACATGGACGCTGTCACACTTAATGCAGCTAGATTATAACGCGATGTCTCACGACTTATTGAATCATAATATATGTCACTGTGCATTTCTTATCGTGAAGAAAATTGATAATACGCAGCTTTATTAATAAGCGAGAGATTGTTTTTGTGAGGTAAAGATGGATTGAAGTGAACAGAAAGGAGAGAGAGAGGAAGTCTTCGCCCCATTATACACTGCAACAAAAATATGTTTTTGACTACAAGAAATAGTTATGTGCATAAATGCATAGATGTCCACTCACTCATATCATTTTGGTGAATTTTAGTGACTATTTTTCTAAAATAATTGATTATTGCTTGTAAGATATTTTTCCGCCATCACGAATTTGAGTGGTGATGTATGTTAAAAATGTTAATTTTTCTGATCAGTTTGGTTTTAATTAATTATTTATTTTATTATTACAAAACATTTACATACATGAACAGGGAATTTACAATCATTTGTAAAGTATAATGTAATAACACAAGAACAAAAAGGACAAACACAAGGATATACATTAGAAAAGCATGATATTAGAGTTATATGACATCTTTAAATATATTTTTAAAAAGCATTAAAGAATCTGGAATTGTTATTGTTGTGTATAAGACTGAGGGACGAAATTACAATTCCAGAAGAAATGGTGGAAAACACATTGGAGATTTTTTTAGATTACTTTGATTTTCTCCCATTTTCTCTCCAATTTGGAATTCCCAGTGCCGTCTTAAGTCCTCTTGGTGGCGTAGTGACTCCGTGCATCTTATCACGTGGCTTGTTGAGCGCGTTACTGTGAAGACCTCACGCTATTATCCGACTTCAATGCACAACTCGCCACGTGCCCATAGAGAGCAAGAACCACATTATAGCTACCAGGAGGTGGTTACCCCATGTGACGCTACCCTCCCTAGCAACCGGGCCAAATTTTTGCTTAGCAGACCTGACTGGAGTCACTCAGCATACCCTGGGTTCGAACTCGCGACTCCAGGTGTGGTAGTCAGCGTCTTTACACGCTGAGCTACCCAGGCCCCCGACAGGATGGAGTAATCAGAGTTTTCATGGTAAAAAAGAATATCTTTGATAACATAGGAGATTTTAACTTCTGTTGGACTGAAAATAAAGGAGCTTAAATCTACTCAGAATGTATTCATTATGTTGCATTCAAAAAATACGAGGGCAGCAGTTTCTAATAGATGAGGTTTTAATTAGTTAATTGATGCTATAAAAAGGGGGTGTGACGACATGATTGACAGCTGTGATTGACAGCTTCTCTGAGTGAAGTAGTTGCGGAGGCACCTGCAGACTTCCTTTCAGGAACGTCAGGAGGAGGTGAAGTCAAAACTCTTCACCTGGTGAAAATATATGCATACTGAGCATTATAACAGAGCAAAGTCTCTATTATTTCAAAATAGTTTTCTGGTGTGTTTTTGGCTTGTTTATAGTTTAAATTCCCACGTTATGCACCAAATCTTAATTTTTCTGTGTATTATTGGTATTTTGGTTGCGCACAAACCTGCTTTTGGGATTTTTATAAATGTTTCTAGAAATGTATAAAATAAAACTATCGGACAATTAATCGGTGATGGGACATTTCCACCACCATAATTATTGGTATCAGCAAAATCCACTATCGGTCAACATCTATTAAAAATATGGATTTTTTATATATATATATATATATATATATATATATAAACACTCACCTAAAGGATTATTAGGAACACCTGTTCAATTTCTCATTAATGCGATTATCTAATCAACCAATCACATGGCAGTTGCTTCAATGCATTTAGGGGTGTGGTCCTGGTCAAGACAATCTCCTGAACTCCAAACTGAATGTCAGAATGGGAAAGAAAGGTGATTTAAGCAATTTTGAGCGTGGCATGGTTGTTGGTGCCAGGCGGGCCGGTCTGAGTATTTCACAATCTGCTCAGTTACTGGGATTTTCACGCACAACCATGTCTAGGGTTTACAAAGAATGGTGTGAAAAGGGAAAAACATCCAGTATGCGGCAGTCCTGTGGGCTGAAAATGCCTTGTTGATGCTAGAGGTCAGAGGAGAATGGGCCGACTGATTCAAGCTGATAGAAGAGCAACTTTGCCTGAAATAACCACTCGTTACAACCGAGGTATGCAGCAAAGCATTTGTGAAGCCACAACACGCACAACCTTGAGGTGGATGGGCTACAACAGCAGAAGACCCCACCGGGTACCACTCATCTCCACTACAAATAGGAAAAAGAGGCTACAATTTGCAAGAGCTCACCAAAATTGGACAGTTGAAGACTGGAAAAATGTTGCCTGGTCTGATGAGTCTCGATTTCTGTTGAGACATTCAGATGGTAGAGTCAGAATTTGGCGTAAACAGAATGAGAACATGGATCCATCATGCCTTGTTACCACTGTGCAGGCTGGTGGTGGTGGTGTAATGGTGTGGGGATGTTTTCTTGGCACACTTTAGGCCCCTTAGTGCCAATTGGGCATCGTTTAAATGCCACGGCCTACCTGAGCATTGTTTCTGACCATGTCCATCCCTTTATGGCCACCATGTACCCATCCTCTGATGGCTACTTCCAGCAGGATAATGCACCATGTCACAAAGCTCGAATCATTTCAAATTGGTTTCTTGAACATGACAATGAGTTCACTGTACTAAAATGGCCCCCACAGTCACCAGATCTCAACCCAATAGAGCATCTTTGGGATGTGGTGGAACGGGAGCTTCGTGCCCTGGATGTGCATCCCACAAATCTCCATCAACTGCAAGATGCTATCCTATCAATATGGGCCAACATTTCTAAAGAATGCTTTCAGCACCTTGTTGAATCAATGCCACGTAGAATTAAGGCAGTTCTGAAGGCGAAAGGGGTCAAACACAGTATTAGTATGGTGTTCCTAATAATCCTTTAGGTGAGTGTGTGTATATATATATATATATATATATATATATTTATTTATTTATTTATTTATTTATTTTTTTTTTTTTTACCAGTTAAAATGTGAATTCTTGATATCAGTAATTACGTTTGCACATACGGTAGATGAGTAGGTGTTATTGCGAGTATTTTGACCTGTCAGTAGCATATAAAGAGTTTTTGTCTTGTCTTGCATTTCTTATTTTTCTTCAGAGAGACACCATCTTCACTATGTGTACACCGCTTACCAGCCTGAATCTCTCCCTGGTCCTGTGTTCAGTGCTGTGGGTCTGCTTAATGACAGAAGGATCTCTCGCTACAGTAATAAAGAACAAGAGTGGAAAAGAGAGAGTGCACTCCCAGATTTCTGGAGAGATGCTCCCAGAGGACCACCGGAGTCTAAACACTGGTTTCTAAATCTGATGAATATTCTGTCAAACTGCACAAGCTCCAGATGTCCTGGTCAGTCTGTTGGGTGTAGTTATATAGTTTTCAGGAATGTTGCTTATTAACTTCATTTTAAACTGTGGTAACTTCTAATCAGTACTTGCACTGTGATTGTAGAGCTCCATGTACTACAGAGGAGATTTGGCTGTGAGGTGGAGAGACATCCTGATGGAACAGTGAAGACACTGAAGGTCTTTGATGAGTATCAGTATGATGGAGAGGATTTCATTGCCTTTAATTTTGACACCATGCAGTGGACTGATAAAAGTCCTCAAGCCAAAGCAACTAAAATGAGGTGGGATGGTCAAAAAGTACGGAATCAGGACCTCAAAACATACCTCAAGATCTGCATGGACTGGATATCCACATTGAGTTCTTCAATAAAGAGTATGTGTCAGTCGAATCAGATCCTAAAGGGATAGTTCACCCAAAAAATACAAATTCATTCATATTCAGTATCTTGTCGTTCTAAAGCTCTATGATGTCATAATGTAGAACACCAAAGGAGATCTAAGCTGCTCTCCTCCATATAATAAAAGTGGATGGTGTCCAGGGGCTGTCCCTAAGCAACCTAAAAGCACCATAATGGTAGTCCATATGACTCATGCTTGACAACTGTGGTCACTGTTCACTTTTATTATATGGAAAAGAGCAACTTGGACATTCTACTTTAAGACATTTTGTGTTTCACAGAGGAAAGAAAATCATACTGATTTCAACAGACATGTGGGTAAATCCTAACAACTTTTTATTTTGGGGTGAACCATTCCTACAAGTAATTCTATTTATTTAATGGTGTCTGTTCATCTGTACTGGAGGAGTTGGGAAAAGAGTTGATGTTTATTCATCACAGACTCTTATTTGTCATTAAAATGACACATCGGTTAAACTTCAGTTTGAAGACAAAACTTTATAAGTTCTATAATGTGTTGACAGTTTAGGCCTTTTTTTAATAATAGAAGCTACTTCTAGCCTTTTTAAAACATTTGTTAATTTGATTTATTGTTTTTTTTTTTTATTCACAGTTTATCCGGATATTAACATGTTTGCGTTTGAAGCTCCTTATGACAAAAGTAAGCTGATTCTGACCTGCATGGCCACCGGTTTCTACCCCCGAGATGTGAAGATGAACGTGACATTACTCGGTGGTCATTCTGAACTTTCAAACTCATCTGAAATCAGACCAAACGATGATGAAACCTTTCAGCTGAGAATCAGTGTGGAGATCAACAGACATGATAAAGATGGTTATGAGTGTCATGTCGTTCACAGCAGTCTGACACAGCCAGTTTCCAAAGAATGGGGTAAATATGACCATATTTTCAGTCTTAAGTTACTATTTGCACAATTGTTGACCTCCAAAACTAATGGCAACTCAGTCAGATTACTGCAAAACATAAAGTTCATTTTTAGTTGTTGCATGTTACTATACATATCTAAAGCAACTTAAAGGCATTTGCTTTGTATTTGGTATGCCATATTGCATTTGTAATGTGTGCATTTGTTTGTCCTGCAGATGGAAAATGCAACAACTGCAGTGAAGAATCTAGATCACGTCATTCAATAGCAGCAGCGGTTGCAGTTGTATTTGTAGTTGCAGTTGTAGTTGCAGTTGTCGGTCTTGTGGTAGTTTATATAAGAAGACAAAGGTGAAGTGGTAAGTTCAATGATTTAAAATTATTATTATCTCTATTTATTTTTACATGGCTTTCTAGTTTACTCGTCTCTAAATGGTCAATCCAGGGTTCTGATATTTCTGAATAATCACAAAGTGATATTTTACCGGTCATCCGGGTATTGTGATCATTATTGTTTTTTTAATTCTCGTATCACTCTGCTATCTCTACAAGTGAGATGAAGAAATAATTTATTTAATGTCCATTTATTTATATATTTGGCAAGTATTTGTGTAATAAGCGGGACATCGAGCAGTCATTTTCCATTTATCGTTGTATGCAGGGACAGTGTGTAGACTTGACTGTGCTTTTGATGATTTTATAAGGATTTTGGTCACACCTGCATGTATGTAGAATTGAGCCAGTAATATTTATGCGAGCAGAACAGAAGCCACTACTGTAGACGGCTAATAATTCCCCGTTATTCATATGGCACTTTAAATGCTTCAGAAGTCTTTAATCTCACAATTGAGAGTTTCTTCAATATTTGATACAACTTTTTTTCCTCAGGTACAGTAAATGGCCTTTGAAGAAACATCACCCAAAGAAACACATCGTAGGAGTTGACTTGAAGAATTCGTCTGCCCTTCACCGTCATGATCAACTTGAGTAGAGTCGTGCACTGGTGATACAGACAAAAGATAGTTTTTTTGTTGCCTATTAATAATCTGCTCTATGCACTTTAAAATAATATTTCAGGTTCAATTCAAGTTAAGTTTACAAGATTCATATTTCTGCCTTTTTAAACCCTTAAAAAACTGGCCCCATTCACCTCCATTGTAAGTGCCTCACTGTTACCCAGATTTAGCTTTTTTTAAAAAAAGGAGGGACGAGTCGAAATTCATCTTAGTGGTAATAAGCATTATGCCAGAGATTCTGTCGCTTGAGCTTAACTTGTATTGAACCCGGAATATTCCTTTAATCTCTCTTTCCTATGCACTTTCTATGATGTCATTGTTTATGCTGTATTATGAACTGAAGTTTTATGCTGGTATACATGTGAAGTAGAGCACATGAAAGCAAAAGATTGTGCTGCTCACGTTAATGGAGGCGGGCAAGAAGGGAAACGGCATAGTTAAAGGGAGGTTTTTCTTTGCTAAAATAACAAATGGAAAATGCTTCAAATGAAAAAAGTCTTCCCCTGATGATTTCCATTCTTGGTACTTGATTACTTTTACTTCTGAAGTAATATGCTGTGCACAAGCTTCAGGGACATTTCTTAAACCACACGGACACAAAAGTATTTGTATTATTAAGTTTTACTTTTCCAGCAGCATTATTATATTAACATAATATTACAAATCTATTTATATTTGATGCATATGTCTTAAAATAGTTTTACACTGTATTTTTGTGATGTATGTTTTTACATTGAGACCAAACACTGTTAACATGCTTGTGTTGTTTTTTATGTACATCATGAATGTAGATGGTTGGGGTTGTAGTCTAATATAAACATTTTCTGTTTCAAGATTTTGATACAAGATATTTAAATAAAGAAATCAAATCAAATTTCTCATCTTCTTATTATGTGAAACAAGCAGGACACACATACTCGTATGCACAACTATAAATATTACACAGTGGGAATTAAGTAGTGAACCTGAAATGTTAAAACTATTTAATCTTGAAAGTTTCCACTCTAGACTTTCTCTCAAACAATTTCAAGAGGTGCATCCTGGGATGCTTTTGAAACAGAATTGAAGGATCACTTAGAAGATAATACGGCCGTATGTTTGTGCTGGACTACATGGACTCAAAAACCAAAACATATCTCTCAAACCTCTTGGGCATGTTGTAGTGTATGATCCTGTGCATGTCTGATTTGTCCAACCCCATTCTGAAAGTCACAGTGGTCACCACCACAAGCAGCTCGCCACACGTGAAGTTATTCTGCAAGCTCTGCCACTCCGACACAGACATTCATCAGCGTTACATTAAGAATGAGCAATAGTAACAGCTTTTATGTTTGCCTTAGCAAACAGCAGTAAATAAGCAAAGTAATTCATATAAATAACATAAAGCACTTTCATTGCACACAGATGTTTTCAAATGGTAATTTATTACCCTCTATAATGCATATATAACTTACATCTCATCTCCTCTGGAGCTTTATCAATGCCATCCTTCAAAGAAAATATATTTATGTGCATTAATAATGATTTAAAACAATGACGTTTTTCATTATATAATTCAACAAACATTAACAACATACGTATAACACTTATTGTTATGAGTCACTCCTCTCACCAGCAGAGGGCTCCATCACCCAGGTATTGACTTTAACTCTCTGGTTTGAACGGGAAATGACAATTACATTTGTCAGAGTAGTAAATCACATGTGGAAGTCTTTTATTTGCAACACTAAAGCATCAAAGGCTTCTATGTGTCAACAATAATCCTATACTGTTCACATAGAAGGTCTGTTGGTCTATAAATCCTGTGAGTACCTGGTTATAAAAGCATCTTTTACTTTTCAAAGGTTCTGTACATGACAGTGTCATATGTTTCGCTACCCATGATGCTGCCAAAAGATGAAGTGGTGGTGGCGTAGTGGCTAAAGCACATAACTGATAATCAGAAGGTTGCTGGTTCGATCCCCACAGCCACCATCATTGTGTCCTTGAGCAAGGCACTTAACTCCAGGTTGCTCCGGGGGGGATTGTCCCTGTAATAATGCCACTGTAAGTCACTTTGGGTAAAAGCGTCTGCCAAATCCATAAATGTAAATGTAAAAGATGATCTTTCAGAACAGTGCAATATTATTGGTGGAGAGCAAGTATAAAGGCCAAATTGACCATTGGGTAAGAACAAATGGTACTCTGAGAAAGCATGAGGAAGTTCTTCAGAAACATGATGATTTTGTTTGTTAGGCAAAATCTTAAATCTTAAAATTGTTTGACAGTTTTAAACAGCCTGTAATGTCATTTGTCCTAATTGATACTGATTTGAACCCGGGTCGCTATGTTTACTGCCAGTTTGACTGAACAGTGGACCAGTGTCCCACTCATAATTAGTTATTCACTTTGTCGCTGAACGTTACTGAAACTATTAGTTCATCAAGCCATTATTCATTATAAAGTACTGAATATATGACATTTACTGCTCTGACCAACAGTGATGGGCAGTAGATTCGCTACAAATAGCGACGCTATTAGCTTAACTACATTTACAGGCGGTAGCTTCGCTCATTTTTAAATCAAGTAGCTTTTCAGTAGAGCAGCTATATTTTTGACTAGGTAGCAACATACATGCCTTGTACCCGGTGTTTACTATCAGAACTAAAGTTGTCCTATCACAAATTAATCGCTCATCCGAGTCGGTTCTTTAAAATGAATTGGTCACATGTGATAGGAAAGCAGTCTGATTCAATCTGAATGCCTCAGAAAGCTTGTGTGCGTGCTGCTGAATCATTTGTGCGTGCTGCTGAATCATTTGTGCGTGCTGCTGAATCATTTGTGCGTGCTGCTGAATCATTTGTGCGTGCTGCTGAATCATTTGTGCGTGCTGCTGAATCATTTGTGCGCGCTGCTGAATCATTTGTGCGTGCTGCTGAATCATTTGTGAACGCTGCTGAATCATTTGTGCGCGCTGCTGAATCATTTGTGCGTGCTGCTGAATCATTTGTGCGTGCTGCTGAATCATTTGTGCGTGCTGCTGAATCATTTGTTCGTGCTGCTGAATCATTTGTGAACGCTGCTGAATCATTTGTGTGCGCTGCTGAATCATTTGTGCGTGCTGCTGAATCATTTGTGTGCGCTGCTGAATCATTTGTGCGTGCTGCTGAATCATTTGTGTGCGCTGCTGAATCATTTGTGCGTGCTGCTGAATCATTTGTGTGCGCTGCTGAATCATTTGTGCGTGCTGCTGAATCATTTGTGCATGCTCTCACTTGCCAATAAGCTCATGGTATATTTTATAACGATAGCACTGGTTGCTGTGTATCTACAATCAATGAAAACTAAACCTGCAAGTCGTCCTACACTTGTCAGCGACGAAGAAGGTCTTTATAAAGTTTGACATGTTTGCAGCTTCTGCAGGTAAAGACATTCTCCAACCAAAAGAGAATCAAAACACGTATTAGCCGACATGAAAACACAAAAAGTACCGTGACATTACCATGTATTTTGGATGCATTTTTGGACGAAATTGTATTTTTATTTATTTATCCCTTTACTCCCAATTTGCCAAATTCCCACTACTTAAGTCCTCGTGGTGACACGGTTACTCCCCTCAATCTGGGTGGCAGAGGACAAGTCTCAGTTGACTCCACGTCAATCCGCGCATCTTATCATGTGACTCGTCGCGCATGACACCGTAGCATGAGCCACCACATACACTCCCAGTATGTGGAGGCTCATGCTACTCTCCGCGATCCACACACAACTCACCACACGCCCCATTGAGAGCGAGAACCACGAGGAGGTTTCCCCATGTGACTCTACCCTCCCTATCAACCGGGCCAATTTGGTTGCTTAGGAGACCTGGCTGGAGTCACTCAGCACACCCTGGATTCGAACTCGTGACTCCAGGGGTGATAGTCAGCGTCAATACTCACTGAATAGTACATAAATATGGTAATTGTATATCAAAGTACCATGGTATTACCATCTGATACCATCAGAAATCACATTGTTATTGCCAATATTTGGTCTCTCTCTCTTTCTCACACTCACACACACAAGAAGTTTTGCCTCTGATTCTGTGTCTAGCTGCTTTATTTCTGTATTATATAGATGAATAAGATGAATAGTAAACTATTTGTACGCAGAGTTTTTATAAAGAAATGTGCCAATTAAATTAAGTTTAAATGGGAATGGGTTTGTGGATGTAGTAAATGTCAAAAAAAGAAAATGTTAAAATTGTGACTTGAAATGTTGAACACACAGGTTTGTATATTTATTTATATTTTATATTTTATTTATTATTAAAGTGTCTTGCACTTACATGCCCTGCCCTTAGGCATAAAAGACACTAATGACATAAAACAAACATATTACACAGAAATGACCATCATACAAAGCACATAGGAAGACGACCATCATAAAAAATACATCACCATCATTTTCACAATATAAACAAACAAAACAAAACAAGACACCGTCAATTTAGGTCAGGATATAAATTCCTTTGCCTAAGTTTCCAAGCCTTTTCCACATATCTAGCTAACCTATAAATTTCATTTTCAAAGAGCCAATTCAACATATCCCCCTCCATCATCCAAAACAAATCAGGCTTATTATGTTGAATTCTCTCAAACAAACCCATTCTTAACTCATGATATAAAAGGACAAAAAAACTAAAAATGCCATTCATCCTCAACAACCATTAAATCACACAAAACACATAATCTATCCTCTTCTGGGACACCTTTATAGCGCCCCACCTCAATCTGCAAGGGCAACACCCCAGCTCTAAGCTGGGCACACAACGACCTCTGTAATCTAGTTAACCAGCATTTGACATAAGGCTCTGTGGAGTATTCATTTTTAAAGTGAACATAACTTCTCAATTTGGGCTTATTTAACACCTGCCATTGCCATTGCTCTTTGTAAGAATTAAACAAAAACTGCCTGACCTGAGATATATCACATTGTAAAGTATTTTTAAATATATACTGTACTTTTACTGATGAGAGTATTCCAAGGACCTCCATTGACCAAGGATAATTGTGAGCTTTATCCCAATCAAAAACTTTCCGAGTAAGTCTATCTTCAGGTAATCTTATAAAACGATTCCATAATCTTATTAACTCCACCTTTTGTTTCACCATACAAGGCTCCCAGCCCATATCTCCCTCTAGCGCAACTGTAGTAGTGAACCTGTGCACTCCAAGGAAACACCTAATGGCCCTGCTCTGCAATCTAGTACATTCAGGAGCATCTTCGAAGCCCCAGACCCCAGCTGCATAAAACAAAATAGATCCCACCATACTGTCAAACAGCTGGGTAAATGATGCATAACCTATTTCTGGGCAAAGCTTCATCCTATTAATAACGGCTCCCAGGGCCCTCCCTGCAGACTCAGACAAAACCCTTCTCCCTTCTGAGAATGTCATATTTTCATGAAAAAGAAAACCAAGATATTTATAAGTTCTGGAATACATAAGCTGTGTTTGTCCAAAAGGAACTCAAATTCACTGCGTAACACAGATGGTTTCCTAAAATGGACAACTTGTGTTTTATCCCCATTTATAGAAAGTCTCCACTTATTACACCAATCCTTCATAATACCCAACATTCTTTGTAGTTTAGTTTCTTCATCAGCGCAAACAACAATATCATCTGCATATAATAAAATGCTGAGGTTAAAACCATCAATGTCTATACCCAAATTTGCTAACTTTATCTCTTGAGCCAGATCATTCACAAAAAGCGCAAAAGAGTGGGTGAAAGAACATCTCCCTGCTTAACCCCAAATGGAGTAGGAAACCATCCTGTCCTCATGCCATTAATCTGTACACAGGCCACTGGAGCCTTGTACAGAGCTCTGATGGAATTATACAGGTGACCTGTAATACCAATAGAAAGTAACTTATATTTCAACAAATCTCTATTTACCCAATCAAAAGCTTTTTTAAAGTCAACAAAACAAACAAAAGTACTTTTATTTTCCTGCAACCTTGCTCTAATGACAGATGATAAAACATAAATATGATCAATACATGCTCTGTGTTTTCTAAACCCATTCTGTTCATCCACCAAAATTCCATTAGTTTCAATATATTCACTTAGTCGGTTGTTAAGAATACCAGAAAACACTTTACATGCTGTACTTAGCAAACTTATTCCTCTATAATTCAAAGGTACTCTTGGGTCAGCCTGTGTGGTCTTTGGAATAGGCTTAATGATCGAACTATACCACACCGAGGGAACAGTCCCACTCTTAAAACAATATTGGAATAACATGTGGAGAGTATTTAACAGCTTGGGGCATTTAAGAACCTCATTAGAAAGTTCATCCACACCAACAGCTTTATAAGGTTTGGTTCTATCAATTACCTTCTGAACTTCTTCTAAGGAAATATCATTGTCTAACACACTACTAAGATAGGGTGTTACCAACATAACAGATCCAACTTCAATTAAATTTTTCAATTTACATATCTCAGCTAGAAATGTATCATTGAACTGGTTAGAGGTAGAACAAGTGTACAAATCTCTATAATCTTTCTCCCATCTATCCAATATTTTATCTATCTCGAATACTGACCCCCACTTTCCGTGACTATTTGAAATGGAATTAATTTATTTCTCTTTGGGCCAAGCTTGTTTATTTCTTTCCAAAATGCTGATAAAATGCTGATATGTTGTATAAGTAGCATAAATATTCATTTACATGTTTTTTTACGTGCACAAACCGGTACTTATTGCACCATACTGTATACTTGTATTGCACCATACTGTAATATACTGTACCATGGCTTTAATAAACATCATGTGATTATGTCTTTTAGGTGCTTTGTCTATAACAGTATGCTCCGTGCATCTGCGGTTGAAGAAAAATATGAAGTAGCTTGAATGTAGCAAGCTACTTTTTGGCATGTAGCTTGTAGTGTAACACTGAAGTGCAGCTTTTAGCTTAACACTCTAAAACTGTGTCAAATTCATTAGAACAGACATCGATGAAATTAATCGGTTTAATAATGATACCAACATTATTTATGATGTGTAAAACGCCTTTTCTTGGCTCCTTGACAATTCACATTGAACAAATCTGCCGAAAATGCAAGTGCAATTATTCACATCCCCAGTTAACATGATCCCCAGTTGATCCAAAACACAGTCAGTTTAAAACTTACACTTTTTCCCCCTTAATTACATTTTAACCAAACAAAGTATCTTGATGTTAAAAAAGTTGTTGTCCGCTACCCAAAATATCCGAAACAAAGCAGAACAAAATACAACATAATCAAAACACAACACAACACAAGATAAAGACAAAAACACACCTTATTTAGTGTCCTGTTGTTTCTTTGGAAGAAAGATTGCTCCCATTTCTTTAAGAGGATTTTAACATCATTTACGTAAAATAGGGCTGTTGTAAAGTTCATTTTATACAATATATTAAAATACAAATTAAAAGATTGGATTCAGATGCTATTACTATATAAATAAATATGAATATGGATAAGTAAATATCCTTCCTCTTACATCACACTATGTTTGAAATTTAAATAAAATTCCAGAATGTAGATTTCTACAAGTTCTCTGTGGGCTTTGATTCTATTTACTCTTATTTCAAGCGGCACAATAACTTTTGTAAAGTTCTCAAATAGAGCTCTTTCAGTCAGAGTCGAATATACAGTGATCAAATGTTGCTTTTCCCATCAAAGCAACCCACATGGTAGCTTCTGCCCGTAGAGACCACCCGTACAATCTCGTTTGAACCCTGTTGACATAAACAAACATAAAGCAAACTTTCAGACAAATAACTGGTTCAAGGGACATATGTGAGTTTCAATATGATGCTGATAAATATTGAACACAATTTCCCCAAAAGAAACATGGAAATGTATGAAATTACGATTGTGTCAATAATAATGAATGTAACGTTATAAAACTGAACGTAACTTTATAAAACTGAACGTAACTTTTTCAGAAACTATCAAAAATATTCCATAACAAAAGAAGAAAAACACAATTAAAATGAAAAAAAATGAACGAATTTAACAGGCTCTTCAAATATGCTTCATTTTTTGTTAATGTTTTTCAAAGATTCGTTTTCGCAAATCGTGGATTCTGAATACATTGCCACAGATTTCGCTTACGCTTCGCAGTTTTTCGTTTGCTGTTTTGAGACAAACCTCTCGTGGGGTGGGCTTAACAGTGATCTACTCTGATTGGATAGTGAGCTTTTTGATGGACAGGTGCTCTCTGACCCGGATGTACAGACGTCACTCAGTGGCGCGCATATTGAAAGCTCTCGCGGTGATTTGTAGTTATGCAATACGTCGTGCTTTGTTGTATTACTTACTAACAATATGTAAATAATATTTGACCTATAATTATATAATTTAATATTATATGAGACCTTCGATCGTCTAATAATCGTCTTCGACAGGGACGTGCACAGACATTTTGAGGGGCAGGGGCTCAAGTGAAAAAAGGGCACTTCTCATAATTACGTATTTTTTTACTTTTTTAAACAAAAAAGTATATATATTAACACAACTCTGACTTCCTTTTTAAAAAATGTATTTAAAAAGTTAATTAATTTTATCTTCCTCAAACTCACGCAATTGTTTCATTTCCAAAAGATGTCTACAAAATAATCAGTTCACACAGAAACCATGGTCTCCTTAGTATTCAATTTTTAAAAAACATTTATTAGGCTTCAAAAAATAAAACAGCTTTTAATTTAAGTGAACTTCAAACAATCCTCACATAAACCCATAATAAATGTCATATTTACCTGTGCCCTTCCTGTCTAACAGGTAGGACATATACAGAATTGAATAAAGTTATCAGACAGTCTGCGCTGCATAAATTATATATAGACTAATCCTTATTAAAGCTACGCAAGGTCTTTAGTCAAGAGCAGTGAGTAATTTTCTCTGTTCCCTTTGTTCTTTGATTAACTTTACTGACAGAAAGCTTTATTGGATGCTGGCCCTTTAAGAGCAGCCGTTGCTGAGACGCGGATCTCACACGCGCCTCATTCTCTCACAACTCTTTATGTCCATCATAAGACTGCTCTTATGTTATGAAGATACTTGACAAACGACATTTTGGCATAATTGTGTGTTATTGTTCCTTCAAGCGCAAAAGGGAACTGTATTCTGGCGCGCGGTCTGTGCATGCGCATGATACTGGCGCGCGTCTTTCTGTAAGTCACAGTCAGGACATTCACATGCAGCGCGCTCTCTTTTGACTTGTCGCGCAGAGAGAGAGGAGCGCTTCAGAACTCCTGACCTGATATTTAGATACACTACTCAATAAATATATTTGTTTGACAGGAAGCTGTGCGCAAACAGGAATATATATTATTTTTCAAAAAAAAAAAAAAAAGGCACCCCAGAAAAAGGGCACTTTCTCTCCAGGAATAAAAAGGGCAGGTGCTCAAGCCCCTTTTGATGTCTATGTGTGCACGTGCCTGGTCTTCGATCAGACTGTAAAGATGAGCTCTCAGGAGAGACACGGAGCGGCATCATCATCCTCCTCCTCTTGTCCTTCAAGGCAGCTTGAAGTAAGTTCGTGTTACTGAAGTAACCAATAACATCGATAAATGTTTTATTCATGTAACGTTACAGTGTGCAACAGTTCTGGCTTTATTTTGCAAATTTATTGTTTAAAAAACTTTTTATATTTCAAGATACCATGTATAGATATAAATATAAAATATAAATAATATGTTTGCCTAATCTTCCTTTCTTTTAATGCTAACGTTACTTGTCAGGACCAAAGACAAATGTCACTTTTCCAGGTAGGCACTGAATGATGTATATAAATTATACAGCTGAATTAGGGTAAAACTGGTTTGCTAGTCCTTATAATGATGATGGCTGACTTTGTGCACATTAACTGGAGAGGAAGAGAAAAAAGGATTGTCTTAACTATCCTTAAGGGGCTGTTTTTAGGGCCCAAGCCTTGAAAAGGCAAGGCCCTATTGTTTTCGTTAGAATTTTATTTTTTCTTACGACTATTCGGGCACTTTTGGGGCTCTTAACGTGCTCGAAAACTCTGGAAACTTTGATAATGGCCGCGGGTCAGAACCCGCGGCCATTAGGGACGGGCTGAAGCTAGTACCGGGGCGTGGCAGGGGGGCTCGACGGCACCCCCTGGAACGGGGTCCGAAAACTTGGTCCATAAATCAAACACGCTTGCATGTAATAATATGAAACACGGTACACATATAGATCTCATCGTTTCATATATCCTTCATACTTTTACTTTTTACCACAGACCAACAGGAAACCGTCTATTTAGGGTTGTTTGGAAAACGCATGCAATGGAATTTGAAATACTCCTCCTAGAGAATTCCACCAATCGCCACGAAACTCAGTCAGCATGAAGTCAAGACATTGAGGATGAAAAATTGCCGGTGGATTTTTGATATCTCAAACGGTTTGGCCGTGGCGAGGAAACGAAATGATGGCGCGAAAAGAGAAACAGGAAGTGTGTTATAACTTCTGCATACATTAATTGATCTCGATGAAACTTCAGCAGTGTGTTCGCTGTAAGAGGCCGATCGCATGGATGTGACTATTGTGAGTCAAAGTTATAGCGCCACCAACTGGCAGAAGGAAGTGTGTCACTTTCAAAATGCTTTGAAATCACCCTCTTATTTTTACCCGATTTACTTAAAACCTTTGGTGTGTAATGTAAATACACGGCAGATGTAGACATGTGAAAGGATTATTGATATCTTGGATACTGTTGCCGCGGCAATGCTTCAAACTCGAATATTCTTTTTTGATGCTTTTGAGACTCTTAGCATTCTTGAAATTGCATGAAACTTCGACAGACACATCACATTTATTAGCCAGTAGACATGTGCAAAGTTTCAGAAGCGGGCGTGGTGCAGGGGCTCAGTAAGCGCCACCTTTTGACAAAAGTGAGGGGTTGGTTTTATACTTTGACCCACAGTCACAAAACTCAGTAATTCTATTGTTCTCATCGAGCCGGACAACTTTCTAATTTACAGTCATTAGCTCAGACCAACAGAAAGTCAGATATTTTGGTTTGAATGTGGATGTTTTGGAGAATTTTCTCTCACCCTCTCACTGACCCTACGACTCTCGGTGTCTGTGGGGAGGGGGCTGATTTTGCTGAGGAGTGAAAATGCCTTTATTTTTGTTTTTCAAGGTTTTGGGGCCCTTAACATGCTCGAAAACTCTTGAAACTTTGCACACAGGTCAGAACCTCGCGGCCATCAGGGCCGGGCTGAAGATGGTACCGAGCGTGGCAGGGGGCTCGACAGCGCCCCTGGAATGGGATTCGAACACTTGTCCGTATATCAAACATGCTTGCATGTAATGATATGAAACTTCGGTACACTTGTAGATCTCATCGGGCCGAACAACTTTCGTGCTCTAAGTTTTACGCCAGCCCAACAGGAAGTCGGCTATTATGGGTTGTTTGGAAACACGTGCTCTGGAATTATATATATTCCTCCTAGAGAATGAATCCAATCGCCACCAAACTTGGTCGGCATGAAGTCAAGACATTGAGGATGCTACATTCCGGACGGATTTTTGATATCTCAAACGGTTTGGCCGTGGCGAGGAAATTGATTTATGACTAAAAAGGACACATGAAGTGTGTTATAACTTAGTTAGTTCTATCTACAGTTACAAAACTCGGCGTGTATATTGTTCTCGTCAAGCCGAACAACTTTCTAATTTACAGTCATTAGCTCCGACCAACAGACAGTCAGATATTTTAGTTTGAATGTGGAACACATTGCAAATTAATCTTTGAAGCTCCAGAAAGCACATAAAGGCAGCATAAAAGCAATCCATACGACTCCATTGGTATAATTCATAATTCCCGCAGTGTACTTGCTTGTTATATTAGCTACTACAAAATATATAAATACATTTACTATCTTAACTTTAATGATGTACTTAACATAATGATAAATAATCTTAAAATATTATATCGTTATGCTATGTATTATGAATACACCCATGTTAAACATAAAAATGTACTTCCATTGCATATCATAGGAACACATAAGCGTAAATTATAATTACATTAATAAACCTGTACAAAGACCTCCAGATAAATACTGGCCTTCTGGATTAACACATTTAAGTGCTGCAAAAGATATTGACCTATGACATCCTATGACATTAAAAATTATTCTACATTTGAATTATCTCATAGATGTGACTATTGTGCTTCACGGTCATAGGCCCTGTCCCAAATGGCACACTTCATATGAATTTTCAGTCTTGTGTACTTATTTCATGTGTCCATTAACTCCATGAGACTGTAGGGTGTCTCATTTTTCATTTTAGGTATCAGAAGGGTGCTCACGCATACTTTGTGGTTGATATGTGCCCTCCATGCGCACTTTTGCAGAGCCCACACTGATGCAAGCTCTACAGCACACATCTTCTTCTCGACAGTCAAAGCGAGGTTATGTTATTGCCCATCGTGCACAGCAACCCTAAAGGCACGGGGGTGGCGGTGCCACCAGCGACCCTAAAGGCACGGGGGTGGCGGTGCTACCGGCTTGGGCCCGCCATCGCTGCTTGCAGCTATATTTTTTGTTTGTTCTTTTTTACCTGAAGAACAAGTGCAAGACGACATTTTACAGCATATGCTGTCAAAGTTTAGCTTGATTATTCGTAATGAAACATTAGATTTGATATCTGCACCGTCTACATTGACACGTCCTTGAATATAATAACTGTGCAAAAGAGCAAACAATCAAACTACATAACATCATGACATGACATCAGTGCATTGCAAACTTGTGAATGACAATAAAAAAATTATTAAAAAATATATAAAAATATGATATTTTATATGTGTTTATCAAAACATTGTGAATAAATACAATAAAATATATGCAATATTCCACCACTGTGTTGAAATTTAGAGTGTTTTCTGTAAAATTAGACAATTTCTATCCATTTACTCCAATGTATGTGGGCAGGACGCTCTTTTAAATTCAGATATGCCTAATTCTCTAAAAAATTCAAAATATCCTGCAGAGCTGAAGTGGTTAAACAATAAATTTGTAAAATAAAGCCAGAACTGTTGCACACTGTAACGTTACATGAATAAAACTTTTATCGATGTTATTGGTTACTTCAGTAACACGAACTTACTTCAAGCTGCCTTGAAGGACAAGAGGAGGAGGAAGATGATGCCGCTCCGTGTCTCTCCTGAGAGCTCATCTTTACAGACTGATCGAAGAGCGATTATTAGACGATCTAAGGTCTCATATAATATTAAATTATATAATTATAGGTCAAATATTATTTACATATTGTTAGTAAGTATTACAACAAAGCACTGACGTATTGCATAACTACAAATCACAGCGAGAGTTTTTTTATTGAAGTAATCAACAATACAATCAAAATAGCAAAAGTTTAAAAAAAATACACACAAAACATTAAAATTAAAAAAAAAAAAAACCACACTAAAACCCAAGAGTATTAATCAAATAAACACATTGAATATAGTACAATAAACCACAGTCTTAACAGCTTTTTTGTTTTGCATGGAAGAGATAGTAGAAATATACTGTTCCATTTCAGATTTTAGCACTGAAAAAGTGTTTTTTTATTACCGAATTTACATTTATGGATATGGAATTTGGCAACAAACAAAATTAGGTTTACTAGAAAGAGTGCACCATTGTCCTTCCCACGGTCACTAAAACAACCAAAAATTAAATTTTTGTAGTACAGGGAGAACTCAGGAAGAATATTGTCAACTAAAAATGAATTAATGTCTTTCCAGAGCTTAAATGTGAATTCACAAGACCAAAATAAATGTGAAATAGTTTCAGGATGCAAGCCACAAAAGGAGCATTTTACATCAATGTCATTCCTAAACTTGTT
Source organism: Xyrauchen texanus (assembly GCF_025860055.1). Classification (NCBI taxonomy): domain Eukaryota; kingdom Metazoa; phylum Chordata; class Actinopteri; order Cypriniformes; family Catostomidae; genus Xyrauchen; species Xyrauchen texanus. The sequence goes on from NC_068285.1 coordinate 10,310,167, forward strand.
TAAGCAAACATTAGTGGGGTAAAACCTGTGTAGTAACTTGAATGAGACTTCTTTAATTTTGTTAGTTAAAAGGAACTTCTGAGGTAGGGACCAGACTTTTTCCCAGTCTATGTTAAGGTCAAACTTATTCCAATAGAAGGATGCAGGAGAAATAGAGACTAGGTCCGTCTGAAACAAGGATCTAATTTTGGAGTTCGATGCTTTATTGGTAGAGAAACAGACTTTACCTAACGGAAGCTGAGTTGGATCAGGAGGTGACATTGACAATGGCGGAGAGATATCACAAGACCTGAATAACATCACGAAGACCTGAGGGCACAGCATCAAAAACTATAGAGAATTCTCTTGGGCTTACTGGAATCTTATATTTGGCAAGAAATTCTGAATAACTGAATAGTAGTCCATTCTTATTAAAGAGTTGGCTGACTAATAAAATACCATTGTTGAACCAATTATCATAAAAAGTGACTTGTTCTTATAAACAATATTAAAATTGTTCCATATATAACACCTCTGTGGAGAGAAGTTATGCTTGTAAAGCAAAGCCCATGCCAAAAGAGCCTGTTGGTGGAAATTGGAGAGTTTAACTGGGATTTTTGTATTTTATAGTTACAGAGCAGAATAAATTTTAGGCCACCTAACTGTGAAAAGACATAATGAGAAATAAAATTCCAGATGGAAGTAGGGTGTTTGAGATATTGCTTGATCCAATTTATCTTGAATGTGTTGTTGAGCGAGCTAAAGTCTACGAAATTTAAGCCCCCTTTGTTGTAAGAATTCAGAACTACAGACTTACTGAATATAGTGAGTTTTATTTTTCCATAGAAAATTAAATAGCATCTTATCGACAGATTTACAAAAGGAGTTATCTACATGTAAAGACTGAGCAGCATAGGTTAAACGAGAAATACCTTCCGCCTTGGTGATTAGAACTCTGCCTTTCAAAAAAAGATCTCTTTGTAACCATCGGTTGAAAACCTTTTGCGTTTTTTCAATGAGGGGAGAAAAGTTTAACTTACCTCTGGCTTTTCTATCTTTGGTGATATGAACACCAAGATATGTGACTGAATCTCTTACAGGGATATTACACACTACGGAAGCAGAGCAGTTATTCACTGGTAACAGTTCACATTTGCTAAGATTGAGGGTGAGACCAGAAGCTTTGGAAAAAGAGCGAATAAGATTAATCGCAACTGAAACCTGTGAAGCATCTGCCAAAAACAGGGCTGTATCGTCCGCCAACTGACTGATTAAAATATTATTATTTGCCACACTAATACCTTTAATAGGACTGTTTTTAATGTGTAAATTAAGAAGTTGGGCAGCGAGAAGGAACAGGTAAACAGAAAGAGGACACCCTTGCCGTACTCCACGCTTTAAATCAAACCTTGGGGATGTACCATTGCTTAATTTAATAGAACCGTTTCCATTAATGTACAAAGTTTGGACCGATCTGCAGAAGAACTGACCAAAAAAGAACTTTAAGGTTTCCAATATAAAATCGTGTTCTAAAGAATCAAAGGCTTTGTAAAAGTCTAAGAAAAAAATAAAACTGTCTTCATGAACTAGCTCAGAGTAGTCTAATAAATCTAAAACCAATCTCACATTATTTGAGATATGTCTATTATGCATGAACCCAGATTGGCTCTCATCAATAATAGAGTCTAGTACGGATTTCAGTCTCTTGGCAAGTATCAGAGCAAAAATCTTATAGTCATTATTTAATAAGGAAATGGGGTGCCAATTATCTAACAGGAGAGAATCTTTCTTAGGTTTAGGAATGAGTGTAATTAGACCCTGACTTAATGTAGGTGGCAAGGAACCTCTATAAACACTCTCAGCAAAAACTTCTTTTAAAAACGGGGCTAGGCTCAGAGAAAAATGCTTATAAAATTCGGCAGTAAAGCCGTCCGTGCACGGTGATTTATTAATTTTTAGTTGATTAATAGCATTAGTAATTTCATTTAGAGAAATAGGGGCATCACAAAAGTCACAATTAGCTTCAGAAATCTGACTGATATTAGGAATAGAATTAAAGAAACATGTGGCATCTTGGGGACAATATCTAGAGGTGTAAAGATCACTGTAAAATCTAGCACAAAACTTGCCAATTTTCTTTGAATCATCAGTAATTGTTCCATCAATACTTAAATGTTGAATGGTGTTATTTTTTGATTGCTGCTTTTCTAGTCTAAAGAAATATGCAGAATTCTGCTCACCCTCTTCGAGCCACTTACGATCGAGATCTCACAAAAGCACCTTCCGCTTTTCTTTTATATATCTCGTCCAACCTATGCTGCTGATTAGTAAGCTCCAACTGTTCTGACTCAGTAAGTACATCTAAGGGCTTAGAAGTTAAAGACGCTAATTTTACGTATAGTGTCGTTTTCCTCTGTTCTTCTTTTTTTAGCTAAATCACAACTGTATTTCCTGAGAAATTTAGCAATTTCATACTTTAACAACTCCCAGTTATTGCTAAAAGATTCTCACTTTGAGCTTTGTCCCAGTAAAGCTCGAATAAAACTGTCAATTTTAGAAGTCACTTCCTTATGTTTAAGGAGAGTACTATTAAGTTTCCAATATGAGGTTTTAGGAGAGAGAGAAGGAATGAGAATTTGAATAGTCTTATGATCAGATAGGGCGCTGGTAAAATGCTTGCAGCTACATTTTTCAGATCCTTGGATATAAGCCAGAAATCAATGCGAGACTGCCTTGATAACGTTTTGTTGCTCCATGTATATGATTTCTGTAGCGGTGAGTATCTCTCCATATATCGGTTAAATTAAAACTATGTAAGAGCGTCTTCACATAAATATTAGAGGAGTCCGCATTCCTTGCAGGCAACCTGTCCAGGCAATTATCTAACACGGTATTAAAATCTCCGCCCAAAACAATAGAAGAGTTTGGGAATTTAGACAACCAGTAAGAGAGTCGTTCTTCCAAATTATCAAAAAACTGTTGTTCTCTGTTTGAGAATTGAAGCCATAAGCATTAACTATAATATAATTTACGCTAGCAATTTCTAGAACTAAAAAATGTAATGACCGCTTTTGTCACAGTCAGAGTTTAAAACTAATCCACTAAAGCGTTTTTTAAAATACAAACACCAGCTGAGCTCAGATCCGTGAGATAGCCACAGGTCACCCCCACTGTGATTTCCAAAAGTTAGCATCCTGTTCAATTGAGTGTGATTCCTGTACAAAACAAAAGTCAGTATTAAGCTGTTTACAGTATAAAAATATAGCCTTTAGTTTAAGGTGGTTTCTTAAACCACTTGTGTTTAAAGAAATAATAGATAAAGACATAAGGAAAAAAAAATAAAAAAATAAATGAATACAAGAAAAACTAGACCAGAAAAATGGTAGAGCGTATCACGGAAATAAGTAGAATAAGGTCTCTACAAAAGCGCCAACATGGGTCTGAGAACCACAAACCTTATGTGAAATTTGTGAACATATGCCATCAGTACAATCAACCAGACTGTAGACATTTTATGACGAGGGTCCTTTATAAGGAAAACCTAAAAAGAGCCCGTTTTCTTTTACTCCCACTCAATTTTGTAATTATAAAGATAATTTTATTAATTATTTATTTAACCCCCCCCAGGAAAAGTAACTAAACATAAATGAAAGGCTAATAGACAGCTTTGATCCGCTATTGAGCTGTTATAGTTTGAGGCATCAAAATAAAAATTAAAATATTTCTGAACATAGAGTGACAAGCTATGCAATAACAAGCATGTTAGAACAATTTTTGACACTCCTCTGCTCCAAAGAGCAACTTTGATTCAGTAACATAAATAGCAGGTATTAAAACCTGACTAAATCACATAAAGAACATATAAAGTAAAGACAGCCTTAAGCTGGGTACTAGAATTACCTCATCTACAAAGTCTCAAGGAGTGAGAATTTCCTTTCCACCCACAAAAGCATGACCGCCCACGAAGAAAGCTGACTTGCCATCTTTCCGGGCCTGATCAACAAAGGGCCACAGTTTCTTTCTTTTATCTCTGTCCTCTGCCGACAAGTCCTCCGCCAGTTTGAGGTTTTTGGACTTCAGGAAGCCGGAGTTCTTTGCAGAGCGCCACACGGCATCACGGTAGAATCTGGAAGAGAAGCGCAGGATGACACCTCTCGGTTGAATGTTACCAGGCTTCCTGGGGCCAAAGCGGTGAACGACGTCTATGGCATCTGGAAGCTTGGTTTTAGCCTCTGGAAGCAGACCCTGGCATATCCGGATGATCTCAAGTCGCAGATCCTGCTGATCGTTTCGTCTAGGCCGTAGAGCTTGAGATTCCAGCGTCGGAGTACGCTTCTAATTGAGAAACACGCTGCTCAGTCTTGTCAGTATTAACTTTGCAGGCCTCAATCAGCGAATCACAGCGGTCAACTCTCTCTTTAACACTTTTAACTTCAGCACAAACAGCATCAAAGGAATCTTTAATACCGGCGATCTGCTTGGTGTTTTCTGTAACTGCCATCTTCACGTCGGCAATCACCATGGAGTTGTCACTGACCAACTTTTCCAAGGCATCTGACCTGCTGTTTATCAGCTGCGAGAGGGAGGAAAGCTGGGAGAGGATTGCGGCAGTTGTCGTATCTTCCACACGTCTACATTTAGGTGCAGGTGATATAACCGGGTAATGGGAAGTTGCGGAAAATTATCATCCACTAACGAGACCTTCAGTACCTCCGTGTCTGACACGAGGTAGTCGTGCATGTTGTCAATGAGCATGTTGTTTAAATCTGACTGCTCAGTGGGAGCTAACGTTTCAGCCATGTTGGTAAAACACGTACCAGCCAGCGCTTTTTTAGCGCCCCTTTTCCTCTTCTCCTGAGACTTCATTTTACCAGCAAAAGTAACCAGAATACAGCCGGACAAACGCGGTACATGAACTAAAAGCAAAAAGTCAGTTTTGTACACACTTTAACTATATAGAAAACAGTTCGGTTTGCAGGGCTCAGAGAAACACGTCCGCTCAGAGAAACACGTCCACTCAGAGCGTCATCTTGGTCAACCCCCGTTTGCCGTTATACTCGGCAGGTCCTGCAGCGATCGCGTACGCTACCGTTAACCGGAAGTACTGAAGCTGGCTGAAGAATGCGGAAGCACCAGAACGGAAGTGCGCGGCATTAAGCCTTCTTCTTCTTCTTTCTTTTAATGGCGGTTGGCAAACAACTTTTAAGTGTGCATTACCGCCACCTTCTGATATGGAGTGTGGATCACAATAGCCTTTCCTCACTACCCTTAAAATAAATATATAAATACCTACATACATCCATAATAAAACCAATAAATAACTTCATAAATATCTAATAACATTATTAATATTCATAAATTTTCATTATTAATAAATACAATTTTCTAAGGAAACTAAACTCATATCCTTCTACTAAGCCCCGTATTACTCAAAAACACAAATATCAGCTCTATACCCTACATGCCCTGAATTCATTTGTAATAGTTCCTTCATTTCAAATCTAATTTTTTATTTTCTAAACCAGTCTTTCAGCCTCATCCTTTCCTCCTTATACTTATGACAATTAATAATTACATGTTCTACTGTTTCGTTAATATTACAGACCTCACACATCCCAGTTTCATGCTTCCCTATTAATTTAAGCGTACTATTCAATCCAGTATGCCCAAATCTCATTCTTGAAATAATGTCCTCTTCCCTTTTATTCCTACTATTTTCTCTCATACCTCCTACCCTCTTCTGGATACTGTAGTACATTCTTGCTTTTGTTTCTATATCCCACTCCACTTGCCACTTCTTTCTCATTTCTTCTTTGATTATGCTTTTAACTTCCGCCTTACTATAACTTATTACCATATCTATCTCTGTTTTTTTGTTGCATTATTGGCATATTTGTCTGCCATTTCATTTCCTTCTACTCCTATATGGGCTGGAATCCAGATGAATTTTACTACTACTCCTACTCTATTAATTCTATAAACAGCTTGGGCTATTTCCAACAAAATATCCTGTCTTGCTTCTGATTTCATGTTCTTAATACTGGTTAACGCACTACTTGAATCTGACCCTATTAACACTTCCCTTGACCTACTATTTTCAACCCACTCAAGGGCTAAGAGAATGGCCAGCATTTCTCCTGTATACACTGACATTTTATCATTTACTCTCTTATTTAACATAACATTCACTTCTGGTATAATGAACGCAGCTCCTACTCTATTATCTTCTGTTTTTGATGCATCTGTATATATCTTAACAAACATAGAATACTTCTCCTCTATGTATCTACTAACCTGACTCCTATCAATACTATTCTCTTTTATCCACTCTAAAAGGTGCAAATGTAGCGGAGCACTGGACCTATTCACAGGATCAGCCCCAAATAAAGAGAAACACCAGCAATGCCTTTTTACTTATGCGTGTTTACTGCAAGCATAAAATGGGACAGTGTTACAATCATCTGTTCTGGATTGACAATCTCTCTTCAGAGTGCTTCCCGCAAACTCCATATTACAAGATGTATTTTCTTTACAGTGTCTTAAATTGTTCCAATGAATAAAATGCATAACACCAAAGGCATATTTTTTATGAAGAACTAATAAGATTTATGAATTCTGAAAGTTAATAAAACAATAATGACAAAATGAATGCAACAACTCATACCTGCAAGCATAAAATGGGACAGTGTTACAATCATCTGTTCTGGATTGACAATCTGCAAATACATCATTCAGTTAGTACATTGTCCCATATTTCTAATATGCAGGCAACTTACAATATCAAAGAAACAATTCACAGTTTCAGCTTCTTCTTAACACCCATAACATGCTTTAAGTCATGAACTACATTACCCAAAATGCACCGCTGATTACTGGAGCGCATTTCACTCGGTGCAGACAGATTCACCACTCATGTCATCAAAATGAAATTAAGTGAAACCCAGATCAACATTAACAAGCACCCTCATACCCATGAAAACCAACATAGGGCATTAACTGATACTTAAAATGTAAACCGTTCATAGAAATATGACACAATTGCATATTTAAAGCAATACAGTTTATGTACTATATTAAACATGAAGAACCATCTATTTAACACACAACAGGGTCATCGACAGTATTACCACCATATTTTGTTCTGATTTCATAATAACTTCTATTTAATATGCTCTAAGGCCTTGTTTGAATTGTCCATTAACAGAGAAACATAACTCTCTTCAGAGTGCTTCCTGCAAACTGAAGAGTGCAACACGCGAGGAATATACCATTGATTGAAGAAAAGGGGAGTTCATACCAAATCAGTAACACAAAAGAACACAACACATCTTTCTAATCAAACTCATGCAGTACAGGGCAGTAGTGCTATTATAATGTTCGATAAGCACAAAGACTAAATGTTGGGCACTGTGTGTTAAATTAAATGCTGGTGTTGATTTAATATTCCAACCTCCCCACCTTAATGAAATGTGGATCATCCCTTGCTCAATCTCTCTCTGCATCTGATTGAGAAGCAACCCGTCTATTTAACAAATTAAAGTTTGATGAATTATAATTTTTTCACACCATTACACAAATCTACCTCTACCTCCCCTAATATCCAAGGTGGAACATTAGATAATGGCACAGTTGGACTTACCGTCATATCCTATCCCTATGATTTTTCCTTTGAGAAAAACAGATTACTTTGGTCTTTGCCACTGAAAACCTAAAACCCCATTCCATTCCCCAACTCTCTACCTTCCCGATTGCCTCTTGCATCTTCCTCACTATATATTCAATATTTCTTCCCTTTTTCCACATAACACCGTCATCTGCAAATAAAGCAACACTTATAGATCTATCAACTCTACTAAACACTTCATTTATCATAATTAAAAACAAAACTGGACTAACTATACTCCCTTGAGGAGTTCCATTTTCCACTAAATACTTTGTACTCAATTCTGTCCCTACTCTTATTGCGATCCACCTATCAGTTAAAAAGTTTTTGATCCAACTATACATTCTCCCTCTTATTCCCAATTTATAAATCTTAATCATAAGTCCTTGTTTCCACAACATATCGTACGCCTTCTCAACATCAAAAAATACAGATAATATACTTTCTTTATTAATTTGAGCTTTTCTAATTTCACTTTCTAAACATATAGCCGGATCTATTGTGCTTCGTCCCTTTCTAAACCCACTCTGGTAATCCTTTATCAATTCCTTTGTCTCCAAATAATACTTTAATCTTTCATTTATCATTTTTTCCATAATTTTCCTTACATGTGAAGTTAAAGCAATCGGTCTATAACTTTCTGCTAAACTCGGATCCTTACCTGGTTTACATATAGGGACAATAATTGATTCTTTCCACTTTTTTTGGCAAACATCCCACTTCCCATACCTTATTATATAACTTTAATAACATTTCTTTACTCTCATCAATTACATTTTTTATCATAAAATAACTTATTTGATCATTCCCTGGCGTTGTTTTTCCCGATTTTCTTAAGACATTATTCAACTCACCCATTGTAAACATCACATTTATGGTACTTTCATTATCCCCACCATCCTGTATTACTTCAACATTATCTTTTATTGTTTTCTCCCTCTGCGTCTTTTCCTCATTACTCAAATTACTATTACTATGTATTTTAACAAATGTCCTTGCCAGCAACTCTGCTTTACCTTTGCTCTCTATTATTACTTTCTCTCCTTCTTTCATTATAGGATAACCATACTCTTTTTTTATTTCCTGACATTCTCTTAATCATACCCCATACTCTATCTAATGGTGTACTTCTTCCTAGAGATTCACAATACTTCCCCCAAACGTTTTTCTTAACTCTCTTTATTGTCATCCTTACTACAGCCTGCTTCCTCTTATAATCAATTAAATTCTGGAAGTTATGTGTTCTTTTCAGGATTTTAAATGCTTTATTTCTCTCTTTAATTACCTTTGAGCATTCTTGTGTCCACCACGGAACGATTTTCTTTCTAATACTGCCTCCTCTTTTTGGTATCGACTCTTTTGCTGCACCTAAAATAATACTAATTATTTCTTCATTCAGATCTTCAACTCCCTGATTTATACAAACCTCCTTTAATTTTTCTTTGGACAATATTCTAAACTTGTTCCAATCTGCTTCCTCAAATTTCCACCTACTTACTCTCTCTTTCTTTTGCATATCCCTTTCTATTCCAATTTCTGTGTATATAGGATAATGATCACTCCCTAGTACTTTCCTTATTTACTTCCCAACTACTTATCCCTACCAAAGACTGGGACACCAACGTAAGATCTATTGCAGTCTCTATACCCTTACTTAAATTTATTCTTGTACCAGACCCATCATTTAGACATACTAATTCCTTTTCATCCATTATTTCTTCTAAAATTTCTCCATTTAAATCTTCTTTTTCACCCCACACCTTACTGTGCATTAAAATCCCCGCACCAAATCATTTTTCCTCTCCACTCCTCCAGTATTGATTCTAGTTGTACTCTCTCTAATTTTTTACATGGGTTGTAGAAGGTAATCACTTTGATCTTTTCTTTCTTGTTCCACATTTCAACAACTATTACCTCTAATTCTTGTATTGTTTTTAACCTCCTATAAACTATACCCTCTTTAATAAATATTGCACATCCCCTCCAACTCCATTTCTTCTATCTTCACGTATGGTATTATATCCTTTAATAATGAAATCCAGATTAGTTTTGAGCCATGTTTCCTGAATGCAAATGATATCTGGTTTCTTTCCTAGTTTATCAATATATCCCTTAAACTCATATCCATTTGCTATCAAACTTCTAGCATTCCATTGAATTACCAACATTAAGTTATGCTTTGAGAAGCTGTATCTGCGTTCCCTTCTCCATGGTTAAGATCAGCATGTATCTTTTCCCATGACAAATCTTTCATGTTTAGGAATTTAGCTGCTGCCTTAACTATGATTTTTATCTTCTGTTTTTGCTTGTTCTGAACAATTTATGACATATGCTACAAAAGCACTATCCTATCCATTGACATTCCTGTATTTTCCTGTTTTGACCCGTTCCTTCTTTATTCGTACCAATGTCTTCATTTTCTCTTTCATTATTATATATTTTCACAGCCTCTGCATATGTTTCTTTCTGATTAAATTTTACTTTTTGAACCTCAACTGCCTTTTTTGGATTACACAGCCCCCATATGCTGCTGTGTGGTTCCCTCCACAATTACAACACTTTATTGTAACATTACTCCCACATTCTCCATATGCATGTTCTCCTCCACATCTACCACATCTCTGTTTCCCTTTACATACATTTGCAGTATGTCCATATCGCTGACATTTATAACATCTTAATGGAGGAGGTACATATTCTCTGACGTTAAAGCTCATATATCCTACCATCACTTTCATAGGAAGTACATCATCTTTAAACTGTAGCAGCACAGACTCACTATCTGTTTTTTCTCCATTTCTGAAAGCCTGCAATCGAGTGATTTCTGTGATCATTCCTCCTTTAATTACTTTCCTTAGTTCTTCCAGATTCTCTTCTACAGGAATTCCTGTTATCACTCCCTTAGTCTCTCTCTTCTCACCAATTATTTTTTTCTCCACTATTTCTTTCTTACATACTGATTGCAATTTCATAGTTTTATTTTTCTGCTCAATATTTTTGCATTTCACCAATAGGCTCCCATCACGCAACACTTTCGCCATTTCCCCAATCGCTTTCTTCAATCCATTTGTAAGAGTGATCGGGCTAACTGATGTAATTTCATTCCCCACTTTAAATTTAAGAATGATCTTAAACTCTTCCATCATTATCTTTTGCCTTACTTCTCGAATTTCTTCATCCTCTTCTAATGTTCTCTTCTTTGTCAACTGACTATTTCTATTTTCTTTTTTTCCTCCTCCTTTCCTACTCGTACTCTTTTCCCAACCCATCTGCATATCTTCATCCTCTGACAATCCACTATAGTTTGCCATTCTGATCCAGTCACAAATCAGATTATGCCATGAACCCGCAAACAAAACAAACAAACAGAAAAAATAAACTTAAACCAACTAAGTAAAAACAAAACAAAAACTTTCCTTTTCAGCAATGTCTCTGCTCGTCCTCGCTGCTAGTCTAAACACACCCGCTCCACTTCCGGCATCTCGGCTGAGACGTCACTAGACAGATCCGGCATTAAGCCTTCTTCTTCTTCTTCTTCTTCTTTGGGGTTTTACGGCAGCCGGCATCCAATAAGTTGCATTGCTGCCATCTATGGTATTAGCACCTAAGTGCACTATATCCTATTATACAATCCAGTATCTTTTAGAAATTTAAAAAGACACTGCTTTCCCCTTGTGCTTGACCCTACTTCTAAAATATTTTTTAGGGATACTTCTTCCAAGCCAATTACTCGCATTTCTCTGAGTAGATCTTGTCTTTGGTGGTCATATTTTCTACAAAAAATCAAAACATGATTCACTGTCTCAGGTTCTTGACATGAACACAAGCCACTCTGGTGTTTTCCTAAAATAAATAAAGTGCTGTTCAGAAACGTGTGACCAATCCTCATTCTAGAAATAATAACCTCTTCCTTACGTCTAATCTCTCCTCCTTTACAAACATTAACTGAATCAGTTACCCTACTAGAAATAGAGAATAGGTGCCTCCCTTTATTTTCTTGCTCCCAGAACTGTTGCCATTTCAAAATTGTTCCCTGCCACACAATACTTTTACCCTCCGCTTTGGACAGATTTAAGTTTATATCTATTGTTTCCTTTTGAGCAGCTTCCTTGGCCAACTTATCAACCTTTTCATTTGTTGCAATACCTACATGAGCTGGGACCCATACAAATGATATTTCTACTCCTCTCCTTTTCACATCTCTAATTGCCAGAAGAATATCATATACAAGGTCTTGTCGACTCTTTGAGGTCCCTTTCCCCATACTATTAATAGCTGACACAGAGTCACTACATATCAACACTTTATGGTTCTGAATCTGCTCAGTCCATTGCACTGCCATCAAGATTGCATATAATTCCACTGAAAACACACTTAGGAAATTTGAGGTTCTCTTACAAACTTGGGTATTCCACTTCTGAACAACAAAAGCTGCTCCTGTAGCACCTGTTTCCTGATCTTTTGAACCATCAGTAAAGATTAATATGTGCTCCTGATATCTCTCTATTATATGACAGTGAAATTCATGCACCAAATCTGATTCAGGATTCTCTGACTTAATCCTAAGTATCTCTAAATCAATCTTTGGAACCTCCAATTGCCATACAGGAACTGATGGCCACAGTACTCCTGGACAAAAGTTCTTATCATGTATAGACATTTCCTGGGCCAATGCCTCCCCTGTCCATCCAAAACTTTGAGGACTTGCCATCTCTCTCTCCCAGCTTACCTGAATTGTTGCTTTAACTGGGTGATCACACCTTTGACCCATCAAGTTAACCCAATAGTTAGCCTGAAGTTGCTGTCTTCTCAAACAGAGTGGCATTTCTCCTGTTTCTACCTGCAAGGAACACACTGGGGAAGATCGCACAGCTCCTGTACATATTCTTAGTGCCTTAGCTTGAACTATATCTAATCCAGCTAAAACTGACTTGGCTGCAGATCCATAAACCAAACACCCATATTCAATTCTTGCTCTAATTAAATATACATAAATTTGCTTCAAAGAAGCAACATCTGCCCCCATTCTGTTCCAGCAAGACATCTCATTAAATTCATTACCCTTTTACATTTGTCTACTACTTTTGAAACATGCTCCCTCCATGTAAGTCGTGTGTCAAAAAACATACCAAGAAATTTAAAACTTTTCACTCTTTCCAAATTCCTACCATATAACTTCAATTTTATACTTTCATCTATTTTCCTCCTAGTAAAAAACATAGCCTTTGTCTTCTCAATAGAGAATCTAAACCCCATTTCCTTCCCCAATCCTCCACTAGGGTTAGAGCTTCCTGCACCTTCTTCAGTGTATACTTTACATTTTTCCCCTTTTCCATAGGCTACCATCGTCTGCAAATAATGACTTTCCAATTCCCGGCTGAACATTAGAAAAAACATCATTAATCATTATATTGAACAGCAATGGACTAATAACACTACCTTGTGGTGTACCATTTTCTACAAAGCAGCTTCTAGATTTTTCTGACCCTATTTTCACCGGCATTAAGCCTATCAGCATCAGCGAATAAAAAGTTGGACACCCCTCTGGCTCCGCCTACACCAGAATCTCACGTCACATGACTAACATGACCATGTGTGTTGATGATGTGCGCGCGTTGTTCTGAGTTGATGTTGCTCGATATGGGACTTAAACAACTGGTTTATTTGTTTATATTTTGTATTCTTTATGCATGTCAACTCTATGTTCATTGCGGTAAGCAACTTAATATTAATTATTTATGTTGAATTGTTTATTGCTTGTATTAACAGTGGTGGATAGTCTCGCAGTGAATTAATATTTCAGCTCTTCTGAGTTTTGAGAATTAAAGTGTCCGCAATATTCACAGGGTTCCAGACTGCGACCATTTTTTGAGAATGTGCGAGTTTAAATTTTATGTGGTCGCATGTGTGCGAGTGGACGCTCGCGCAACAGAACGCCGTCGTATCAACAGCAGCTGCTGCAGTCCGTAACTTATGTTCAAAATGAACGAGTACATCATGAATCCGTTTTCCAAATCGTGTTTTTGACCTATCCTGAATCACTACGGTACGCCTATAATAAGTGTTTATATTCGGACTATTTTATCCCGGGCTCGGCTTGGCTGCGATGTTGCCCAGTGCCTGCGTGAATCGCCATAGAACGGAGAGAAGTAGCTCCGGCTACAGTGTTCTTCCGCAAGAAACGTGCAGTTTATTTGTAAACAACGTACTGTATACGTCACGCGCATCGCGCAATGATGGTGAAACGCGCCAATTCCGAATTCACGAATTAAAATGAAAAGGTCAATTGCTGAATACTTTAAAAACAAAGTGTGGAAGTCAAGGATGCTGGTGGAAAGGACCAGCCAACGAGCCAGCACACAGACACAACTGATGACGAGAGCACAGGTGCGGACAGGGAGGAACCGAGTGAGCAAAGGAAAAAGAAAAGGCACAACTTCCAGCAGCAATGGCTTAGACAGTACCCGTGGTTGCGATACGAGGCTAATGCCATGCATAGTTTGTACTGTAAACAGTGTGGCCCATCCATTGCAGGTCATTCTAAATTTGTTACAGGGTCTACGCAATTTAAGATTGAGTCTATTAAACTGCACAATGAAAGCAAAAACATGTAGGGACCGGTGTGTCTCACGAAACACCGAGCCCCTTCCTGCGTCTTTTCAGATGAGAGTAATCGCTCGACAGAGGAAAAGGAAAGGATTATAAAATGTAACACTGCTTATAAAAAGAGGAACTCCCGTTCACAATATTCAAATCAGAAATTATACTGATGGAAAAGCGTTGAATGTTAATCCCACTTATGCCAACGACATGGCCTGTGCCCAATTTATAGGAGTGATAGCAGACAATCTGCGAAAAAAACGGCTGAAAAAATGTCCTCCGCCCACTATTTATCATTTATGATTGATGGAGATACAGACATCTCCAACAAAGAATGTGAGATTGTCTATGCCCGTGTCATTGATAATGGCAGACCTACCAATATCCTAATATTGACGTTCAACACGCCCATGCAGAAGGTAAGGAGTGATGATAATAGACATATAGATAGATAGAATATAATTAAAATGTAAATAGATAGATTGTATATAATTCAAATGTAAAATGCTTAAAATTACAGATTAAAATTACTGTCCAAAATCTATGAAAATCCTGAAATTTGGCAATGATAATTACCAAATATTACATGTGTTTTTATATAATATATTACAGGTATTTATGCTGCAACCAAGAAAGCCTTTGCTAGTCTTGAATTAGTGTTGAGGGGCCAGAGCTGATGGATTATGATGCCAGTCAGGATGTTAGGCTGTGGTTCTCCCAAGGAAAGAGGACCAGGAGGCCCAACTATAAGAGCTGGCCCCTCTGAATTCAATTGCAATGTGTTACTAAGGTTGACATTTATTCACAACCAAGGCGACAAAGGGTTGAACAGCTGTGAAGACAGTAAAATGATATATCAAACATTAAAAAACATAAATGTTTTTATAATATTTTTTTATTTGATAGTTAAAAGATTAAAACGTTTTGCTAACATGAGGTCTTGTGTCACTGTCAGTCTTTTTACATCAGTGCAAAACTAGGGTATGCAGATTAAGACCACTATTCATTAGCATGCATTGATTAATCCCATGGCATGTAGCAGAAAAAAAAAAAGGTGCGACCAAATCATATGCTGGTGCGACCAACTGAGAAAGTTGGAAAAGTTAGTCTGGAGCCCTGATTCATATTGTATTTTCCTGCATGTGTCTTCATGTCACTCCTGACTGAGGAAGCACCGTGCGTTCAGACCAGATGCACTCTAAACTTTACAAACAGCTTCAGCTTATGTAGATCCCAAAGTATGAGGGAATTATATATATATATAAAAATAAAAAAATGTATATGTGTGTATTCAAAAGCACTCTCGTTGTGGAATAAGTGGAGCCGGAGCTCTTTAAAGGAAACACCCCGGTGTTACATTTTAAAGGCAGTTATATTTAATGCGTTATAGCTTTATTAAAGTTCAAATAATACAGAAACTGATAATGTAAATAACTATAAACTCAGAAACTGCCATTTTTCTGTGTGGTCAGCGCCTCTTCTATGAGTTGTATGTGGTATCTTATATGAGAAGGGTGTGGTGGAAGATGTTGGTCGGTCAAGGTGCTCACACTGTTGTCAGGCTGCGTCGTCTCATTTCTCCCCTTACCCCTCCCCTCGGTTTTGCGCGTTCATGTGAGGTGAAGTGGCGTCGGGCTACACGGCCCTTGAAACGAAGTTTGCGGAGGACTACACTTCAAAGAGGGTTACAACGTATGAATTTCTCAATAGTGCCGGCATCAAACTTTTTTCATGGCTGAACGGCGAACTGAGTCGCACAAATTTAAGTATTTTCAGCAGTTTAATTGATGTTATAATTATGACACTCGTGTTTTATGATACTTTTAATAAAATGTTCAAGCGGTTTTAATTGTAATGTTTTTGTTTTGAATCGCTATTTAACTGCCAGGTAGCAGTTATGCGCTATTTGTCGAGCTGAGCTATCTGATAATCCTTGACATGACACTTCATATTATGTTTTTTAGTTGAAATCAGTGTGAAGTGAATTTGCTTGACATTACATTTACTTCGACTGATGGCACACAAGCGTGCAAAGATAAAGAGAGCCCAGGCAATCGATATCACAACCTGATATGACGGCATCTTCGTTTGTTTATGTCAGCGCTTGTCGCCTCTGTTGACGTAGCAGCCTGCTAGCGGCAAGGGAAGATGACGCAAACGGTAATCAAGTGGCGTCTCATTTCTTAGAGTAACGTTCTTGCCCCATAGACATAATAAATACATAGACGCCCTATTGGCCGCTTTGGAACGTTGCTGCGATACGTCAACGCGTCCGCCATTTTGCGGAGGGCAAGACTGCGCTGTAATCAAATGCAAGTAAACGGGTGAGTTGCGGTTTTTCTGGATAAAAACAAAAATAACGTTTACATTTATCAACCGATTTCAGTGGTTCGTACATGGTGTAACGAGTACTTGTCATAAAAGTCGGTTTTAAGAAAATATTTAGATTTTTAGGAAATTTACTTTATAATATAAAATATAAGATAAAACATAAATCTATGAATCTATAAATCATGTCAACTCATGTCTCAACTTTCACAGCTCGCAAGCAAGCTATTTAAGTCTGACTAACTCCGGTGGCCAACTAACGTTGTAACGTACTAATTGTATAACGAACAAATACAACCAAAAACAAATGTTCAGTCTTACTTGTGAAAAGTAATTCCCCGAGACCTGTTTTCAATAGTGCGGCGATTTGTACAGCCCCAAGCAGCACATGAAGCAGGCATTTTTCCTCAACTCCCGTTAATAGAGAAATGGGAATGTTGCCCTCCGCAATATGGCGGCCCGTTGACGTACGCTCCAGCGGCCAATAGGGCGTCTATGTATTTATTATGTCTATGCTTACCCCTACCCCCTTCACTCGATATTGAGGGCCAAGGGAAAGATGCAGACAAAGGGGAGGGGTAAGGGGGAGAAATGAGATTGGCCCTTGTCTGTGTTTATGCGCTTGCGCTGTTTTGTCCTGCATTTAACGCTGTTCAAGGGGGAGAGATTGAGACTGCACCGGCTGATGCACACTCTGCAGGGACGTGCACAGACATTTTGAGGGGCAGGGGCTCAAGTGAAAAAAAGGGCACTTCTCATAATTACGTATTTTTTTTACTTTTTTTTAAACAAAAAAGTATATATATTAACACAACTCTGACTTCCTTTTTAAAAAATGTATTTAAAAAGTTAATTAATTTTATCTTCCTCAAACTCACGCAATTGTTTCATTTCCAAAAGATGTCTACAAAATAATCAGTTCACACAGAAACCATGGTCTCCTTAGTATTCAATTTTTAAAAAACATTTATTAGGCTTCAAAAAATAAAACAGCTTTTAATTTAAGTGAACTTCAAACAATCCTCACATAAACCCATAATAAATGTCATATTTACCTGTGCCCTTCCTGTCTAACAGGTAGGACATATACAGAATTGAATAAAGTTATCAGACAGTCTGCGCTGCATAAATTATATATAGACTAATCCTTATTAAAGCTACGCAAGGTCTTTAGTCAAGAGCAGTGAGTAATTTTCTCTGTTCCCTTTGTTCTTTGATTAACTTTACTGACAGAAAGCTTTATTGGATGCTGGCCCTTTAAGAGCAGCCGTTGCTGAGACGCGGATCTCACACGCGCCTCATTCTCTCACAACTCTTTATGTCCATCATAAGACTGCTCTTATGTTATGAAGATACTTGACAAACGACATTTTGGCATAATTGTGTGTTATTGTTCCTTCAAGCGCAAAAGGGAACTGTATTCTGGCGCGCGGTCTGTGCATGCGCATGATACTGGCGCGCGTCTTTCTGTAAGTCACAGTCAGGACATTCACATGCAGCGCGCTCTCTTTTGACTTGTCGCGCAGAGAGAGAGGGAGCGCTTCAGAACTCCTGACCTGATATTTAGATACACTACTCAATAAATATATTTGTTTGACAGGAAGCTGTGCGCAAACAGGAATATATATTATTTTTCAAAAAAAAAAAAAAAAAAAAGCACCCCAGAAAAAAGGGCACTTTCTCTCCAGGAATAAAAAGGGCAGGTGCTCAAGCCCCTTTTGATGTCTATGTGTGCACGTGCCTGACACTCTGTCACATGGACGCTGTCACACTTAATGCAGCTAGATTATAACGCGATGGCTCACGATTTATTGAATCATAATATATGTCACTGAGCATTTCTTATCCTGAAGAAAATTGATAATACGCTGCTTTATTAATAAGAGAGAGATTGATTTTGTGAGGTAAAGATGGATTGAAGTGAACAGAAAGGAGAGAGAGGAAGTCTTCGCCCCATTATACACTGCAACAAAAATACGTTTTTGACTACAAGAAATAGTTATGTGCATAAATGCATAGATGTCCACTCACTCATATAATTTTAGTCAATTTTAGTGACTATTTATCTAAAATAATTGATTATTGCTTGTAAGATATTTTTCCGCTATCACGAATTTGAGTTTAATAATCACGGTGATGTATGTTAAAATGTTAATTTGTCTGATCAGTTTGGTTTTAATTAGTTATTTATTTTATTAATACAAAACATTTACATACATGATCAGGTAATTTACAATCATTTATAAAGTATAATGCAATAACACAAGAACAAAAAGGACAAACACAAGGATATACATTAGAAAAGCATGATATTAGAGTTATATGACATCTTTAAATATATTTTCAAAAAGCATTAAAGAATCTGGAATTGTTATTGTTGTGTATAAGACTGAGGGACGAAATTAGAATTCCTGAAGAAATGGTGGAAAACACATTGGAGATTTTTTTAGATTACTTTGATTTTCTCCCATTTTCTCTCCAATTTGGAATTCCCAGTGCCCTCTTAAGTCCTCGTGGTGGCGTAGTGACTCCGTGCATCTTATCACGTGGCTTGTTGAGCGCCTTACTGTGAAGACATGGTGCATGTGGAGGCCTCACGCTATTATCCGACATCAATGCACAACTCGCCACGTGCCCCATAGAGAGCAAGAACCACATTATAGCGACCAGGAGGAGGTTACCCCAACGTGACTCTACCCTCCCTAACAACCGGGCCAATTGTTTGCTTAGCAGACCTGACTGGAGTCACTCATCACACCCTGGATTCGAACTCGCGACTCCAGGTGTGGTAGTCAGTGTCTTTACACGCTGAGCTACCCAGGCCCCCGACAGGATGGAGTAATCAGGGTTTTGGACAACTTCTGTTGGACTGAAAATAAAGGAGCTTAAATCTACTCAGAATTTATTCATTATGTTGCATTCAAAAAATACGAGGGCACCAGTTTCTAATAGATTTACATTTATGCATTTGGCAGACGCTTTTATCCAAAGTGACTTACAGTGCACTTATTTCAGGGACAATTAGTTAATTGATGCTATAAAAAGGGGGTGTGACATCATGATTGACAACTGTGATTGACAGCTTCTCTGAGTGAAGTAGTTGCGGAGGCACCTGCAGAATTCCTTTCAGGAATGTCAGGAGGAGGTGAAGCCAAAACTCTTCACCTGGTGAAAATATATGCATATACTGAGCATTATAACAGAGCAAAGTCTCTATTTCAAAATAAGAGTCTCTGGTGTGTTTTCACTTGTTTATAGTATAAATTCCCATGTTATGCACCAAATTTATCTGGTTATCATTGGTTTGCACACTAACCTGCTTTTGGGATTTCATATTTTTCTAGAAATTGATAAAATAAAACTATCGGACGATTAATCGGTTATGGGACATTTCCACCACCTTAATTATTGTTATCAACAAAATCCACAAATGGTCAACATCTATTAAACATCTGAATTATACTCTGTCTAAAGATTACACGACTCAGAATCTGGCTCCAAATGATGTCATCAGTGCTCATTTCTGAGATATTTTGGCTTCATTTTTATATTGTTGGAGGAAGTGGTGACTCGTCATCTTTATATACAGTCTATGTTGCAACATATTGAGGCGGACTAAAACAAATAAACAGCGATCTGTGTTTTACGTTCTAATACTTTTCAAATATTCCCATTTTTATACAATTATACTAAACCATTAATGATCTATTAAAGTTTCTTAAACCAACTTTATCCACAACAGCAGTCATGTTTACATCCAAGATATTAATATCAACATTTCAGTTTTTACCAGTTAAAATGCAAATTTGATTACGTTTGCACATACGGTAGATGAGTAGGTGTTATTGTGAGTACTTTGACCCGTCAGTAGCATATAAAGAGTTTTTGTCTTGTCTTGCATTTCTTATTTTTCTTCAGAGAGACACCATCTTCACTATGTGTACACCGCTTACCAGCCTGAATCTCTCCCTGGTCCTGTGTTCAGTGCGGTGGGTTTGCTTAATGACAGAAGGATCTCTCGCTACAGTAATAAAGAACAAGAGTGGAAAAGAGAGAGTGCACTCCCAGATTTCCGGAGAGATGCTCCCAGAGAACCACTGGAGTCTAAACACTGGTTTCTAAATCTGATGAATATTCTGTCAAACTGCACAAGCTCCAGATGTCCTGGTCAGTCTGTTGGGTGTAGTTATATTGTCATCAGGAATGTTGCTTATTAACTTAATTTTAAACTGTGGTAACTTCTAATCAGTACTTGCACTGTGATTGTAGAGCTCCATGTACTACAGAGGAGATTTGGCTGTGAGGTGGAGAGACATCCTGATGGAACAGTGAAGACACTGAATGTCTTTGATGAGTATCAGTATGATGGAGAGGATTTCATTGCCTTTAATTTTGACACCATGCAATGGACGGATAAAAGTCCTCAAGCCAAAGCAACTAAAATGAGGTGGGACGGTCAAAAAGTACGGAATCAGGACCTCAAAACATACCTCAAGATCTGCAAGGACTGGATATCCATATTGAATTCTTCAATGAAGAGTATGTGTCAGTCGAATCAGATCCTAAAGGGATAGTTCACCCAAAAAATACAAAATCATTCATATTCATTATCTTGTCGTTCTAAAGCTCTATGATGTCATAATTTAGAACACCAAAGGAGATCTAAGCTGCTCTCCTCCATATAATAAAAGTGGATGGTGTCCAGGGGCTGTCCCTAAGCAACCTAAAAGCACCATAATGGTAGTCCATATGACTCATGCTTGACAACTGTGGTCACCGTTCACTTTTATTATATGGAAAAGAGCAACTTGGACATTCTATTTATTTAATGGTGTCAGTTCATCTGTACTGGAGGAGTTGGGAAAAGAGTTGATGTTTATTCATCACAGACTCTTATTTGTCATTAAAATGACACATCGGTTAAACTTCAGTTTGAAGACAAAACTTTATAAGTTCTATAATGTGTTGACAGTTTAGGCCTTTTTTAATAATAGAAGCTACTTCTAGCCTTTTTAAAACATTTGTTAATTTAATTTATTGTTTTTTTTATTCACTCCAGTTTATCCGGATATGTACATGTTTGCGTTTGAAGCTCCTAATGACAAAAGTAAGCTGATTCTGACCTGCATGGCCACCGGTTTCTACCCCCGAGATGTGAAGATGAACGTGACATTACTCGGTGGTCATTCTGAACTTTCAAACTCCTCTGAAGTCAGACCAAACAATGATGAAACCTTTCAGCTGAGAATCAGTGTGGAGATCAACAGACATGATAAAGATGGTTATGAGTGTCATGTCGTTCACAGCAGTTGGACACGGCCAGTTTCCAAAAAATGGGGTAAATATGACCATATTTTCAGTCTATGTGCACAATTGATGACCGCCAAAACTAATGGCAGCTCAGTCAGATTACTTCAAAACATAAAGTTCATTTTTAGTTGTTGCATGTTACTATACATATCTAAAGCAACTTAAAGGCATTTGCTTTGTATTTGGTATGCCATATTGCATTTGTAATGTGTGCATTTGTTTGTCCTGCAGATGGAAAATGCAACAACTGCAGTGAAGAATCTAGATCACGTTATTCAATAGTAGCAGTGGTTGCAGTTGTATTTGCAGTTGCAGTTGCAGTTGTCGGTCTTGTGGTAGTTTATATAAAAAGACAAAGGAGAAGTGGTTCAATTATTTAAAATGATTATTATCACTATTTATTTTTACATGGCTTTATTGTTATTATTGTTTTTCTAATTCTCGTATCACTCTGCTATCTCTACAAGTGAGATGAAGAAATAATTGATTTCATATCCATTTATTTATATATTTGGCAAGTATTTGTGTAATAAGCGGGACATCGAGCAGTCATTTTCCATTTATCGTTGTATGCAGGGACGGTGTGTAGACTTGACTGTACTTTTGATGATTTTATAAGGATTTTGGTCACACCTGCATGTATGTAGAATTGAGCCAGTAATATTTATGTGAGCAGAACAGAAGCCACTACTGTAGACGGCTAATAATTCCCCGTTATTCATATGGGACTTTAAATGCTTCAGAAGTCTTTAATCTCACAATTGAGAGTTTCTTCAATACAGTAAATGGCCTTTCAAGAAACATCACTCTCAATCCAGCAAAATGAACACATCGTAGGTTTGACTTGAAGAATTCTTCTGCCCTTCACTGTCATGATCAACTTGAGTAGAGTCGTGCACTGGTGATACAGACAATAGATTGTTTTGTTTTTTGCCTATTAATAATCTGCTCTATGCATTTAAAAGAATTTTTCAGGTTCAATTCAAGTTTACAAGATTCACATTTCTGACGTTTAAACCCTTAAAAAGTTGGCCCCATTCACCTCCATTCATTTTAGTGGTAATAAGCATTATGCCAGAAATGCTGTCGATTGAGCTCAACTTGTATTGAACCTGAAATATTCCTTTAATCTCTCTTTCCTATGCACTTTCTATGATGTCATTGTTTATGCTGTATTATGAATTGAAGTTTTATGCTGGTATACATGTGAAGTAGAGCACGTGTAAAGCAGAAGATTGTGCTGCTCACGTTAATGGAGGCGGGCAAGAAGGGAAACGGCATATTTAAAGGGAGGTTTTTCTGTGCTAAAATAACTAATTTAGTTATTTTGTGACATATTTTCTGTTTTATGTGTAGTCTTCCCCTGATGATTTCCATTCTTGGTACTTGATTACTTTTACTTCTGAAGTAATATGCTGTGCATACGCTTCAGGGACATTTCTTAAACCACACTGACACAAAAGTATTTGTATTATTTAGTTTTACTTTTCCAGCAGCATTATTATATTAACATATTACATAATATTACAAATCTATTTATGTTTGATGCATATGTCTTAAAATAGTTTTACACTGTATTATTGTGATGTAAGTTTTTACATTGAGACCAAACACTGTTAACATGCTTGTATTGTTTGTTTATGTACATCATGAATGTAGATGGTTGGGGTTGTAGTCTAATATAAAATGTTTCTGTTTCAAGATTTTGATACAAGATATTTAAATAAACCTGTCAAATCAAATTTCTCATCATCTTATTATGTGAAACAAGCGGGACACACATACTCATATGCACAACTATAAATATTACACAGTGGGAATTAAGTAGTGAACCTGAAATGTTAAAACTATTTGATCTTCTTGAAAGTTTCCACTCTAGACTTTCTCTCAAGCAATTTCAAGAGGTGCATCCTGGGATGCTTTTAAAACCGAATTGAAGGATCACTTAGAAGATAATACGGGCCGTATGTTTGTGCTGGATAACATGGACTCAAAAACTAAAACATGACAGAGGGCAGCAGACAGAGAGAAAATGATCAAATAAGAGGTCCCACCGATGCTGTAAAATATTCTGGCCACAGCTCGTCCTGAGAACTTCTCATCGCTACGACAGGACAGGAAGCCCCTGATGCCAGCACAGATCTGACCCTCCCAGTCCCTCATCTGAGGGAAAAACCAGCATTCATATATAAATGATGTGATTCAGACTCCTCACAAACGTCCATCTCTAACAACAGGGGCGACATCTACACCTCAATCAAATCAACTCACAATTACATTTAAAAACAAACTTTTCCTCCATTTTTAAAAGCACTTTAGAAGTCAGATGATATGTTTGATTTTAGAGTACATGTGAGGAATATTCCAGGTTATTTACAACCTTTATATAAATGGATTTGTTGTATGCGGTCCAAAAAAATTTAGGAAAATGTTAAAAGCAGTAATTGACTTACTATTGAAACCTAGCAAGCAGCGGCCATGATGGTTTAAATGCAGAAATGTGAAGTTTTGTATTTTTGTTAAAGTCCTTGTAATGTTTCTAACTTGTTACAAACACATGTGATGTTGATGCATTATGGTTAAACTTTCAAAGTGTGTCTTCAAACATTTTAAACACATGCTTAACCTATTTTTAGGTTCAGACATTACATAAAAAATATCTCTATTACTTTCATGTCCATGCTCATGTTGATGCTTTCTTAGCAAACCTTTCTTTGATGAAATGTCAAAGGTCACGGTCATATTGACCCCGTTTCCACGTGGTATTAAGATGCATTTCGGGTGAACCGATCACATGTGGTCAGCGCTAAATACAGGTGTAACAGTTTTGTGATTGGATAAAAAAAACAGACACGAATGTGGTCAAAAAATGCATTAGATGTATAAACGTTGTCCGTCCTGCATGCATCCTGGACCGCAGCGAAGGGCCTCTCCTCACCTGTCAATCAACCACTGAGCTAAAACAAGAGTTTAAACACTGCCGGTTATGAGCGGCTTTAAAAGAAATAGCCAAAACACACATAAGACATGTTATATTATAGTCCATATATCACAGTATATGAGCACAATGTTATATTATACAATATGATGGAATAGGACAGTGTGGTGCAGAATAGAAGAGAGGGATACATGTGCACACACAGACTTCTGGATCCAGAAACAGGTGGCAGTGTGTTGCACGTATCTCTCAAACCTCTTGGGCATGTTGTAGTGTATGATTCTGTGCATGTCTGATTTGTCCAATCCCATTCCGAAAGCCACAGTGGCCACCACCACAAGCAGCTCGCCACACATGAAGTTATTCTGCAAGCTCTGCCACTCTTACAGACGTTCCAGCGTTACATTAAGAATGAGCAATAGTAACAGCTTTTATGTTTGCCTTAGCAAACAGCACTAAATAAGCAAAGTAATTCATATAAATAACATAAAGCACTTTCATTGCACACAGATGTTTTCAAATGGTAATTTATTACCCTCTATAATGCATATATAGCTTACATCTCATCTCCTCTGGAGCTTTATCAATGCCATCCTTCAAAGAAAATATATTTATGTGCATTAATAATGATTTAAAACAATGACGTTTTTCATTATGTAATTCAACAAACATTAACAACATATAACACTTATTGTTATGAGTCACTCCTCTCACCAGCAGAGAGCTCCATCACCCAGGTATTGACTTCAACTCTCTGGTTTGAACGGAAAATGACGATTACATTTGTCAGAGTAGTAAATCACATGTGGAAGTCTTTTATATGCAACACTAAAGCTTCAAAGGCTTATATGTGTCAACAATAATCCTATACTGTTCACATAGAAGGTCTGTTGGTCTATAAATCCTGTGAGTACCTGGTTATAAAAGGTTCTGTACATGAAAGTGTCATATGTTTTGCTACCCATGATGCTGCCAAAAGATGAAGTGGTGGTGGCGGCGTAGTGGGCTAAAGCACATCACTGGTAATCAGAAGGTTGCTGGTTCGATCCCCACAGCCACCACCATTGTGTCCTTGAGTAAGGCACTTAACTCCAGGTTGCTCCGGGGGGATTGTCCCTGTAATAAGTGCACTGTAAGTCGCTTTGGATAAAAGCGTCTGCCAAATGCATAAATGTAAATGTAAAAGATGATCTTTCAGAACAGTGCAATATTATTGGTGGAGAGCAAGTACAAAGGCCAAATTGACCATTGGGTAAGAACAAATGGTACTCTGAGAAAGCATGAGGAAGTTCTTCAGAAACATGATGATTTTGTTTGTTAGGCAAAATCTTTAAATCTTAAATTTGTTTGACAGTTTTAAACAGCCTGTAATGTCATTTGTCCTTATTGATACTGATTTGAACCCGGGTCACTATGTTTACTGCCAGTTTGACTGAACAGTGGACCAGTGTCCCACCCATAATTAGTTATTCACTTTGTCGCTGAACGTTACTGAAACTATTAGTTCATCAAGCCATTATTCATTATAAAGTACTGAATATATGACATTTACTGCTCTGACCAACAGTGATGGGCAGTAGCTTCGCTACAAATAGCGACGCTATTAGCTTAACTACATTTACAGGCGGTAGCTTCGCTAATTTTTAAATCAAGTAGCTTTTCAGTAGAGAAGCTATATTTTTGACTAGGTAGTGACATACATGCCTTGTACCCGGTGTTTACTATCAGAACTAAAGTTGTCCTATCACAAATTAATCGCTCATCCGAGTCGGTTCTTTAAAATGAATTGGTCACACGTGATAGTCGGTTTGCGATTAAATCTGAATGCCTCAGAAATCTTGCGTGCTGCTGAATCATTTGTGCGTGCTGCTGAATCATTTGTGTGCGCTGCTGAATCATTTGTGTGCGCTGCTGAATCATTTGTGCGCGCTGCTGATTCATTTGTGCGCGCTGCTGATTCATTTGTGCGTGCTCTCACTTGCCAATAAGCTCATGGTATATTTTATAACATGGAAAATAAAGATAACGCTGGTTGCTGTGTATCTACAATCAATGAAAACGAAACCTGCAAGTGCGTCCTACGCTTGTCAGCGACGAAGAAGGTCTTTATAAAGTTTGACATGTTTGCAGCTTCTGCAGGTAAAGACATTCTCCAACCAAAAGAGAATCAAAACACGTATTAGCCGACACGAAAACACAAAAAGTACCGTGACATTACCATGTATTTTGGATGCATTTTTGGACGAAATTGTACACACTATGTTTTTTAATTATTTATCCCCTTTACTCCCAATTTGGAATGCCAAATTCCCACTACTTAAGTCCTCGTGGTGGCGCGGTTACTCCCCTCAATCTGGGTGGCACAGGACAAGTCTCAGTTTCATCTGATCACGTGACTCGTCGCGCATGACACCGCGGAGACTCCCAGCATGTGGAGACTCATGCTACTCTCCGTGATCCACGCACAACTCACCACACGCCCCATTGAGAGCGAGAACCACGAGGTTACCCCATGTGACTCTATCCTCCCTAGCAACCGGGCCAATTTGGTTGCTTAGGACAGGGGTTTTCAAAGTTTTTAATCACAAGGACCCCCAAATATGATGATTACATGCTGGGGACCCCCTTACCTAAAATATAAAGGTAACTATGTAATTTTTTATAAATAATTGTATATAATGTAAAGACATATTTAAATTCATATTACAATAAACGTAAATATGAAATGCTGTTTCAATAACAATTTTCTTTTATTATTTGGCAACTCACTATAGCCAAAAATAATTCTCACAATTAACAATTATATGTAGCATCTGTAGTTTCTGTATTTCTGAACAATTAAAAAATATATACATTAACTGAACAGGGTACATTTTTACACTGTATTAATGCACTGGTAGATGAAAAGTTAAACCTGAAGGGCAGCATTTGCATATTCAAACATGTGAATCAAACTAAACAACACCACATTCACTGATTCAAGATGTCCTAATGGGATGGATGAGCCTGGTGGCTTCTACACAGTTTGTCAATGCGTGGTTTAATTTTAGTGAGAGCCAGGCTCATGACACTTTCGACCTCCAGACGGGCCCGGTGCTTGGACTGAAGAACTTTCAGTGCTGAAAATCCAGCTTCACAAAAGTAGGTTGTGGCAAATGGTAAAAGACACTTTATTGCCTTCTCAGACAAAACAGGGTAGTCCTTTCTCACAGACATCCAAAACTCTGACAGAGGAAGGTAGGGGAACTTTGTATTCATCTCTCCCTCATTTGTCAAATCAATCAGTTTCTCTTGGGCTGCTAGATCCAGATGAGTCCCAATCCCTGGTGCAAGTTTCTAACAAAGTCCAGGTGGGTGTTGTTCAAATCTGGGAAATATTGTTTAAAATATCCCTGAAGATGTGACAGGTGAGACTGGATTATGGGTGTGATGTTGTCAGCAGTGGAGGAGATGCACTCCTGGTTATAGAGAGGAAACATTTCTGTAACTCCCTCTTTCAGTTTGCTTTCCCACAGAGATGATTTTTGCGTGAACGCGCGCACCTTATCTTGTGCGTTCAGTATGTGAACATTGTGTCCTTGCATGCTCTGATTGAGGACACTGAGATGCTGGAAAACATCTGCCATGTATGACAACTTCAGTATCCATGAGCCATCTTCAAAACAGCTGGCAAGCTCTGACTTTTCACCAGAAAAAACACTTTTTTCACCACTTTTCTGCCTTCAAGGGGTCTACAAAAAAGAAGTTCCTCGATAAATTTGTCCTGCCCGAGGAAACGAATGTAGACCATAAGCTGTGCTTGAGTTGCAACATCAGTGCTTTCATCCAACTGCAGTGCAAAATATTCACTGGCTTGCACTTGTTCTAAAAGCTGCGTCTGCTATCATTGGACATGTCACCTATGCGTCTGCTCACTGTATTGTCTGACAAAGGCACACAATCTACTTTTAAATAACTCCCTGACAATGTCTTTAGTAGCCGGTAATATAATGCCCAAACATAATGTAAGATTTGACATATTTTATTCTTTTTTGTTTAGCGTTCGCCAAGTCAGATTGACACGAACTGCTTGCAGGAGCCATCATTTGTAGAGCATGTATTTAGCCGCTAGTCCGTTCACCTTAGTAGCGCAAAGTATTTTGGGATAAACACGTTACAAGGAACCACTCTTATACATCAAGAAACCGTATGTTTATTTGGTTATTAACATCTTTAGGTTAAAAAATTAATTCTGTAAAAAATTATAATCTTACATATATATGTTTTGTTTTCTGTCAAGTTTTTCGCGGACCCCCTAGCTTCCTCTTGCGGCCCCCCGGGGGTCCGCGGACCCCTAAGAGACAATGTGAGGGTATATTTTGAGTTTAGTGAGTTTGCGCAGTTGTTGTGGTCCGCTGTAGCACTGCAGCTGCAGACAGAGAGAGTCAGATGGACAGGCTCCGCCCACTGCTGATGATGCAGCTCCAGGTAACACAGAGTTTCTACACCTAAAACACATAAATAATAAACAGTGATGTTAAACCTCTTAAAATCTGACATGCCTGATACCATAGTGGCTCTATTATGTACACAAAATGATAAGTGTTGTCACTCTCTTCAGTGATGTCAAGGGTTTCCACAGTCTCCTGCATGGGAATGGCTCTCTCCTG